>NW_027459130.1:0-325837 GCF_050624435.1 Tenrec ecaudatus | reverse complement strand
GGAACTGAAGACCATAGTCTGGAGGCAGGTGGGGGCAGTAGTTTCCACCAGTCTCTAGTCAGCTACTAAGCTTCTTTATGATTTTTAATTTTCCTCCCCATCTATGTGGAACCCACTAATGTGACCCTTTTAGCAGCAGGTGACTGTGGAGGCAGAGCACAGTCTAGTTCTCCTTGTGTCATGATTGTAGAGATTGATGTTGTCATGACCTTTAGTCTAATGGAATAACTGATTTCAATTTCTTCAAGCTTTTTCCTCTGGGGAAACCAATATTTGCACCTTACATGGCTGCATACCAACTTTTTAAATCATTGTCAGCAATCGCCGAAGTATGCCACAAGGACTGTGTCATGCCAGTTGATCTTGATGCCCCTTGAGATGATGGGCCTAAGATACTAGACCTGTGACTCAAGGTGTTCGGTGTGTGATTATGTCTAAGACATTTCAGAACCCTGTCACTTTACTGCATTTCTAACTATATTTACAGCAAAGATATATAATCAAACACGCAGCTTCCAAGTCCATGAGACTGATAGTAATTGAAGACTGTAAACCGTCGCCAGGGCAGGCAGCTTCCTCTATATCCTATGGAGCAGCTGGGAGGTTGAGCCTCCAACCTTGTGATGAGCGGTCCAACATTTAGCCAGAGGACTATTAGGTCTCCTTGTGAGAGACAGTATCCTGTGTCAAGCCCGTATAAAGTTGTGGCTATACTTCCACTTTCCCTCCCATATCCATCAGCCATGTGCCCATCTATAGATCTCTTTAATATCATTATTGCAGGAAGTGGACATAATAGCACTACCTCTCCTTCCTTTAACTCTGAAGATTCCCCAATGTCTTCCCTGAACTCCAATATTTTTGAAAACTCCCCTCTTAGTGTAAATTGCCTTTCTTTGCACCCAAGTGAATACCTGTATAACTTCCCACCAGTAATTTACCCTCCTTTTCCCTTCTATCCAGGGTAATCATCAAAGATTTTCAATTTGAGTGTGAAAAAATTTTCATGGC
Source organism: Tenrec ecaudatus (assembly GCF_050624435.1). Lineage (NCBI taxonomy): Eukaryota > Metazoa > Chordata > Mammalia > Afrosoricida > Tenrecidae > Tenrec > Tenrec ecaudatus. The sequence goes on along the minus strand of NW_027459130.1, from coordinate 324,826 downwards.
ACTTAATAGTAGGGGTCTCAGAATATTTCACCTTTTATGATTGACTTATTTCACTCATCAGCATAGACTCCAGGTCCTTCTATGTTACGAAGACTTCTGCAGATTCATCCTTGTTCCTTCGTGTTGTCCAGTACTCATTGTGTATATGTTCCATAATTTGCTTATCCAGTTTTGATTGATGGCCATTTACATTGTTTCTATCTTTTTGCTATTATAACGTGAAAATGAGTGTACAAAAATCTGTTAATCTTACATATCTTGTTTTTTGATTTTAGGACATCCCAGCTGTAGAGATTGTTGGATCATATGGTATTTCTCTTCCTATCTTTCAAGGAAGCATACAATTTTCTACACCTTGCCTATTATAGATGATATTCTTAAATATGGGATTATAAGAAAACAATATCTATTATCTTAAAAATATTTTAGAGAATGCAGTGTGCTATCATGGGTTAGTCCAATTATAAGAAAGCAGTTTTGGAAGAAAATTCAAAGAAAGATAAAGAAAAGAAAAACAATATGAGCATTGTTATATCTCATATGTGTTTGCCTTTGGAGATAAGCAAACTTTAAAATTTTTACTATTGTCTTTTAATATATGTAGACAAGTGTAACACAATGATTTAAGCTAACTCTAAAAGTAAAATGGATCCTTTGCCTTTGTGCTTGAAGTGTAAGTGACTGGCTTATAATGCCACTTTACCACCTGCTGTTATGCACAGAGTGGAAGAGTCACTTTGTTAGAGTGGAGCCACCAGAGCTGTGTCCTATGTATTTTCTTAATTTAAGAGTGCCAACAGAGCATGGTTTGCATCTAATCTCAAATTTTCCCTTTTACTTGAAGGTTTGAAATTTCCTACTTCTTAATATAGAGTATTTATGTATGAGAGAAGACGGGTGTGATGTTTTTCATTAACACCAGATAATATGCCATCCTACTGAATACAAGCTCTCACTTAGTAAGGAGCAATGACATTTATAAAATAGTAATCTAGCTGAACATGTGCATGAACTCATTGGAACATGGGCAAATGAATTTATAGGAAGTCTACTGAGAGCCCTGGTACAATACAATTCTACAAGGACGGCTTGTGCAGAACTCATCGCCAGCATCCCATATAATAAACCTGGAGATTTTTGTTTGTTTATTTTTTTCTATATAGTAACAGAAGATGTCTATGTGATCAGCATTTTCAATTCTTTTGTCCATGTTACGAACTGCCTTTATTATTTTTCTTTTTTATCATTTTATTGGAGGCTCATACAACTCTTATCACAAGCCATACATCCATCCATTGTGTCAGGCACATTTGTACATTCATTGCCATTACCATTCTCAAAACATTTGCTCTCCATCTAAGCCCCTGGCATCTGATCATTTTTCCCTTCCCTTTCTGCTCCCCCTCCCTCATAAACCCTTGATAATTTATAAATTATTATTTTGTCATATTTTGCACTGTGCAACGTCTCCCATCACCCACTTTTCTGTTGTTCATCCCCCAGGGAGGAAGTCATATGTAGATCCCTGTAATCACTTCCCTCTTTTCACCCCACCCTCCCTCCACCTTCCTGGTATCGCCACTCTCACCCCTGGTCCTGAAGGGATCATCTGTCCTGAATTCCCTGTTCCTATATGTGCCAGTGTACATCCTCTGGTCCAGCCGAATTTGTAAAGTAGAATTGGGATCATGATAGTGGAGGGGGTAGGTAGATTTTTTTTTTTGAAAAAGATTTTTTAAATAATAAGTTTCACTTCAGGCTATGTAGTATAGTAAAGAATAAAAAGATAGATTGAGGTTAACCACAGTTTTTTCACATTTAAATGCTAATCCCACCTATTTTTGACATATTTGACCTTTAAATGAATATCTTTTTCATAAACATTAGCTAAAGAACAGATGCATCGAGATTAATGACATAGCTTCTCAAGCAAAGTAGCCTAGATTTTAAGTACCTGAAAAAAAATTTAAGGTATATATGGTAATAGTCCCTCGGTGGTGCCAATGGTTAACACTCTTAGCTACTTATGGAAAGGTTGAAGGTTTGGTTCCATCCAGCAATGTCTCAGAATAAATGTTTGGTACCTCTCTTTCAAAAAAGTAAAAACCAGCTCTCAGGCACCCTGTGATGCTCACCTTTCTGACATGATCGCCGAAGACAAGGCAGGTGATTAAGCAAATGTGGTGAAGAAAGCTGATGGTGTCTGGCTATCAAAAGATATAGCATCTGGGGTCTTAAAGGCTTGAAGATAAACAAGTGGCCATGTAGCTCAGAAGCAACAAAACCCACATGGAAGAAGCACACCAGCCTGTGAGCAGGAGGTGTCAATAGGATCAGGTATCAGGCATCTAAGACCCAGAATAAAACCATACCCAAGGTGAATGGGAGGGGTGCCATGGAGTGGAGGCCCAATGCCCATCTGTAGACAGTTGGACATCCCCTCACAAAGAGGTCTCAGGGAATTGCACTGATGAAACACACAACTTTCTTGTTCTTGATGCTTCCTTCACCCCACTTTCATGACCTCAATTCTACCTTACAAATTGGGTTAGACTAGAGCATGCACACTGCTACAGATAAGAGCCCCCAACACAGGGAATCCAGGAAAGATAACTCCCCCAGGCCAACAATGAGAGTTGAGATACCTGTAGGATTAGGGGGGAGAAAGGAAGACTCGATCATAGGCATCTATTGGAATCCCCTCCCAGGGGGATGAATAATGGAAAAGTGGGTGAGGGGCGACAGAGGATGGAGTAAGTTATGGGAATAATAATCTATAACTTATAAAGGGTTTGTGAGGGAGGGAAAGTGGGAGAGGAAGGGGAAGAAATGGGGAGCTGATATCAGGTCTCAGGTTTCAAGAGCATACTTTGAAAATGATGATGGTACCCTCCAGATTCCTGTCCCTCTATGTATTGGTCTATGTATTGGTCTGAGTGGCGATAAAAGGAGGAAAAGTAAAGCTGAAGTGGACTTGGAGTCTTGAATGACCTGCAAGCTCATTTCAAACATAAAAAAAAATGATGATGGAGGCATGTGTGCAAATATGGTTGACACACTGGATGAATGTATGGATTGTGATAAGAGACATAAGAGCACCCAGTAAAAGTATTAAAAAACAAAACCAAACCAAAAAGACCTATGGAGAACCATTCCATTTGGACAGTCATGGAGTTGCCATTCATCAGAATGTACTCCCCTCAACTGGTTTCGTTCATAATGTTTGTTGGAAGGAACTTCGGATGTCTCCCAGGATCAACATATTCTGTCTGCAGAGACAAGTGAATCAAGGTAAGCAGGCTTGGCAGGCAAGCAACACACCAAATGAAGACCAGACGAGTGGAAGTTGGAGGTGTTCAAATGCAGCCTCATCTTCTTACAACTGCTTGATACCTCATAGCGGATCTCATGGAGGGGCTTTGGCATCTTGGGATCCCATGCTACCTGCTGAAATGTTTGACAGTTGCCCGTTCTTTTTGCTATCCTGACTCTGCATAACTATCTTCTTTGGATACTTCCAGAGTCTTTGAATCTTTTCATATTGCAAAATAGGCTTGGGTTTCTTCTTTAGTTAATCAGATGATTCTTCATTAGTTTTAGAAATGATGGCTTTGTTCACCTCATTTAGTTTTAGGGTTTTGCACATTTCATTACAACGCTTTACTTTGTTTCTGAAAGCCACCCTTGGCATCTTCTGTTCAACTTTTTATTTAAGCACATCTTCTGCTTGCTTTCCCCACTTGTCAGTCAGCCTGTCTTACTGTGGCGGCTTGTGTCTTGCTATGATTTCAGAAGCTATGCCACTGTTTCAAACGTCAGCACAATGACCCAAAGGGAACAGGTTTCAGCAGAGCTTCCAGACTAAGAACAACGAAGAAAGAATTGGCTGCCCACTTCAGGGAAGTAGCTGCTGAAAACCTTATGCTTAGCTTCAAAACATTGCCAGCTTTTGATGGCTTGATGAATGGGAGGAAGGCTGCATGGGAGATAGTGCTGGAGATGAGCCCTTCGGGTCAGGGGCACTCAACTGTGACTGAGGAGGAGCTACTTTCTTGGAGGAGAGTCAACCATGCTGGCATGAATGGTGTGTAGGCTTTGGAGTCTTCCTTTGTTGATGGGCTATGGGGGAAGAAAGAGCTGAAAAATCTGATACTGTTTGGAACTCGGAATGTGCAAAGTATGAATTTGGGAAAATTGGAACTAATCAAAAATAAAGGGGAATATATAAAGATTAATATCTTAGGCATTAGTAAGCAGAAATGAACTGTCATTAGCTTTTTTGAATCAGAAAAGCCTGTGATTTACTATGCCGGGAATGAAATAGTCAAGAGGAATGGCATGCCTTCATGGTCCAAAGGCACATTTCACGATCTACTCTGATGTATAATGCTTAGCTTTTTTGAATCAGAAAAGCCTGTGATTTACTATGCCGGGAATGAAATAGTCAAGAGGAATGGCATGCCTTCATGGTCCAAAGGCACATTTCACGATCTACTCTGATGTATAATGCTGTCTGTGATATGGTTATCTCTGTCCACCTTTGAGGAAATCCAACCAATACTATTATTCAAATGCATGCACCTGCCACAAAAACCAGTGCTGAAAAACTGGCTAGTTCTACGAATGTCTTCGGTCTGAATTTGATCAAACATTAAGTTGCATTTGTACTTATTGAAAGTTGAAATGTACAAGTAGGAAGCCAAGAGGGAACAGTAGCTGGGGAAAGGGGGACATGAGGCTAGAAACAAAGCTGAAAAGTCCATGATTGAATTTGAAAGACCAACGACTTAGTCATAGCAAATACAGTTTTTCAACAACACAAAAGTCTGCTATACACACTGACTTCTCCGGATGGAATACATAGAAATCAAATCGACTACATCCCTGGGAAGAAACGATAGAGAAGCACTAAAACGAAGCCAGGAAACGACAGTGGGATGAACCACCAATTGTTCATATGTAAGTTAAGTTTGAAGTTGATGGAAAATAAAACAAGTCCCCCAGAGTGGAACTATGGCCATGCGTCTACCCCACCAGCATTTGAGCACATCTGGACTGATTTGATGAACACTTAAGTCACCGAAGTCCAGATGATCTGTTGGAGGACTCGAGAACATCATTCATGAAAAAGCAAAAGGTATTAAAAAAGACAGGAAAGAAGACAAGATTACAACCTACTCAATGGCCCCTAACAACAATTATCTCTTTGCTTTGTATACTCTATGGTCAGTGCAGTTTTGCAGTTATTTGTGACTCCATTTTGGTTTGTTCTTTATTTCCTGATTTTTATTTAATCTTCTTTGTTTTCTTCACGTGCGCTCCCTTAGCTATCTTTCCACAACTCCTGTTGTTTTATGTAATTAGTCCACAATGTGTCAAACCTGTTCTTGAAATGATCTCTGAATTCAGGTACACTATTCTCAAGGTCTATTGTGGCTTTTATGGACTTGTTTTAATTTATTAGCTTCATTTTGAACTTACATATGAGAACCTGTTGGTCTATTCTCTATTTGGCCCCTGGCTTTGTTCTGACTGATTATCCTGATGCAGATATGAAGTCTGTAGATAGTGATGCTTCAGAGATATAACATATTTGGGGATAGACTACCACAATAATAGATGAGGAGGTGCCCCCCCCTAAGAAAAACTGTAAAAAGCTCTGCTGATGTGAGGGAGATAGTGCATTTGGAGTCCATTCCACCAGGTCAGACTGTTAATCAAGCTTTCTATTTAGAGGTTCTAAAAAGATTGTGTAACATAGTATAACAAAAAAAAGACCTGATTTGTGGCAGACAGGGGGCTGGTTTTGTCACCATAAAAAAAATGTGCCTGCTTACAGTCATCTCAGTGTACCAGTTTGGGGCAAAAAAACCAGAATACTTTTCTTGCCCCATGCACCTTACTCACCTGACCTCGTTTTGTGGGGTTTTTTTTGTTTACACAAATGAAGAGGGACAGAAAGGCCAGCGTTTTGACAACATAGGACTGAAGAAAAAATGAAGGAGTTACTGTCAGATGTCCATACAGATGAGTTTGAGAAACGTTTTCAAGAATGAAATTGCATATTTATCAAAGGTATTAAAGTGTAATGAAGTATACCTTGAAGGTGATAAGGTTGTTTTGAAAAAAAATTTAAATACATAGCTTTGAAAACAAAACTTCTGGGTTGGGGGGGAGGATATGCCCTCATAGATATTGCCGTATAGTAAGCCATACTTTTTTTATTTCTTAGTCCATATAAAATTATGTTTACATTAAATACTGTTGGAAGCTTGGTCATGTAGTGAGTTCTGTACTGGGCGGAAAACCACAAGGTCAGCAATTTGAAAAAAACCACCTGATCGCAGGGAGAAAGATGAGGATCCAGTGAAGATTTGTAGTCGCAAAACCCCACAAGGCTGTTCTACTGTGCCCTGTAGCTTTGCTATGAGTTGGAACTAGTGCATGGACAATGTGTCTGACTCTCTGTCTGGTAGTCTATCAATGCAGTAGCATTGTGAAGGAGTTTGAAATATTTTAAGGATTAGATGTTACATAGTCACAACATGTTCACATGCTCCTAGAAAAATGGCTTCCATGGATATTCCCCTGAGCTCATAAAGTGAAGTGCAGTAAAACAAGGCATGCCGGCATTCGCTCTGGAGGGATCCATGTGCACAGTTGCCCTTTATGCTATTTAAAATGGTATTTATGATTAAATTATTCTTCTTGTAAAAATCTATCATGCAATCTCTGCATTATTTCTATCACTAAAGCCATGTTTTACAACCATTAATTCTTCTTAGTTTCCAAATATTGCATTACAGTCACTTGGTTAATCAATTTTAGAAGGCAGAGTTGATGAAAGTCCTCAATTTCTTCATTTTTGGCATCGCGACTCCTATGTAAGTATGAGCGTAATCGTCATATCAACTGGCCTTCCTTTTGGGTGTCTGGGTGTTATTCTATCATTGACTGCATTATATTTCAGGTCATATCTGCACTGTTCTTTTTGATGTTGGCTGTGACTCCGTTCTTCTTCAATTTGTCATTCTTGGGATATTAGACCATATGATGGTCCGGTTCAAATGTCCAGGACCAGTTCGTGTCGGTTCACCAATGCCGTGGATTAGTAAACAATCCATCATGTTTTACAACTTCCAGTTTTCTTTTATCCATATTTTATATATTTCAGTTTCTGATTTTTAGTTAATGTCGCACTTGTTCCCATTTGAATCGTGTTACAGTAGTAAATGAAGGTCTTCAAAGCTTTGCTCCATTCATGTCATCAAAGCTGACAGTACCTTTAAGAAGCAGCTCTTCCCAGTTGTATTTTTATTGCTTCCCAGACCGAGGGGCTTATCTGCCGCCACTATCTCCTGCAATGTCAAGCCACAATCTATAAGGTTCCCCTGGCCTTTTTTCCACCCAGAAACAGCTAGTCGGGTCTTAACTTTCAAGTTTGCTTTAATCTGAAAGCTCCATTGAAAATTTTCCACTGTGGGTGACTGCTTATATTTGATACACTTGCGATATAGCTTCAGTTTTTATCGCAACATGCAAGCCAGTACACAACATAATCTGACAAAGGAGTGGCTGGTATAACATGCTAATTATCTAATTAGATAATATAACTCATAAACCCATTAATTGGGCATTCATATCCTCCACGTATCCTAACTCCTTCAGGGTGAACTAATGAGAAGGGCAGTGCTGCCAAGGTATGGCATCTTGGTAAGGATCTACTCTCCAGAGTATTGTTAATCCCCACCAAATGATTGGATAGGAGAATGCAAATAGGGTCTATAGGACTGTATGTTTAGAGAATTTTGCCATTCCAGTGGGAATCTGAGAAGCAGGAATGGCGAATTCCATGACCATTAATAAAGAAGAGCCACAAACAAAGTGAACTTTGTTATCTGGACTAATATCTTGGCATTGAGAAGTGGTGGTGGTGGTGGTGGCAGCATGAGACAGCATGGTGGAATTCTTGACCCAGCAGACAAGTAAAGCTGAGTGACTCTGGGAAGAAGCCTGGCTGGTAGAGTACCGTGGTCTTTGGGAATTTATCAGCATCAAGGAAGCTATGAAACACTAACCCAACTGCTTCAGAGGACAATGAGCCAAAGGCTAAAGTCAAGAGGTAGAGAGCTTTCTACTACATGGCTAAAAAGAAATACTGGTCAATTGAACTGTATCCTTAGCATTTTTAATTCTGACTATTAGACTGTTAACTTTCCTGATAAGCCCCATAATTGTATTATTTACGAGTTTTGTGTGGGTAATAATTATTAAACCAAGCCAAGATGTAGAGTATGGTGGGATGGACAGTAGTGTAATGGTAGGATAAAGAAGATTGGAGGATGGCTATGAATCATACTTGGCCAGATGTGGAATGAGACCCTTCTCCCCTCAAGTAAAGTTGGAGGAGCCCCGAGGGAGGGGGCCCATGCCATTGCTGCAGTATGGAGTGCCTGTTCTCGCTTTGGGTTCTTTGATAAACAAACCAAGGAGGGACATCAGCTCATCTGTTGAATGATAGAAACGATTAGTCTATTTACGTTTACATTAAGCAGAAATAAATATAAAGAGAACAACTTCTAATTTACTCTCACACCTTAGTGGATGGCCTTTTGAAAGTTGTGAAAGACACCCCCACGTTGGGACGGTTTGCTTCTGAAGCTTAAATGTACATATGAATCTGCTGAGTATATTGTTAAAATGCAGATTCAAATTCTGTAGGTCTGAAGCTCCGTGGGAGATTCTACTTTTTAAAAAATTCCCAGGTGATGCTCATGACTCGAGAAAAGAGTTATCTCTTAAACACATACTTTTCTAGGTTCTCCCAAACTTGAATCAGGGCATATAAAGTTATACATATTCTTCCCATTTTATTTGTTTGCCTTCTAACTTTCCACTTGCCATTTCCATTCATACACTTGGTATTCTCAATGCTGAGCACTCTGACCCATCTAGTGGATACATTGTTTTTTCGCTCGTCACTTTGAAGAGCTCTTTAAGAGAGTGTGGAGTTAAGACTAGGGAAAGGAGGCTACTTAATTAGGATCTGAAAGTTAATGGCTATCTCATATTTAGAAATTTAATGCCTTACACCATTCACAGAATTGGAAAATGCCAAAATTTTCTAATTAATCACTGTAATAGTTTCTTTTAACTACTCAGAGTTATTTTCCTTAATAGAGGCAATAAACAAATGATGTATCTTTGTAATATAATGATAACCACAACACATGTGGTATGACTCAAAATCTTGAGAATTTTCAAGTGTTTTATAATAACATTTAAAAACATTTTATGAATAAAATATTTTGAAATATTGACAAATACTTTTGCAAAGGTCAATTTTCAGCTTTTGATTATTTAATATGATTTTTGTATTATCCTGTATAGATTCAAACACCTTTCTGAAATACTTCTATACTCTACTTCTGAATTGCATACCACATCATTAATTTTTTCATAGTTTATTTGTTTTGAGTAACACATGGCAGTGTTAGATCCAGCAATTACATTAATATATGAGGACACACTGAGTGCTCAGCAATTGATGGGAATTTAGGGGTGGTAGTGTTCAGGAGGGCAGGAACCAAACACGCTGAGTTTTTAGAAGTGTCAAAAGCAAAACTTCTAAGTATTTCTGTAGCCACCTCGGAGACCTTGGAAATTATTTTTGAAGAATATTAGTACCTGCTGTTATCAAAATGGATCTCTTGTCCTGAAAACCGGTCTTTAATGCTTAGATCTGTTGTAAGTTACACAGCGCTTGACTGATAGAAAAGAGCCCAGCGGCACAATGACAAAGCCCCGACCTGCTAACCAAATGGTTAGTGGTTTGAACTCACCCAGTGTCTCCACAGCAGTGACAGCTTGATGCTCTGACCCTGGAAGATCACAGTCTAAGAAAGCAAGCCCCAGAGGATCTCTGTGGGTTGGAATTGATTTGAGGGCATACAACACACACAACACAACACACACACACACACACACACTCATACAGAGATACAGCTATGCCCAGTGTGAATTAGAATCATGGATTCATAGAATTTTATATGCTTAAATTCAGTTAACTTTAGTGTATATATGCCTCTATGTGTCTCTGTGTGTACATACTGGTTTTTGGTTTATTTATATGGAAGCCCATCTGGCATAGTGGTTTAAAGTTCAACTTTCAACAGAAAGGGTGGTATTTCAAACTTTCTAGCTGTACACTTACTAGCTGCTCTGGGAGAGAGGGATGTGTCAGTCAGCTTGCATAGATTTACAGCACTGAGAACCCTGTGGGGGTAGTTTTCCTGCATCCTTCAGGTCTCTCTGAGTTGGAATCAATTCAGAAACAATGGTTTACTCACACACACACACATCCATATGCAAACATACATTTGATCTGGAAATGATTTGTATGAGTGTTATATATATATAAAACACATAAAATTTAAATATACACAATATGTAATAAGTAAAATTTATTATTTGTGTACTAATAGATACATATTGTGAAACTTAATGGGAAGTAATCTATTATTTACTGAAGAAACCTTGGTGGCACAGTGGTTGAAGTGTTAGGCTGTTAACTGAAAGGCTGGTGTGAATTGACCAGTTGCTCCGAGGGAAGAAAATACAGCAGTCAGCTTCTGTAAAGTTCTAGCTTGGGGTGGGTGGAGAGTGGGCATGTGGGCTACAGTCTTGGAACCTATGTTGGTATTGCTAGGAGCCCTCCAGTCACCTCTGACTCATAAGGACCCTGTGAACAACAGAAACACTGCATGGTCCAGAGCCATATTGGCAATTGTTCCTATTCCTGAGCCCCTTGAGGCAGTCACTATGTGAGTACCTCTCACTGAGGGCCTTCCCCCTTTTCTCCACCCCTCCCCTTTACCAATCCTGATGTCCTTCTCCAGTGACTGGTCTCTACGATACGTCCAAAGTATGTAAGACGAAGTTTTAAGATGTTTGTCTCTAAGGAACACTTTGGCCTTACTATTTCTAATACAGATTGGTTAGTCCTTTTAACATTCCATGGTACTTTTAATATTCTTCTCCAGCACCACAATGCAGATTCATCAATTCTTCTATGGTTTTCCTTATTCATTGTCTAAATTTAGTTCAATTAACACCTTATGCATAAAACTCTGTGGAGCAGTTCTACGCAATCATATAGGATCATTATGAATCAGAATCTATTCAAGGCAAGTGGGTGGGTTATGTGTTGAGACCCAGAGATGTAGACACACAAAAATCTCTAGGAGGCAGTATAGCATTGATGAAACACGTAACTATCCAATATTTCCTCCCCTTACTCTTATGGTCTTAGTTTTACCTCATTAATCATGTTGCACCTGCATATGTTCATTTGCATAACTAAAATCATTTGATACATTAAATCCAAGATAGCTAAACACTTCAGAAATAGTAATTGGAGTAAGAATTCCCTGAGGGTACTAGAAGAGGGCGGGGGGGGGGGGGGAGGCAGGGACAGGGGAACTGATACAATGATGACCGGATAGCCCCACTTACGGGGAATGAATAGCAGAAGTGTAGGTGAAATGGCAACATTGGGTGGTGTAAGATATGGCAAGATAATCATCATCATCATAATAATAAAATAGTTAGGGTTCCTGGCTAGGGGAGGGCAGGGGGGATAAAGAAGAGTTGATATCAAAAAGTTCAAGAAGAAATAAAATGTTTTTAAAATGATGGTGGCAGCAGTTGTATAACTATGCTTAATCTAATTGGAGTATGGGTTGTTATACTATCTGATATAATGATCTAATTGAATGATGGGTTGTTTAATTGGAAGAGCTCCCAATAACAATAATAATTCTCCTTGAGGTAAAATGTGACAAATATTTTCAAATGCTTCCTTCCCAGGCCATAAGGATGGCTAAACTATATGGGTGCCATCCCCCATGTATGGCCTGGCTATACCAACTGCTATAGTCAAACATGAGCAGATGTTCTATTGTTCTTGGACCTAAGCATTTTAGTGCAGCAGTTCATGTTGTTTATATTAGAATACTGGTTCCCATTTTAATTACTATTCAAACAGACTTCAGGTATAACAGTAGAAAATTTGCGTAGTATATTAGGATGTGAAGGAAAAATAAACAAATAGTGATCTGTTAGTCTGGGTACATTAGAGAAACAAATCCACAGAAACTCATATGTATAAGACAGTTTTATGTAAAGGTTAAATTCACATCAAGAAAACATCCCAACCCACTGCTGCCCAAGCCCACAGTCCAACATTAGCCCATAGGTCCAAAACCAATCCACAAAGTCCTCCTCCATCTCACAAAACACACACTATGATGCCGACTGCAGGAGGAAAGCCAAATCAGTGAATGTGTAAGCATCTCAGCACTGGCAGGGGTCTCCACATGGGTGCTCCAGCACCCAGGGCTGCACCAGGGTAAGTCCATGTGGCTTTTCCTCATGGCACGTCTTGCAGGAAGTGAGCCTTGCAAGCTGAAGCAGGAAATTGGCTAAGGCAGCTGCACCCTGGTCTGACCATCACAAAGCAAGAGACTCCAGAACTAGAAAGGCAAGGCTCACTGAGCTATTTATCTCTCTGCCCTTCAATTAACCCCACCTGTGTTTATCGACCAGGTTGACACAATAAACTTTATCTCAAGTGAGCTGGCCAATACTATTTTGTTCTTAGTAGTCTCCCTGCCATAGGATCAGTTACCTGTGGCTTTGACCTATGGTGTGCTCATGCTCAATTAACCGCGGTGCTAGGAAAATGGCTGCTGGCAAATTTCCATCTTGTCAATTCCATTAGGAAGCTACATTTTTATGATAGGTACAAAAATTTTCTCTTCTTTGCATTTTCCCATTAGGCATATAAAATGTTGTCCTTTTTATATAATATACTTTAGAACTATAACTTAGTGATGCACATTAGATACTGGAGATTGGAGAGGTAAAAGGTTCAGTTCAGTCTCTGGCTCATTATTAGTTCTTTCTGTTTTTCATTTCTTGATCTAATGTAAATTGAACTGGGAAATATTTGGAACACTAGTAATGGGTTTTGAGGGGAGAAAATCATTGAATAAAAGCCTTTAGAAACTGTTCTGTGAAGAAAAGTGGAAAAGGTGGATTCTTTATATTCTCAAGAAGATATTTATAACAAAGCATCGGGTACCTTCAGTAATGAAAAACATCGTTCATATTTTGATCAATACCTCCCAACTGATACATAGTTCAGACTGAATGGGACATGACATTCATTTTTCTTCACTACATTGAGTGACTTGATACTACATCGAAATGGTAAATTTATCGGCTTGGATTATAGAAAGAAAAACGTTTTGCATGTCACGGACTAATTGAGAAGAGTTATTCTTTTCCTTTAAAGGAAAATTGGCTGTATGATAAGGTTAGAATATCTTAAAGTAATATAAAGTTACCACATTTTATTTTCTTATAATTGTACTTTAAAAATTTGATTTCCTTTATATTTCTTGTCTCTCTGCTTTCATTACCCCAAATACGCTCAGAGGTTTCCCTAGAAGCCTCTAAATTCACAGTGAATTCCAGTATCCCTGTTTATACTACTAGCACTCTGATTGCCTAGATGCCAGTTAGAATTAGGTAATACTTTATACTGCAATGTGAAGTGATGAAAAAGCCACTGGCTGTTAGTAATTTTGTTATTTTGACATCAACAAATATTTTATTTTATTTGAAATTAATGCTACATAGTTTTAAGATAAGAACCTAACATTGGTTCCTTTATTTCCACTTGCTGCATTTACATAAATAATTCCTTTTTGAGATAACTTCTGTTTAAAGTGCATATGAATTTGGGAATCCATTTTGCTGAGAACTCTAATTTCAAAACTTAAGGGTGCTCATTTTTCATACTTTTATACGGCATGCAGATGTGTATCTGTCAATTTAATAGTGTATGAAGCTACCCCAAATCTCAAAAATGACGGCGGCTGTATCAGAATTTTAAAATAACCAACTCTTGAATTCTAGATTGTGGGGCAGCCCTAATCTGCTGTTATTGTCGGGTGAAATGAGTCAGTTCTGATGTACAGAAGAATGACAAATACCCGGTCCTGCACCTTCCTCACCATGGTTTTTATTTTTGAACCCATTATTGCAGCCACGGCGGCAATCCATCTAGTCAAAGGTCTTCATCTTTTTCACTGCCACCGCCACTTTACCAAGTAAATGTCCATTTCCAGGGACTGTTCCTTCTTAAGAATGTGTCCAAAGTACGTGAGATGAAGTCTCACCATCCTGGCCTGTGAGATGCATTCTGGCCTCCTCACTTCTTCTAAGACAAATGTGTGTTATCTTGACAGTCCATGATACTTTCAATCATTTTCACAGCCCAATAGCTCAAGTGTATTCATTCTTCTTCGGCCTTCCTTATTCGATGTCTAACTTTCCCATGAATCTGAGGCGAATGAAAATACCATGGTTTGGGTTGGAGAAAACTGAGGGCTTAGAAGAGTGGATGTGGCCTTATTTCTACCCTCACAACCAGGGGCTGGGAAATCCAATTCTACTTAGATGAACAATCTCCACCGTGCAGAAAGTGTGCCCGTCTGCCCCTGGCACAGTGGGGTGAAACACATAGGGAGAGCAGCAGGGCAGCAAGGGGAACAAAATAACCCAGTCCCTGAGGTTTCCGGACTTCTGATGTGGGGGACAGTGTTAGAAACCTCATCAGACTTGGTCAGAAAACCTACATAGGGGTCAGCAGACAGACCTGCAACTACCTACTTATTTTTATTATTTTTGTTTCTTTTTCTTTCACCCTATGTCTATCTAGATAAGATTGGCAGGTCAGACAATCCTGAGGAGAGAAGAAAAGGACTGGCTGTTCCAGGGGAGACTGGGAGAGGAGGGGGGATGGAAAGCCTATACACTCAGGGATAAGATAACAACAGAGATCTAAAATTGATGGTGAGGGAGGGGTATAAAGCCTGGTGGGGTTTAATGTATCCTAAAGGAATTATGGAGAGCTGAATGGAGAGTGAACAAGATAGTGGGTTGGGAGGAAGGGGAAAGTAAATAGAGGAAAGAAATAGGAGGCAAAGCTATTTATAGAGGAAAGAGATAGAGGCCAATGTAAATATATTTATATTTTATGTTTTAAGATAGTAGATGGGCTTTGTACCTCTTCTCAAGGCCCCCTTAACACAAGGACACTTGTCTAATAACCTGACATTCTTTGATACTCACCTTTCCAACACCTTTCCAACATGGTTGCCGAAGAAAAAATGGCTGCATAAGCAAATGTGGTGAAGACAGTGGGTGGTGCCTGGCTATCAAAAGATACAGCATCTGGGGTCCTAAAGGCTTGAAGTTAAACAAGCAGCCATCTAGCAGGGAAGCAAATAAGCCCACATGGACAAGCACACCAGCCTGTGTGATCACGAGGTGTCGACTGGACCAGGTATCAGGTATCAAAAGATCCAAAACAAACAGCTATATCGATGTGAACAAGGGGGTTGGAGTGGAGAAACAAAGCCCATCTGTAGACCATTGGATATCCCCCCCACAGAAGGGTTATAAGGAAGGGATGATTAAGCCAAGGTTCAGTACAGCAGTGACGAAACACACATCATTCCTCTAGTTCCTGACTGCTTCCTCCCCAACACTACCATGACCCAGTTCAACCTTACAGATCTGTCTAGACCGGAGAACATACATAGGTACATATAAGAGCTCATGGTTTTCATGACAGATAAACGCCTCAGGAACAGTAGTAGGAATAGCGATATCATGGTAGGGGGATGGTTGGGGAAGGGGCATGGGGAGAAAGGGGGAACACATCACAAGGTTGGATATATAGGCCCTTCCAAAGGCAATGAATTACAGAGATGTAGGTCAAGGGAAACAATAGACAGCTTAAGATACAAAATAATAATAACAATATAAAATATATCAAGGATTCATGAAGGTGGGAGGGGAAAATAGGGATTTATACAAAGAGCTCCAGTAGAAAATGTTTTGGAAATGATGGCAATATATGTGTAAATATGCTTGATACAATCAATGTATAGAATGTTATAGGAGCTGTAAGAGCCCCCAAAAGCAAAGTCACTCCTAAGGACCCCAGTTGCTTCCTCTGTACCCCAACCTTGAGTCATGCACATCTTAATCATCCAAATAACATACTTGCTTTTCAATACTTTACATTGAGATTTACCCAATGTAACATGCCATTGGAACTCTTCACTGCTGCTTCCATGAGCATTGGTTGTGGTTCCAAGCGAGGTGAAGCCCTGACAGCTTTCACTGCTTCTCTGTGTACCATGATGCTTTATTTTTGTGAGGATGTTTGCTTTCTTTGAATTAGGTTTAATCCTTAATCTTCGCAAGATTTTTGCTTCAAGCCCTCCTCACTTTCAGAAAGCAAGATTGTGTCCTCTGCCTCCAGAAGATTGTCAGTCAGCCTTCCTCCAATCCTGATCCTCCATCCTTCTTCATAAAGTCCATCTTCTTTGATTGTTTATTCAGCCTAAAGGTTAAATAAATATAATGCGACTATGTCACCATTTCTGGGTCTTGAACGATGCAATATTCCCTTCTGTTCTTACAACTGGCAACTCTATCAACCGTCATCCGTAATTATTGACTGCCCGTAACACAGTGTTGTTTTTCCTTTGACATGATGATACCAGTGTATATGATTAGACTTTGTGTTATGTGTTAAAATATTTTATAACTCATTTGAAATTCTGTTAGTAATGAAGTTGGAAGGATGATCATGGAAAATTAGTATTCTCTAAAAAGTATTAATAAAATTTAGCTGCTTAAGTTTATATTATATGTATTTTATAAATTTACTGAAGCTATTCACTGACACTGTCACCTCACCTCTCCTTCTTTCTGGATAGCTCACTATTCTTGACTAACGTGATGTCACGTGCTCTTAGTTTTCTTCCTGTCTTTATGACAGCACAATCTCAATATCTTTTTTGTACTTTGTACCTATTTTTCCACTTCTATGTCTCCTAAATCTTTATTCTCCTCAGATATATAAATGTCCTCCTATAAAGAGGAACAACAGTCTCAGAAACATACAGAACCAGTTCTGCCTTGTCCTGCAGGGTTGCTCTGAATCAGCATTCCCTCAATGGCAATGAGGTTGAGTCTTCTAGTAAGTGCTTTTCACAGTCTCCTACAACTTAATCTGTTAACCATATCTTCAATTACTTCCCCATCCCAAATTTCCTCAGTCTATTGGAGTTCCGCAGTCAGTCTCTTAGTAGACTAAAGCCTATAGCTAATGAGTTGATACTGACTCAGCGTGACCTTATGGGACAGAGGAGAGCTGTCCCTTTGGTTTTCCAAGCTGGGAAATCACTATAGGAGAAGGTAGCTTCATCGTTCTCTTTTGGATCAGCTACTGGGTCTGAATGGCTAGCCTGGTAGCTAGCACCTCAGCTCTTAGCCCGCAGCACCACCAAGCTTCTTGCTTACTAGACTAGACAGCTCTAAGGTGATGTTGCAGATGCAGCTCAAACTCAGCATGTAAGAAACAGGGCTGCAGCTTCATGCTACAACCATGTTGAATGAGCAATCGTTCCTAAAGATATCACGCACTCTTTGCATTCTTTTCTATTTCTAACATACATCTCTTTCAATTTATTTATTTTTCTTGTAATTTGGATACAAATTTACAGAGAAAACTAGTTTTCCATTCACCTCTGTTGTGGCATTGACTATAATTCCAACAATGTAACTCCTTTGCAATGTAAGGGTAAGTCAGAAAGGTTTGGCAACTGGGCTTCTTGTTCATACAAATGTGCATTTATTTCAAACAAAGTATGTTAATTAACTTTGTGGTGAAGTGAAGTTACTTGATATGGTTCTTCTATCCATGCCCTTGTAACTCTTACCCAATGATTGGTTGGAGCCATGCAAAAAGGGTGTCTAAAACACTAATAGAAGGGATTGATTGGCTTTAAAATTCCTTTGGATATGTAAATGAGCAGAAAGAGAGATAATCAAGACCCAATTTAGAAAGACAAGCCACGTAGGGAACTTGCGCAAGATCCCTACCTCTGAGGCGATGGAGGCAACAGAGGTCCTGCCACCCAGACCATGAGACAGAGAACAGGAGCAGCTTTGAGACCACTATGTAGTGCAGAGGAGCAGCACTGAGCCTGTGAGGCAGGCCACTGGGTACACTGGTTCCCAGAGCACCGCAGAGGTCAATGGATCACATGTTGAGATAATGAGAACCAGTGAGAGGAAGGGCTGGGAGCTTGGCTAAGAAGAAGAATTGTAAAACAAAACAAAACAAAACAAAACAAAAACCCTTAGCATTTTATAACCTGTTGTTGTTAGGTGCTATCAGTTGGTTAGGACTCACAGTGACCTATGTACAACATCATAAAACCCAGCCCAGTCCTGCCCCATCCTGACAACTGCGCCCATGGATGAGACTAAGCATACTATTCTTTTCTAAGGACAGATCTCACCTGATAACACGCCCAAAGAATGTGAGATGAAGTCATATTTCTAAGTAGCAGTCTAGCTGTACCTCTTCCATGACAGATTGGTTTGTGCTTTTAGAAGTCCTTGGTACTTTCAATATTCTTCTCCAACACTATAATTCAAACGTTTAATGCTTGAGGTATCAGTGGTAGATACAGATGCAGTTGGGGTCTTTGACAGACGCAGACCCTTATTGGTGAGTAACAGAGAAAACCCCTACCCTGGAATATTCAAGGTAAGCTCTGCTATGCTCTGCAGAAAAACAGCCTTTAACCTACTGGGCTACTGGGCCTCAGTGGAGAGTGGAGAGTGAACACCTCAACATACACCAACAATCACCATGTAGCCTGAGAGTTTTTCAGCATGCCCTGAGCGCTGCCTGGTCCAGAATAACGAAGTTGGACATGCACGGCAGCACTCTGTCATTAAATGGAAGTGGTATATACAAGACCAGGCTAGAGCAGGATCTGACGGTACAAACAAACGGCATGAAGAAGTAGGCTAAAGTCCTATGGTCTCCACTCCTGCCAGCATACTATCTTTTT
Source organism: Tenrec ecaudatus (assembly GCF_050624435.1). Classification (NCBI taxonomy): domain Eukaryota; kingdom Metazoa; phylum Chordata; class Mammalia; order Afrosoricida; family Tenrecidae; genus Tenrec; species Tenrec ecaudatus. The sequence goes on along the minus strand of NW_027459130.1, from coordinate 305,813 downwards.
CCCCAATCTTAACTTATGATTTCATGTGGAGTGCCTTATGATCAGCTGACTGAGAAACAGGAAATGCAGGCTTGATTTACTGATGGTTCTGCATGGCGTGCATGCATCCTTCAAAAGTGCACAGCAGCAACACTGTGTAGCCCCTCTCTGGGACCTTGCTGAAGGAACTGGTGAAGGGAGTTCCTCCTAGTGGGCAGAATTTTGAGCAGTGCATCTTGGAGCTTGCTTAGAAGGAAACATGGGCAAATGCACAACTTTATATTGATTCATGACTATTGCTAATGGTTTAGCTGGAGAGTCAGGGACTTGAAAGGAGTATGATTGGAAAATTGATGACAAAGATGTTGTGGGGAAGAAGTATGTGAAAAGGCCTATCTGAATGTCTCATTTGAATGCTCAAAAGAGGGTTACCTTCCCATGCAGAGGAGGATGTTAAGAATCAAGTGGATAGGATGTCATGTTCTGTAGAAATCAGTCATTCTCTTTCCTCAACAATTCCTGTCATTGCCCAAAGTGACAAAATATCCATGGTGGCAAGGATGAAGGTTAAGTGTGTGCTCAGCAACACAGACTCCCACTCATCAAGGCTGATTTGGCTACTGCCACTGCCGAGTGTCTGATGTGCTGACAGCAGAGAACAACACTGAGCCCAAGATATGGGACCATTCCTTGGAGAGATCAACTTGAAACCTGGTGACAGGTTGATTACAGATCTTCCTTCATAGAAATGACAGTATTTTATTCCAACTGAAATAGATACTTACTCTGGATTTAGCTTTGCTTTCCCTGCACACAATCCTTCTGTCAATACTACCACTCATAAACTTACAGAATGTCTTATCCATGAGAAGCTTACACAGACCATTTCACAGCAAAGAACTGTGGCAATGGGCCCATGACGATAGATTCCACTGGTCTCCCCATGTTCCACTGTCCTGAAGCTGTTGAGTTGATGGGAGGATGGACTAGATTTCTAAAGACACAATTACGATGCCAGCTAAGTGGTGAGTTGTTGCTGGGCTGGGGAATGTACTCCAGGAGGCTGTATATGTCCTAAATCAGCACCCAGTATGTGGTTCTTTTTCTCCAATAGCCAGGGTCCATGGAGTCCAGGAACCAAAAGTTTAAATGTGAGTGACATTACTCACTATTATTTCTAATGACCTATTCATAATACTTGTGCTTCCTTTTCCTGTAGCCATATGCTCTTATGGTCTGGAAATCTTAGGGAGGAATACTCCACTGGAGATAAAGCATTGATTCCATTGAACCGTGAGTTATGAATGCCTCCTGGCCATTTTGGATACCTCATGGATCAACAGCCAAAGGAGAGTGTTAATGTTCTGAGTGGGATGATTGATCCTGATTGCCAAGGGAGAATTGGGTTGGCATTGCCTAATGGAGGTATAGCAGGGTATGTGTAGAACCAGGATATCCCTTAGACTGTCTCCTTAATATTACTCTGTCCTGTGATTTAAGTCAAGAGTAGACTGTAGTAACCTGATTCTGACATTAGGATTGGGTCACCCCATCAGGCGAACGAACAACATGATCAGCTGAGAGTAAAGGGAATTTACTAGCCAAGAGTAAAGGAAATAAAGAATGAGTAGTCGAAGATGGTAGTTCTTAATACCACCGACAGCCATGTGATCAGTTACAGAAATAGCGATTTGTTGGAAATGTTTTCTTTGTATATGTGTATTAAATAGTTTTATTTTGTTTAGTTATAAAATATAAAATTTAAATGGGGTGAGTGCATTTTTTGGTTCTGTGCATATTAGTTATATAATATTAGCTGCAAGTATGACTTTATTACTGTCTTTGTTTGTAGACTATATAGCAGTGGTTCTCAGCTTTCCTAATGCTGCGACCATTTGATACAGTTCCTCATGTTGTGGTGACCCTCCAACCACAAAATTATTTTCGTTGCTACTTCATAACTATAATTTTGCTACTGTTATGAATTGGGGGGCCCCTGTGAACAGGTCATTAGACCCCCCAAAAGCGGTTGCAACCCACAGGTTGAAAAATGCTGATGTATTATTTAAGGAGATACTAAGCTGACAAAGGGGTGAACTGTGATAGGTTTGTGTTAAGTTTGCCAGGACTCTCTTATGATACTATCTAACATAGTGTAATCAACTCTGTGAGAGGATCTTCTGTGAAGCATCAAACCAGTTTGTGGAGAAAAGACTCCTTAATTTGATCATAATCTTGATACAATTATGGGAGTTTTCATTCAGAGTTTGGCCTGTCTTATAAATTGACAGTGTGTGGGAACTAGCTCACGTCTATTGCTGAATTTGGATCCTGCAACTGGTATGTCAGCCTCCTATTTTATTGTCTGTCCATTCCAGGAGTCATCAGCAGACTGACGACTTTGAATCCATTCAGCCTATCTCAGATTCATCAGCATGGCATGCATCAATCTTTGCTCTTCCTACTTCATTTCCTAGCATCCTGTTAATCAACCTATGTAGTTAAAGAGTCAAGAGAAGTCTTCTGCTTGCATCTGATACACATACTTGAGCCAGAATTGACTTGCTCACTTTTACAATTATGTGAGCCATTTCTTGTTATAAATCTGTATCAATACACACTGAACTGCTAATGCCAAGGTCAGCAGTTTAAAACCACCAGCCAGAGGGAGAAAGATGAGGCTTTCTTTCCCCCATAAGGAGTTATAGTTTCAAAAACTCCAAAAGGCAGTTCTATGAAACACCGTGTGTTTGTTTGAAACACCTTGTTCTGTGGTGTTTCTGTGAGTTGGAATTGACTCAGTAGAATGACTTTTGACTTTATATATGTACACCTACAAGTGCCAATGATTTTGCGTCTCCAGAGCACCCTGTTGAACATATCCATCCACTCTACGGTCTATGCTCCTTTAGACTCCCGTTCCCTCTGTAGAATGTCCTAAAACTCCAAGAACATTTAAAAGGAACATGGTTTGAGTCCCCTGAGGATGCTAAAACTACAATTTTATACAAATTGTGTAAGTCAACGTGTGCAATCCTGTTTGATGGCATTGACCTATGGAATAATATATTTCTATTTTCCCCGAATAAACTGGCTTTGTAAAACAAATAAATAGCTTTGCAGTTGGTAAATTACAAATTTAATTTTAATACAATTTTATGGAATGTAAATTTGAAAAATATTAAAATGGTATCGAAATTGAAAACAAACAAAGAGCACCCAAGCCTATGGGAAGGTTTAGAAAGAGAAACATCATCGTCAGAAATGTATAGACCTAGATGGAAAATATGTGGAGAAACAACAGTTTCATATTTTTATCTTCTCGTTATCTGATGCTAAAACAGTGTTTTTAAAAATGTATCCTGGTTTATGGTATGTATTTAAATGATTTGCCTTGCACATGCGTAGGCACTGGAAAACCTCAAGTTTGTAGGATAAGTAAGCAGTCTATAATCTGAAGCAGAAATTGGTGCTGCAGTTTGGGGACTGAATTTTTTCTTTTGGGATCCTCAGCTTTACTCAAGGTGTTTTACTTTACTGAACAAGGCTCTCTACATTTTCAAGGCTAGTCTCCTTTTTTTAAAGCAGTGTTTCCAAAATCAGGCAACATCACTCCATGGGGGACACTGGAATGATCCAAGGAAGCTGCAAAAACAGATACCTACACTTTATCGTGGATTATGGGCTACAGTACAAAAGTTTTTAATAGTCAAGGGAGTGCTGAGTATTTTATTTTCTGAAACAAGGTGACAGGCCAGATAAGGTTGGGAATCTAAAATGATATAAAGTCAATGGATTATTGTATTAACCACAGCTACAAAATACTTTTGTACAAAATAAGATTATTGGTTGACTCAGGCGCTATAGACTAGTTAAACTGACATACAAAAATAACCATCACATTAGTCTAAAATAAACGTTCCCTATCAGCTTCTGATAATTAAGTTTTTGGTATTAGATTACTATGCAGACAATCCAGGATTTTCTTAGAATTCCCAAGTAAATTAGCTTCCAAACTATTTGAATATTTTTCTGTTTTCAAGGCATTGAAAAATTGTGCTTGCATATTTTAATTGACGCAGCCTCATTAAAATTCAATTTTTAAATTAAATTAATTTCAGATATTGTGAATTAATATTTTCTTCTTGAGAATGGAGCAAAGGAATATTTGTTACTGAAATATTTAAAATGTAGAATTTGATGTTTTAACATTGTATAAAGTCATGTGCATATCATAACTAAGAAAATGAATCGATTATCTTCAAAAAATTTCTATTGCTTCATTGTAATTTCCTCCCACCCTATTATTTTTAATTCTATTCATCGCTATATATTAGTTTTCATTATCTACACTTGTATATAAATGAAATCATGCAGCATACATTCTTTTATTTTAAGTACAACTGTCTAGATTTACATATACTTTTGTACATATTGATTGTTAATTCCATTTATTGTTGTATAGTATTTAGTTGTATGGAAGTATCATCCTGTTAATTCCATTTATTGTTATGTAGTATTTAGTTGGATGGAAATATCACCCTGTTATTATTTATTCATCTGTTAGTGAGTACTTGGGTTGTTTCCAGTACAAAGCAATATAAATAAAGTTCTTATGAGCATTGTTTTAAAAGTTTTTATATACTTATATTCTTTTATATAGGCAATTATATTGGTCATTATTACAGATATCATATCATTCCATAGTTCAGTTACATCAAGCAATATTGTACAAATGCTACCACAGTTTCAAAGCATCCTTTTTTTTCTTGAACTCCTTGTATCCTCCCACCCCCATTACCACTCTACCCCCATAAACCCTTATTATACTTTCTGTCCCTGTAAGTTCCGTGTACTGAAAAACAATGACCATAATGACAAATATTCAAGAGGGACACCTCCAATGACAAAACACATCTTAAACCAAAATATGAACAAACAGAAAACCCTCTCTTTTATCTTTGACCTGTCCCTCTAATGTGGATAAAAGGAAATAACCTGAGGCTTATTTTCTATGTAGATCCCACAAATGTATCTTGGACTCCTTCTGACATCCACAGCCTTCTGCAAACCTGATTCTCACAATTTAGGCTCTGATACTATTCCTCCCTTTGACTTTGGATTATATGATTTTTAAATCCATCAGCCACTGGTGGTGGTGTGCTTCTTCCATGTTCTCTTAGTGACATCTCACTTAGATGGATGCCTCTGTGGAAACAAGCCTTTAAGAAGCATTTTCATATGACACCCAGGCACCATATAATTTCTTCACCATACTCTTCTATAGCTACCATAACTTCTGGGTTTTCTTCCATTGGGCAGGGTCATGAAGTAAGAATTAATTGTACTTAAGTTGGATCCAATATTTAATATAAACCCAAAACTCATTCCTGGATCTATGTTTGTTGTTTTTACAAATCAGCTTTTGGGTGCCATGCAGAATCTTCATGTGATTTTGTGGTAGAGAGTCTTATGGACCATCCCCTGGGGCATTAAGATCTTCTATTATTAATGTCTTTGAATAGCCTCTGGTGAATTTTTAAAATTTAAAACTATCACAGGTGATTCCTTGAGTTTTTAAGGTATAGAGAAGAGGATGGTTAAAATGCCTTTCTATAGTTGTTAGAACAAGCAGTGCTTTATTTGGGGGGGGAGATTAAACTTTTTAAAAATATTTTTATTAGGGGCTCATACATATCTTATCACAATCCATACATACATCAATTGTGTAAAACACATTTGTACATTCATTGCCCTCATCATTCTCAAAACATTTGTTCTCCACTTAAGTCCCTGACATCAGGTCCTCATTTTTCCCGTCCATCCCCACTCCGCCCTCCCTCATGAAACCTTGATAATTTATAAATTATTATTTTTGTCATATCTTGCCCTGTCCGATGTCTCCCTTCACACACTTTTCTGTTGTCCATCCCCCAGGGAGGAGGTAACATGTAGATCCTAGTAATTGGTTCCCTCTTTCCAACTCACCCTCCCTCTACACTCCCAGTATCACCACTCACACCACTGGTCCTGAAGGGACCATCCACCCTGGATTCCCTGTGTTTCCAGTTCCTATTTGTACCAGTGTACATCCTCTGGTCAAGCCAGACTTGCAAGGGAGAATTCGGATCATGATAGTGCGGGGGAGGAAACATTTAGGAACTTGAGGAAAGTTGTATGTTTCATCTTGCTACATCGCACCCTGACTGACTTGTTTCCTCTCTGAGACCCCTCTGCAAGGGAATGTCCAGTGGCCTACAAATGTGTTTTGGGTCTCCACTCTGCACTCCACCCCCCCCTCATTCACTATGGTAAGATTTTTTGTTCTGATGATGCCTTATACCTGATCCCTTTGACACCTCATGATCGTACAGGCTGCTGTGCTTCCATGTGGGCTTTGTTGCTTCTGAGCTAGATGACTGCTTGTTTACCTTCAAGCCTTTAAGACTCCAGACGCTTTATCTTTTGATAGCTGGCCACCATCAGCTTTCTTCACCATATTTGCTTGTTTACCCTCTTTGTCTTCAGCGGTTGTGTCGGGAAGGTGAGCATCATAGTATGCCAATTTAATAGAAGAAAGTATTCTTGCATTGAGGGAGTACTTGAGTGGAGGTCCAATGTCCTTCTTCTACCATAATACTAAACCTGTGAATATATGCATATAGATCTATTTCCCCATCCTCATACATAAATATATTTGCATATGCACATGTATTTAACTAGACCTCTCTAAATGCCCTTTGACCCCCAGCTCTTTCCTCTATTTCCCTTGACTTTCCTCCTGTCCCACTATCATGCTCAGACCCCATCAGGGTTTCAGCAATTCCTCTTTGTTACATTACCCTTGATCATGCCTTACCAGGCCTCCCAAACCCTCCTCACCACCAATTTGGATTACTTGTTGTTCCCTTGCCCTTGGGTTTGTTAACATCACTTCCTTCCCTGCCCCTTCCCCTCTCCCATGTCCCCTGGAACTGTTGGTCCCATTGTTTTCTCCTCCAGATTGTTCATCCAGCCTATCTTAGACAGACCTTCAGAGATAATAACATGCACAAAAACAAGACAGAGCAAAACCAAGCAACAATATACAACAAAACAATGACAAACAAAACACAACAAAAAAAAGCTTGTAGTTAGTTCAAGGATCATTTGTTGGCCTTTACGAGTGTTTTCCAGTCCAGTCTGTTGGGGCACCGCGCCCTGGCCCCAAAGTCCACCATTCACTGGGGATCTCGCCACTCCATTACCTTGATGTTCTGTTACACCTCCTTAGTGTTTTGCCTCGGTATGGAGGGATCAGTTCGGGTGCAATTCACACACTGTGTCTCCGGTGTTGTGCCCTGTAGGGCCATGGGTCAGTGAGGGGCGTCATGTCTCATAGTGGGGCTGGCCATGTGGTCCTCTCTGTGAACATTCTGCTCTAATTGGGGTCATCGTCCTCAAGGCCTGGTGGCTCAGGATGTGCTCCACTCTCTCTTCCTCCCCTTTCATCTGCTTCTGTGTGCTCTGACCAGATATGTCCGTCTCAAGGAGCTGCATATTCAATGCTGTCTTTTGAAATAAATTCTTCTGGGGGAGGGGCAGGTGTCCACTTAGTAGTTGGGATTGGGGCCGGCCCCCCAGTCCTCTCCACTGGTTCCCTACTCCATGCTGGCATGTTGCATTCACATCTTGCAGCTTGGGTTGAAGTGTGGTCCTTCTTTCCCTGTGGAGATATAAGCAATACCCTCCCCTTGGGTAGGTTAGTACCCTGTGCCCCAGCTACCCATTTCTTTTTATTATTATTGTTATTTTTTTCCTTGATCCACCTCCTTTTTAGTTGTATACCATGTGTATCCCTGTATTTGATCTGGTTCCTGCCATATTACCTGGTCCTCATACTGTTTTGCAGCTTCTCTTTTTTTGACATAGGCTCCTGAGAACCATGAGGACAGAGACTTGTGACATCTTCATTTATATTCTACAGGATAATAGGCATACTACCTTGCTTAATAAGCATCACTAAAAGAATAAATGAGAAGCTCTCTCTTAACACCGAAGTATACCAGTGAAGAAATAAACTCTGTAGCCCAGCTGAGTATCCAGTTTGCAAGAGCTCAGAGTAGTGGCGATGTCCATAGGTACTGGTTCTTTCTCTCTCCCCTAATTAATACCCTAAGGGAGCGCAGCCTTACTGAGTAGGCGCTGGGGATGGGGGCAATGGGGGCACGAGGACACAGCGCCTTCCCTGGAATTATTGAATGCCTGCAAGACTGACATGCATGCAATTTTGTATAATGTGGAATAAAATTAATTTTATGAAGACATCTGAAAAGGAATACTCAAGGTATAAAAATTACTACATGATCAATATTTCATAAGCAAAGTGTTGTATATTATTCTTTTTGAAACCTGGAAAAAAAAGAACCCATAAAAGTCATTTCCCGCCCCCCACTATTTCCCTGAATCTGTGTTTAGCTAACACAGTGGTGAATGTGCACGAATTAATTGGAAGCTTTCAAGAATCTTACAGAAACAAGTACATTATCCCCCTGAGCTTCTTAGGCTTCCTAAAGGTTCACTTTCTAATGTTGGGGCAGGAACTTGGCTTCTGAATATAAAGTACAGTGTGTAAACACTACTTCCTTGGTGAACACACGCTTTATGCAATCGTGACAAAGACTGTGGTGGTTAATAAACGCTCCCAGTAGCTCCTCATAGCGGGTGCTGATCACGTGCTGGCCTCCTGAGACAGTTGGCAAGCCTATCGGGGTATAAAACTCTATGAAATAGGGATGTTTACATTTTTGCGTTGGAAAGAAAAGGTTACATTAAATATAGAAGAGTGCATGCTACTCTGGAGACGTTAAAATGCCCAAGTGCGCAATGTAGACATGTGGTCTAGAAGTTAATTAAGCCACAATTAACGGAGTGGTGATAGTATGTAACTTTTAAAATATTGATATTTCTAGTCTCTATTTCCTGTTAGAACAGGGCTCCAACAACCCAGACAGAAAAGGAGCACATTCCTTATGATTAGAAAGGATTTTCTTCATCATTAGATGATGGGAAATTGATCGTTTTTATAGCCTGTCAAGAGACCAAGTCGTCATTACCTGGAGGGAAACACTTAAATCATCTGAAGACGGGGATTCTGCTCTGAAGGGAAGTTTGAGTTGACTGCTGGATATTTTAAGTCCCGCTCCCCAGATGGCCTGGTGAGATGTGCCGCAAAGCTGACAGTTTACAGCCTTGGGGTGGGCCGATTAGATTGGAAATGTATAGGAGGGAAGCTTGTCAAGGAAACTCAAGGAGCAGAAATGATAGGTCCTAAAGGGAATTCTAACCTGGTCCCAAGATTGAATCATAAATGCTTACATTTCATGAGCTTACACAAGTGTGCAGAAATAAGGAGGAGGGCACAAAAGAAAGGGAAAAAATGGTCAAACTTGTGGGAGGAAAAATATATCAGAAGACTCATAAAATTTCTGACTTGTCCGGCTCATCATTTATTGATTTGTGAATAAAATTTTGAAGAATTTTGGTGGTAAAAGAAACTTTTCCTAGACACATCTTCAGTGGATATCCTGGGAGCTGAGTGTGGCATGGCTTTAAAATTCTCGTTGTACGGGAAACAATCTGCATCACAAGGAATAGAAATACTTTCTTGCTTCTCGTGATCGGCTACAGCAGTCTGTCCCGGGCAGGCTGAGGATGTAGGCAGTTCTTACAGTTCTCTTGTCAAAATCGCAACTGGTAGGAGACGACTTATAGAGGGGATGCCTTCCTCGGAGGACCAGGCTACCATTGTATTTAAGCTTGTGTTGCGGTGAATAGACCGAGTCCAGGGCAATATGTGTGGCTGGGGGTAACTGTTCACAATCCAGAGCGCCACAGGCCGAGAATTTTGCATGGATATAGATGCCTTCTTGAAGGCTTATTTATATTTGTTCAAGTCACTGGTTGTTGTTAGCTTCTATTGAGTCCCTTCCTGGTCACAGCAACTCCGGAACAACAGAATGAAAGACTCAGGAGCCCTGCGCCAGCCTCCCCGCTGTTCTGTTTGAGCTCCCTCTTGCAGCCACAGGTCAATCCATCCTTTACAACTGTCCCTCCCCTTTACCAGCATCGTGTCCTTTTCCAGACACTTCTGTCTCCTGACAACAGGTCCAAAGTGTAGCAGATTTCGCTTGCCGCTCTCAATTCTAAAGAGCATCTGGCTGTACTTGATCTAAGAGAGTCTTTTCTTCTGGAATTTCATGATACCGTCAACATTTTTCATCATCATAACCCCAATCCAGCCATTGTTCTTCTGCTTTCTCTATTCATTGTCCACCTTCCACAGGCACACGAGCCGACTGAAACACCGTGGCTTAAGGGAGGTTTGTCTTAGTCCTCTAACTGACATCTTGGCTCTTTCTCATTTTAATGCAAACTTTGAATCAGATTTGCCTCATTTGGTTTATTATTTAATTTCTTGGCTTCCCTTTCTATGAGCTTTGATTTGGTATCCCAGGAAAATAAGATCATTGATAACACTGATCGTCTTTTCGTTTATTGTGATGTGGTTTATTGGTACTACTGTAAGGGTTCTTGTTTCTTTTGCATTCAGTTGCAGTCTGTACTACTGAAGGTCGCAGTGGTTAATATTCATTAGCAAGTGACTCAAGTCCCCATCACTTCCTGAAGCTAGACTGTGTGCATACCGTGGGTGGTTAATCTGCCTTTCTCTAATCCTGATGCTGAAATTTTCTTCCATCTAGTCCATCTTCTCAGATTATTTGCGCAACATACAGATTGAATAAATCCAGTAAAAGGTTGCGCACCCAACATATGCCGCTCCTGTTGAAATCAACCCATACTCCCTTGTTCTTTATGAATGCTGCCTTTTGGTCCTTGTACTGGTTCTGCATGAGCACCAATAAATGTTTTCAGGCTCCTTCTTCACAATGTCATCTGTAGTTTTCTATGATCCACCTAGCCATCTTTGCTACATGTAAACATCTTTCTGGTCTTCTGTTTCCAGCCCAAGATCCATATATTATCAGCAACAATAGGCCTGGTTCCCCATCGTCTTCTGAAGCTGGCTTGAATTTCTGGTAGCCCCCTGTCAATGTAAACCTCTATTTTCAAATGATCTTTGGCAACCATTTTCTTGAAAGTGATATTAATTATATTTTTTGTTAATTTCTACATTCTACATTCAATTTTACATTCTTTAGAATTGTTTACTCTTATGGCAGATACATATTTCTTCCTGTACTTTGGCTAGTTAGCTCACTACCAGATTCTTGGCACAGACTGGAACCGTATATACGCAAGTATAAGCTGACCTGAATATCCAGCAAGGTACCTAATTTTACCACAAAAACGGCATTAAAAATGTGCTGAGAAGCTCGGCTTCTACACGAGTATATGCAGTAAGGACTTCCAGAGTTAGGTGATTTGCAAACATATTTTGATCGGTGTCTTTTCAGCTCCCAGGAGCCTGGGTTTCACCCGTGTCTTCAGTGCTTCTGCCTTCAGTACAATCAGTTCTTGGTCATACTCTACCTCTAAATGATTGAAACCAAACCATTATTTCTCTTATGTTGAGTCTGTGTACCTTCTATCTTCTTTTTATGCTTCCTGTATCATTTGATATTCTGCCCAGAAAAAATAAATCCATGTTATTAAGTTAATTGCAACAGGGGCACCCTCTATTGAGTTTCCCAGGCTATGAATTTTTACAGGAGCAGGTAACCTCATCTGTCTCCTGGGGAATGGCTGCTGGGTTTGAACTGCCAACCTTGTACTCTGAAAGCCAATGATTGCAAATCAAGCCTTGAATTTATCTCACTTAGAAGATAATCTATTATACGTATACAATCAAATCTCTATATAGGCTCACTCCCATTGAGTTGGTTCAGACTCACAGCAACTGTGTAGGACAGGGTGGAACTGCTCATGTGGCTTCTGAAGCTGTAACACTTTATTGGAGCAGAAAGCCTCATTTTGACCCTGAGCAGTAATTAGTGGTTTTGAACTGTTAACTATGCAGTTAACAGCCAAACACAAAACCTCTATGCCACCAGGGTTCCATATATAACAGTAGATATTACATATTCAACTATAGGATATTAGTGGATATTTTACTTTCAAAACTATCTTTTTATCAGTGACTTTTAATGGGCAAAATATTTATAGAGGCACATATTTACATTTATTGGAGTTAGTTTACACAGACTAATTCAAGCAGATGAACCATCAAGCATTTGTAACAAAGTTAAAAAGACAAACAGGATGGTTCCTGGCAACTGACAACCTTCAATGATTTGAAGGGTGTTGATATTATTTTGGTGAAACCCAAGGCCTTGGATTAAAAAAAGGAAAATAACTCCTTTCTTCCCAGTCGTACCTATCTCTGTACAGTAGAACCCCGGACCTTGACGCTAATCAGTTATAGGAGGAGCATCACGATGCGATGCAGTCGAGCTCTGATTCAGTTTTTCCCACAAGAGACAACTGAGCATGGATTAATCTGTTCTTGACCACCAAGTGTTTACCTTAACCTTACCTTTTTATATCAAACATTACACAGAAATTTCAAAGTGAATGCGTTCAGAGTTAAATTATATAATTTAAACAAGAAACACAACATTTAAAAGTTTCTAACAACTACAGTCTGACCCACACCTTGAGATTGATGAGGATCTGGATCTGTGGACACGGATGTGGAGAGAGAGTCACTGTTTGGGCAAATCAACTGGGAGCTGCTTTTGAGGTGTTTTCCCTTCTTTGCCTTTTTTTTTACTAGAACCTGGCTGGCTTTCTTAAAAAAAGAAAAACATATTCTGTTTAATATGGTCTGTGGTTGGCATTTCCTTATCTGTTTTCTAAAAGGGTTTACTAAATTATCATAACAATATCAATAACAAGGTTAACCAGTTCCTTATCATGATAATTCTTTTCAAAATACTCTTTTTTTTGAACCCATGTTTTTTTTATTATCTAAAAACAGTACAGAAAGCCACGAAAACTAAGAAAAGAATAGCAAAAACGCTTGGAACGCAGCCGCAAAAGGTTTAAACAAGGCCTAGACTGACAATGCCAGCTAACGCACGTGACCGAACCACGAACTGCTTCCTTTACAAAAATCATGTGCGTCGGGTCAGGTTCTGATGTTTTGTTTGCGCTCTGATGCAAAATGCTCTCTACATTTCGCATCAAAATCCAATTATGTCGCTCACTGATGCAGTCGAGTACCGGGTTCTACTGTAGATAGATTTTAACCTTTTCCCCGGTGAAGCATGTTGATGGCAGCAGTTTCTGTTTTGGGTGCTATTTGTAAAGCATCAGGTAGGCGGTTATTACTGTTATTGTCCGTGTTAGGCGCCATGGAATAGAGTCTATCGTACTTACCCCCAGCCTGGACGTCGCCCAGCCACCATTCGGAGGTTGGAGCCCATGGTTGCAGGCAGTCTGCATCCTGGTTGGCAAGGGTCTTTCCGTCTGTTTGGTTTTGCCTTTCTACCATGCATACGGTGACCTCTTCCAGGACTTAGCTCTTGATAGCAAGATCAAAGTCCATTAGAAATGTCTTGCCAACCTCACTTCTTTGGAACATTTTCAATGCACTTCTTCTAAGCGATCCCTCCTCCTTTTTCTGGTACTGCGGGCTACCTTCCACAGCCTCTCTCAAGTGCCCCCGTGCTTTGGCTTTCCTTACTCAGCGCCGAACTTCCCCTGCCTATGAGGCCACTGGAAATACCAGGACTGGAGTCAGGTGCCCTTGATTTTCAAAGTGATGTTCTTACTCATCCCCATTTGAAGAGGTTTCTGCCGCAAGTTTGTCCTGTGCAGTATGTCTCTTCACTTCTTGACAGCAGTTCCATGAACATTGATCTAAGGAAGATGAAATCCTTGACCACTTCCATCTTTTCTTCATTTATCATGGTTTTATCTACTTGAAAGATCCAGGATTCAGTGTCCCGTGCACCTCAGGCCTTGGCCAGGGTCCCGAGATGCATTCAGAACCCTGGTCAATGTGGTCCATCCAGTGCATACTGGCAAAGGCACTTCCCCCCTCCCGCCCCCCACCCTGCCAACTGTCCCCCAAAGCATTTCCACTCATTCTTTCCCACACCGGGAAGTCAGGCCTCTCGCTTTCCCTACCGACAGGTATGGCTTGTGTTCCCGGGTTATGTTTGCTCCCTTTCCCTTGCGTTGTTTGTTCCCTTACATTGTTTTCCCATGTGTATGTCTGCTCTCTCTGATAGGGCTGTCTACCCGGCCCTGGGGGGGAGGGGGACCTCATCAAAGATGAACATGTCAGCTTCTTATTAGACATCTCTACCCTCTTGACCCGTTGATCCCAGCTGAGGTGAGGCAGCCTCAAGCCTGGTGACCTTAGGAAATCTAGAACAGAGGGTGTACGGTTCGTTGGCACCGGTCAGCCTCTCTACCAGACTGTATGGCCCTCAGCCAATAGATGAGAGTCCCACAAGTGTGAACTTTGATGCTTTTTCCTCCAGCCGCGGTCTCATAAAGGGCTCGTCCATGCGTGCAGACTAATTTCACTCAGCAGACTGACTTCCAGCTCCTTCCACATCTGAAGGTGTGTCATGGATTCACAGCTGTTTTTTTGGGATGTGTATGGTTCCATTGTTTGTATATACCCGTGTTTCTTTATCCAATCATCTACTGGTAGGAATTTAGCTGTTTCCAGATTCTTGCTATAGTGAACTATGCTGCCATGGAAACGGGGGCCCAAACGTCTGTTGTAATCTGCTTCTTGTTTGCGTTGGGTATATGCCCAGTAATGGTATTGCTGGATCATATCATTTTTCACTTGTTTGGTTTTTTCACAATTGGTTTTTATTCATTATGGTTTATCATATCACATAATTATGATGCAGAAGTAATAGCAGGTATGAATATGGTAAGTTACTTCAAAGAAACAATTCAGACACTTTTATGATGAGTTACATTGTCTACACCTTACCACAATGACATATTACTAGAATGTATTTGCTATTGCTATGTGTTGTCTGTTAATCATCTGTGTTAGGTGTCATCATATCACCTTGACAGTGGCTGTACTTATCTACAAGCCCACCAGCAGTGGATCAGAGTTCCAATCTCACCACACCCTCTCCAGCATTTGTTGTTCTCAGTCTTTTTGTTCTTTTTTTTTTTAATTGGTCAGTAGTTTTGGGTGTTAGGTGGTATCTTATGATTGTTTTGGCTTTGTTTTATTTGTTTGTTTGTTTTTACTTACTTTATTGGGGGATCTGATGGCTAGTGACCCGAGAGCATTCCTCAGGTGTTTATTAGCCTTTTGAATGTCATCCTTGGTTCTTGCTCACCTTCACAGGGGATCATTAGTTGTTGTTTTTTTATTGTTGTAGATTTTTACATACTGTAGATTTTAGTAATTAGTCATTTGTTTGTTGTGTCATTACTAAATATCTTTTCCCAGTATGTGGGCTCTCTCTTTACTCTTTTAAGGAAGTTTTTTTTTTTTACATTTTATTAGGGGCTCATAGAACTCTTATCACAATCCATACATATACATACATCAATTGTATAAAGCACATCCATACATTCCCTGCCCCAATCATTCTCAAAGCATTTGCTCTCCACTTAAGCCCTTTGCATCAGGTCCTCTTTTTTTCCCCCTCCCTCCCTGCTCTCCCCTCCCTCATGAGCCCTTGATAATTTATAGATTGTTATTTTGTCATATCTTGCCCTATCTGGAGTCTCCCTTCCCCCTTCTCTTAAGGAAGTCTTTTGATGTACTTAAGTGTTTAATTGTTAATAGGTCCCACTCATCTATTTTGTCTTCCATGGATTGTGATTGGTTTGTTATCTCTGATAGCCCATATATTCCCTGCCCTAGGGCACTTTACAATTGCCCCCAATTGTCTCCTGAATGACCCTGATAGCTTTGGGATTTACATTCAGGTCTTTTATCAACCTTGAGCTTATCCTTGTGCATGTGGTGAGATATGGGCCTTGTTTCATTCTCTGCAGGTGCATAGCCAATGTTTCAGCACTGTTTATTCAAGAGGGTATCAGCTTCCCAATTAAAGCCTTTTGGACCATTGTCAAAAATCAGTTGCCTGTATGCAAATGTTTTTACTTCTGTGTTTTCTGTCCTGATCTTTGGTGGGTGTTTCTGTCATTATACCAGTACCAGACTGCTTTGACAGCTGGTACTGGTTTTGAGGTCAGGGAATTCAAGACCACCTAATTTCTTTTTTTTTTTTTTTGGACTTCTTAGCTTATCCTGGGCTGTTTTCCTCTCCAAATGAAGTTGGTAATAATTTTTTTCCATTTCTTTGAAGAATGATGCTGGGATTTGGATCGGGATTGCACTGAATCTGTAGATTGCTTTAGGTAATACTGATATTTTCACAATATTGAGTCTTCCAATCCATGAATATGGGTATCCTTCCATTTTTGTAGATCCCCTTTAGTCCTTTGGAGTAATCTGTAGTTTTCTTCATACAGATCTTTTATTTTTTTATTAGATTTATTGCTAGGTAACCAGGTTCTGTGCGGCTACTGTGAATGATATTGTTGCCCTGAAATCTTTCTTGGTGTTGCCCCCACTGGAATATAGGAATCCCATTGATTTCTGCTTGTTAATCTTGTATCCTGCTATACCACTAAACTGCTCTGTTGTTTTCAATATCCTATTGTGGACTCTTGTGATTCTCAATATATAAAATCACATTATCTATAAATAGCGACAGTTTCACTTCTAGTTTAGCCACGTGCACTCCCTTATTTCTCGCTGTTGTCTTAGGGTATTAATAGGCTAGGATGTCTAGCACAGTGTTGAATAAAAGTGGCGATAAAGGACATCCTTGTCAGGTTCCCATATTCAGAGGAAATATTTTCAGCTTTTCTCTATTGAGTGTAGTATTGGCTATAGGATTTTTGTATATGGCTTTTACTATATTGAGACTTTTCCCCTCTGTCTTCTTGAAAGTTTTTATTAGGAATGGGTGTTGGATATTATATTATCAAATGCTTTTTCTGAATCAGCTGATTTAATCACATGCTTCTTATCCTTTTTCTTGTTAACATGGTGCTTTACATGCATTATTTTTCAAATATTGAACCATCCCATCATCCCTGGTATGAATCCCACTTGGTCATGATGTAAAAATCCTCTTTTTACAATATACATGTCATTGCCTTTGAATTTGACATCTTAACGTGGTAAATTGTAGGATTGATTCAGAATGGTCAATGCTAAACCATTTCTGGTGACTAATGGCTAGGATATCCATCCTTTTGCTTTCCATTTGATTTCTGAGAACTCACAATTTTCCTAGATTCAAACAACATCACACATCTCATATTAGGGTTATTAATACATATTTGCAGCTTCTGCTCCTCATTGTGAGTCACGCTTCAGCAGCTACTAGTCTTGCAGGCTGCACTCCATCTCCATTATTATGCTCAGCTGTACTTTTGAGAAGGCAGTTCTTCAAGGCATATTTTGAGTGACTTCTAACTTGAGTGGCTCATCATCTTGTGCTATATCTGTGAATATCCCCCTACTAATCATAAGGTTTTCAGTGTATCTCACAATGCTCTGCTACTATTTATAAGGTATTCCACAGCGAATCCCTTAGAAGTTGAGAGCTGATTTCTTCTTTATAGCCTATTCCTAGTCTGGAAACTGTTGAAAACTTCTCACCTCAGGTGATCCTACTGGTATTTGACCCATCTTCTAGCAGTACAGCAACCTGCAATCTACCACAGTACAAGAAACTGACAGCTAGCAGTATTGACAAAGTGATTACTTAATTTTAAACCTAATGCTTGAATGAATGGTCTCTAAAAGAGGTAGACAAGCCTACAGTGATATCGCAGGTGTACCTTAATTTGAAGCCCTGTATGTGGGTGGTTCTTTTCATGTATTTTATCAATTTATCATTTTATCTACTAAAGTAATATAATATGCCTCCCACTTCTTATCAAAGTGTAAAACATACGGTAAAGTAACGTAATATCAGGACTCGCATGGCTCTGTACCTCCCTGCTTCACAATCTTTCTCAAATGATGTGTGTTAAATCGCTGAATGTAACCATTCGTTGCTGGGGTAGAAAAATGTTCAGTATAAGATACATTTTGAGGAAACTAGGAGGTTTTCTATGAATTTATTTGCTGTTTCCAAAATCTACAGTAAGAATGTTGTCTTCAATTCTAGCCCTGTTAACCATTTGTACATTCTTTGTTACCTCTGTGTGAGCCAAAGGCCTATTCAGTACGAAATGACTCTTTAACAGAGGGAAGGAAAGGCCAGGGGGGGATAAAAGATATGTAAACTAATTTTCTTATATATTACCTGTGACCTGAGCAGCATTTTATATATATATATATATATATATATTTCATTTCAAAATAACTGAAATAATTTGTTGTTTTATGAAATTATTGTAAACAATGATCTTGTGCTTTCTGATAGCAGAAAGCTTTACAAGTAACGCATGAATTAATATCCACTTATCTAGTCTCTGCTTTTTTGTGTGAAAGTTATGGTGAATAATTTTTTTGCTATTTACTAGATGACTCCATATAGGTAATGTTAGCTGTCAATAGCCGGGTCTTTAGTGTTTTCCTATGTAGATATTTAGACTAGATCAGACTTCCTGGGTCCCTAGCTCTATCACTTACTAGCTTTGAAAACTTGGATAGCTATACAGGCATGTATATATATAATTACATTTATATGCAATGACAGGGTACTAGAGCTCTACACGTATATTTATTTATAAAGTATTACAGTAGCAGATGAACATTGGGCCTCCTAATTAACCCATCTCCTTGATATTTTATATAACTTGTTTATACATATTCTTTTTATTCATGTAATCCATATAGCAAGTCTTTTCATGTTTCATACATATCATAGCACACATCAGGACTTTTTCTTTATGAGTTACAACTCAATGAATGTCTGTATCACATGGTATTTGTCTATTTCTCTGTTGATGGACATATCCGTTTTCCTTGTTTCTATCTTTTGGTTATTGTGGATAACACTGCAATGGACATTGGTGGACAAGTATTTCTTTGATTTACAAAGATTGTTAGCTCAAAGCAATTTGAATGCTGTAGCTAATTTACTATTTTCCCTTTCTACTTTTGTTTCTGTTGTTGGTTTCTGTTCATCTGGCTTTAGCCATCCATCATTGCTTGCAACATCACGTTGACTACGTGCCTACCTTTTTGTCCAGATTTTGTTCTGTTATAGTAATGATACTTAATGTGAGTAGGCAGACACCCGTAGTATTTTCCCTGACTTGCTAAGTATTCATATTAACCACATTAGTTATACTTACATTGTTTTATCTGTATTTGAGTAAACATTGCTTCTCAAAGATCTAGCACAAAACTTATGTAGTGAGGTGATATAATATCAATAACTAACACCCATATACGTTGTTTATACGTGTCATGCAGTGGATTCTTACTCATAGCGACTCTGAGAACAACGCAGACTTGTCCCATTGGGTTTCTTAGGCTGCTTGATTGTTAACTGAAAAATCAGCAGTGTGAACTCACCAGCTGCTTAATGCAGCAAAGAGGCATCAATCTACTTCCGTGAAATTCTTAACATTGGAAACCCTGTGCGGCAGCTCTGCCCCAGCCTGCAGAGTTGCTCTGAATTGGTTTGAATTGACAGCCATGGGCAATACTGATGTGAGCAGAGCGCAGGGCTGTGCTCTATGGAGCAGCCAGTAGGTTTGAACTACTGACCTTTTGATCACTAGCTGAACTCTTAACCATGGAGTTATCGGGGTTCCTAACACATGGTGCTTAGTATTTTTAAAATTCTGTTCAAACAATTTGCATTTGTTAATTAATTTAATCTTGGGAGCAGCCATATGAAATATGCACACAAGGAATGTGAGATGAGAGGAGCACTGAGATCGTTGTCCCAGGGATACCTGGACAGTAATTGGCAGACACACTGTTTGAGGCCAGCAGTCTGGTGCAGAGTTTGAACTGTTAGCCAGTATTCCAAAGTCTCCAGTCCCACAACAATTCTATTCCGCATGGAGCCAGGGGTGCATTCAGTAGCTATGTCACTCTACATTTATACTTTATTATGCTTATTAATGTCATATCTTCCTTATTAGTTTATAAACTTATAGTGGAACTAATTTTTATTTACTTTGTAGATGGCTCAGTATGATTTTTATTTCACCCAAATTATAGCTTATTATTGTTCTGAGATATTCTTTCCAAGAATTTTCTATTCTGCAACGATCAGTATTGCATCCATAAAACTTTCAGATCTACAAAACAAATAAAGTTCTTCCAAGTGGTATACGTGTTCTTGCTTTTGTTTAAGGCATATTTTAAAATAAATTACAAGAATACACTGTGTTTTATTGGTGTCAGAAAATTTTGGAATCATATCACTAGGTTCAAATTCTTTTATTTTTTAAATATGTTTTCTACAGGGTGCTGCTTTAATTCAAATGCTGGCTAATTTTATGGGCCATTCAGTGTTTCAAAGGGGTTTGCAAGTAAGTAAATTGCTTTGTTTTCTCTTAAAATTTTTCTTATTTTATGCTATGTAGATGTTTTACAGTTTAAGAAATTACTGATATAAGATTACTAAATGGTATGGAAAAGTTTAAGATGTATAAGGTTAGCATCATCTTTCAATATGAGAAATGAAACTTATAAATACCATGTTCTCAATAGCACCAGAATAAGCTTGAAGTATTGTGTGATTGAGAATATGTTTAATTTTCATTTTAAATTAAAATTGTAAGAGCCCAAATAATTGATATAAAATATTTAGAATGCCTACTTCTCTCTTTTTTCTCCACTGATAAGTTTATGTAAGGTAAGAAGTGATAATAACCTTAGGAAAATTATATTGTGAAGAAAAATCTTAATAGTATTTTCAGCTACATGTATTTTGTGTTTCTGTTGCTCCGCTGTTGATATATATATATATATATATATATAGATAGATAGATAGATAGATAGATAGATAGATAGATAGAGATTGTTATTTATCTGATGATCATTTAAATTTTTCTTTTTAATTAGAAAATACAGTGCTGTACAAATTAAAGGAAAATAAACAATTTTATCAAAATGTATTTGCAGTAGGAAGTATGAGATTTAGGAGTAAATTTCTTAGAAAAAGAGGCTTCTTAATGGCTTTTAAAGTAAATACAAATACAGAAAAATAAAACTTTTACTCCATTGAAATCTGCTAGAGCAAATCATGTTCCTAGCAGCTGTGATTGATGAATTATTTATGATGCATTCTGCTACTTAGAAGTGTCCTTTAAAGTAAATTGATGTTCACCTGAAATACAATTATGCTAAGACAGAGAGAGCTATCAATCTTATCTGTTCTTAGTAAGCTTTCATTTTAAAATTTTAATAAACTACATCTGAGATCAGGTCATATTTTAGTAGTATAATTCTATGTTTACCCCCCACAATTTGTAAAGGTAAAATACAAAGCAAGAGTTAACTATGTTTTGACAAGGCTAGTTATACGTAGCACAACAAAGCAAAACTATAAATTTCCTGAAGAATAATTTCCCTTAGAAAATATTTTCACAGATTTGTTCCAGCAGTGGTTGGAAGTTACTTTACTCAGCTCCTTCCATTAGGGAAACCTTCAGAAGAGCTGAATCCATGGAACCTATTTTGTTGGGGAGAAAGGGTCTGTTCTGATCACATAGTTGGATTTCTCCCTCCTCTCGAGGAGCGCCCTCCAAGAATATCAGAGGAATGTCCTTCTCTACCGCCATTTCTTTGTTTTCCCCATTGATGTTGTAGCATGACAGTTCTTGAAAAAATCTAAACTTGTATAAGAGCAATACAAATTGAATTTGATTTCTTGGTAGCTAGTTGATGTGAAATCATTTTCTGAGTACAGTTTTTGTTCTTTTTCTCATCTGTCTGTATAGATTTGCTCAGCAGATTGAATAATCATAGTTATTTTATTTGGAAAGGATTATTATTTTGCAACCTTTTTTGCTTTATTTTGTCATATTTTCCTTAGTATGCAAAATGTGTACATTTTAAATATATCCTTTTATATTGAAGTATATTTAATAGACTTCAGATCAAGTATATCTGAAAAAAACTATTCATCTGATTCTCATTACATTAAACTTGGATATAAAACTTGTTTTAATGTGTTACTTATTCTCTGAAACTTGATTTGGCTTTAATTTTCAAGTAAGGGGCTCTATGTTTGTCCACATTGCATTTTATTTGCATTGTGACATCTCATTGGTCAGATAGATTTGTATCCTTCAGTACTTCACTTTCAGCTTTATTTATACTCATCACTCAAACTGATTTAGTGTATCACCAGCAGTTTGGATTAGTGTACAGTAGATCTCTATGTCGGGGTGATAAATTATCATCTCCTGAGCATGAAGATGTATGGGATACATTTTGAAGATGACCTCCTGAACAGACACTTCATGTCATGATGTTGACGGGTCAGAGTTGATATTAATATGCTTCCTTTCCAAAGGGGCTCAGGGGAGTATTGGTTTGCATGTTGTTGAGACAGCCAAGCCTGGCTGTCAGGGTTTACCTCGGCTGGACAAACGATGAATTCTTTTCATAATAACTATGACTATTTTCTGTTGACAAATAGAATTTTTTCATTTGCAAATAGACACTAGATTATGTTAACAGTTATAGGCAATATAAAATTTAAAATTGTATGTTTTTTCCTTTTTTTTTTTTCGTTCCACCTCCCTACTCTTCTGGTCTCACTCGAGCATGCTCAAGCTTGTTCTGCCATCTGTCTGCCTGCCGGTCTATCTGTCTATCTCTTCTATTTATTCTCTGTTGTTTTATTTTTTGTATTTGCAGCTTTGTCTTCATGGTCCACACATGAAAAACATTACAATGATATTTTCTGTTAATTTTCTATATACCTAAATTTTTCTTTTCTGGAAGTTTCGTGTAATATTTGACAGTAAAATTTTGAGAGAAGAAACATTGAATCCTTTTGTTGTTGAGTTAATATACCACTTATAAACAACATACATATATTTAAAGTAGGTTGCTTATATTTTTCCAAATGTGCACTCTCTATATTGTTCTTAAGATTGCGTTTCCCAAAATAATAGCAAACATATTTCAGAAAGCATGACACAATGAAATGAATACAGAGCAAAAATGATAGTCTTATTTATTTAAAAAATATTGGTGGGATTTCTGCAAAACACTAAATCTCCCTTATCCTCTGGTTCCAAAGTTTACAATTCAAAAGTTGAACTAGATAATCTCTAAGAGCCTTTCCATGTTTCATCATCTCTGAATCCAAATTTTATTTAATTTGATTTGCTAGTTAGACAACTTGACTTTCATGTGAAACTAGTGTTCATAATTTGATGTGGAGAAATGTGAATAGATGGGCAAAAATATGCCACTGCTCTTCTTGAAGCTTGATTTAGGTTCTGAATATTAACTCCATTTGACTTCTAGGGCATATAATACCTTAATTTTAGTCCATCAGACCAGCATTTATTGTTATGGAGAGTTTTGATAGTGACTTATTTCTTTTTGTCAATATTTGACATATATATTTGTTTGATTTTAGTTACCTAAAATCATTTCATGATTTGCTATGGATAATTTACATTTTCATAGTTAAGACTTTATCTGTCTTAAATTATGTTTTCAAAAAACTAAACAGTGCTTGGTGAATTTTACTGGATATTCTATCTCAATGATATTCCTTTTTAACCTGACAGGACACCTTCTTAAGTACCCATCTTTGAAGGTTTGCTTCAGGAAACCATAGCTGGTATATAATGCAGTAGCAAAGCATAGCAATATCATTCTAATATTTCAAGCACAAAGGGATTTAGCATAGAGAATATGGGTTTTATAAAACAGTTGGGAGGGATAAAAGAGTAAAAATGGGGAAGACTTCATAAAATCAAAACATTCAGGAAACACTATAAAATAACACTCATTTGCTTAGTTGCCAGCCGTACACCTGGAAGCCACCAGCAGTACCTTCTTCTGCACTTGACTAAGGGAAGTGTTTCTTTCTTAGTGCCTTCCCGATAGCTTGTGCCTGCTTCTCACCTGACAGACATTTGCCTTGGAGCCAATTAGCAAGGGATTCTGAGAAATGTGGCACCCAGGCCTCCAGCCTGCACAGTGCTCAACAGGGTATAGAAGGTAGCAAGGGGACAGGTGAGCTGACGACAGACAATTGAACAAACGTAATCGATCCATTTTGTTGTTGTTTTACTTTAGTGATTTTATTATTATTTGTACTATATATGTAGCTTTTTGTATTACGATACAGAGCTTTTTTATTTTCTTTTGTTACTTTAGTGATAGCTCCATTATTTTTGTTCCTTCCCTAATCATTGTATTACTTACTGCAGAAACATGTTCCCGTTTCCACCGGGTTTGTAATCTCCAGGCCCCTCTGGGGAGGGACTGGACTGGCTTGGTGGTGTCAGGGTGAATCAGTACTGGTATGATATGTCTGAAATTTCCAACTATCTAATTATGACACTTCTAAAATAAGCGCTGACGAAAAAAGACAGGGGAATTGACTATTATAAAAGTTTTCTGTTTTTAATTAACTTAATATTTTATATTTCTGGTTTACGCGATCGAAACTGTTGGCTCTTCAGTCTACTCCCTTCACCCCCCTCCTACTAGGATATGATAAATATATGGAGAAGGAATTAAGCAGCAGTTTTTCTAAATTACATTTAATTTAAAATCAAATATGCACGGGACAAAAAGCCCATCTGGAAAGTGAGCCAGTATGGCGTCCCAACCTGTATGTCTTCCTCACTGTAAGTGTCTGTCCAGTGAGAATTGTTGTTAAAAAAAATTACTGCAGGCTGTGTTCCCAATGGAGACTTAAATAGAGTTAGTGAAAACGCAGTAAAGAATTAGCAATAACTAGAAAGTCTCCTTGCACGTCGGGAACAAGTTATGCATCATATAATGCTACCTTTGAGGCCTCATTTTTGACTGTGTTATGCATATATCAAACAGCTTCCTAGACCAGTCTGTGAAGAGAAACTCGAAGCATCACTTTGGGAGGTCTGTATTCGTTCTCTACCGATCACAATACCCCAAACTCGTGCCGTAACCTCATTACTACCCTTTCCGCGCGTGGACAAGTTTCCGTGCTCAGTGCTGTTTTCCTTTCTTTCCCCGGGGTAACTGGAACTATAAATGTAATGTAAGTGTGCTCCTCTTTCGCCTCTCTATAAATTCTTGGTGATTGGACATGTCCCTCTGCAATGTCTCTTGCAACTCAAACCTTCAAATCCATTACAAATATTATCAAACAACATCCTTTGGTAATAGTTACATCTCTAATTTGCCAGAGTCTGTGCGGTTTCCATGCACACGCCTTCATCGTTACGCAGAGGAAGCAGTGTATGAGGTTAACGTGGGGGTGGGATGGGGGACGATCAACAAAGCAGGACAAACGAACTGGGATCTACTGCCTTTGTGCCATTCTTTCTTCCTAATTTGAGTCCGTTTAGTTCAGATCCTAGTTCTAGAAGAACTCGCAGGATTACTTTTAAAGTAACCAATTCAGGTGCTGATTCTTTGGACTTTTAAAATTACACGAGTCCTTTTAACTTCATTTATATTTGTTTTAATCTCCCTAATTACATTTTCTCTTGTTTTTCGCCCAGTAATAAAATAGTAAAGCTATAATTATAGGATCCTTAGATAACATTGATTGGCCCAGTAGCTATTACAAAAATAATTAGTATGTAATACTATTGCTTTTTCCTTTCAAACAAAACAATAATGTTTTAATGATTTGGGCCTGGTTGTACCATTCTTCATGTTGTTATGAGTCCACATGAGGGAATTAAAATTGTGAAGAAAGATCATTGTTAAGCTTGATATAAACCCAAGCCCTAAAATCTATGTCAGAAAGTGGGTCACCTTCCTGCTGAACCAGAGAGAGTAATTTAATATCATCTAAAATATGGTTGAATAGAGAAAGATTTCTCTTGATTAGTATTTAACTGCTCTTTTCCATAAGGTAACCTACAACACAGTGTTTGGGTCCAATTATCAAGGTGAAAATTGCTTATGCAAATCAATGTAAGGCAATGAGGTGTGGATAAAAAGCAAAAAGGAAATATCATTATTATTGGTTTGTGCTCATAAAATTCTGATGGCCTGAAGTAATGACAGGCACGATGCTACAGGGAGTATTAGCAGCAAAGCATGCTCAGTAACTTGTGTTCCAGGGAGATGCTGCTGTCTGTTAGCATGTGTATGCAGGACTTTTGTTTGAGACCTGCAGGCTTACAGTTGTGAAAGACTGCTCCCTGCATGTGGGTTTTCACGAAAATGAAAACTCAGATAGTAATAGAAGAGCAGACACAGTGTGTCAAAGTTAAGGTCCTTTCTGTGGAGATGGTTTGTGTTTCCGTCCAGATGGTGACTCAGTCACACTTAATCTAAAATGAATGGCCATGGACAGTTTCTGCTCAAATGTCTCTCTGTTTCATTTAAAATACGGCACAGTTTTATATATGTGATAGGGAAAAGAGTTACCGCTTGGTAATCATTGTTTGTGATGATACTTATGATAGTCTTACAAAACCGATTCATCACAACTGGTTCTAGCCATTTGGACTTTACCAAATTAGCATTTATTAACAAGTTAAATTACAAAGGCAAGATTAATGAACATGTAAAAGAGAAAAACATTTGATTTTTATTGAAAGATTGCTTGATGTGAAAATAGTTTCATGTGTAACAAATACTTTTAAAACTTAAATAGCCATGGCTATTTATATCTCTAAATAAAAAGGGATTACTTTTTGTCACTGAATTTGTTTATTGGAAGGCTTACACACGGAATCCTTACCATGTGCTTCTGAACTGCAAGCTTTCCTGTGACCTCTGCAGCTATATGGATGGAGCCATGCCTTAAGCATTTCGGTGCTAACTGAAGAGTCCAAAGTTCAAACCTCGTAGTTTCTTCTCAGGAGAAAGAAAGGCCGTCTGCCCCTGTAGGGAGTGCAGCCATGAGACTGACCGGGACAGGGCGTCAGTGCCCACCGACGGTCGCTAGGTATTGGAATCCATACAGTAGCAATGCGTTTCTGTGTAAGGATACAATTATTTGTAATCAACCAAAAAGCCTTTACTATTAAAGATGCACCCTTTTCTCTCCTTTTTTTAATTTGGACATTGCTTAAGTAAGACCAAAAAAGAATTGATGCATCTGAATTATGGTGAGAACATTTTTGAAAGTTCCACAGGCTCCCAAAAGGACTAAAAAGTCTGTTTTGCAAGAAGTACGCCCAAAGTACTCCTTAGAGATGAGGACTTCAAGCGTTCATCCTAGATCCTTACATACTTTTTACAAACAAACTGACATCATGTTTGGTAAAGTAGAGGGCCGGTGGAAAGAGGAAGGTCCTCAAGGAGATGCACTGACTCAGTGGCTGCAACATTGGGTACAAACCAAGGCGAAATGGTGAGCACGGTCCAGGACAGGGCAGTGTTTCATTGTATGTGAATCGGGTCGCTATTGGTTGGCACTGATTTGATGGCACCTAATAGAAACAACACATTCATTTTATTTATACTTTTATGAAGATTTTAGCCTTGTGTTTTATACACTTAAAATTGCAGCTTTTACTCTCCTTTTCAAAACTTTGTACAAATGCATATGCACTACAGATACTGAACATTAACATTTATATTGAAAATATCCTTCTCCCCTGGGATATCAAATATCTAAAATCATATGAAAGATGACATTTTGTAAGTTGGTGACTTAAAAGAAATCTGTAAATACTGCTCCTGGTCACGTGTTTGAAAACTTACAGTAAGATCGAATGTGTTGAAAGACCTCTTTTCGGTCAATGGTAATCGTGCTTTAGCTCTCCTCTACCTTCTAAGTCTGTCTTGAGAAAGACACAACTTCACCTTGGCTGAACAAAGAGAGTGTGGGTCCTGCAAACTATGGCCTTCAGACATTCTTTTAACTCAGACCTGAAGCCAAGCCTGAGACCACCTTTCAGCTGGTGTGTGAACAATAACACATGGGTGAAACTAACATGCCCCTCAGAAAAATCAAGTATATACACCTGAACAGATAGTATTTATCTAAAAGCAAAATCAAGCAGAATTGTTTCCAGTAAACTAACAGAAAGGGGGCAAACCATGGCTAATGAAAACAGGAAAACCAAGGCAGGAATGTGTGAAGTGCTGACACCTTGTGAGAATTGTAACCCCGGGCCAGGGAACTCCCCATGCATGCATTGCTGGATTAGAAATGAATTTGCTCTGGAAACTTTCATGTAAATCATAATAAATATTTTAAAGACAAAAAATGGTGGCATCACTTGCTTTCCTCAATATGATTCCATTTGTAAGCAATCTCCAATAGCCACCATCTGTTTGTTGGCTCAAGGCCTCCACCTGTGATTTTTAAAAACATTTAAGAACACTAACCATTTAAATATAAAAATTGCCTGTTAATACTTTGTGCTAACAGAACAAAATTATAGTTTTTCTTCCTATACTAAAAGCTATACTTAGTTATTTCTACAGCCCATATTTATGACCCATTAAATATCATTTATTCTATACATTCTTGTTATGTACTTACGGTAAGTAGTGAGTATTTAGTGCATGCTGTATAGAGCAGGTATAGTATACATTTCCATGAATCATAAAATATGATAAAGGATTCAAAGACAAATATATGGTGCTAACTGTGTTAAATGCTACGAGGGAGTGAGAGGAGGTAACTTTATCGGGTATTTAGAAGATCTTTCTTCAGAAAATGGATGATACACAAAGTTCTGAGGGATATAAAAGGGCTGAGGGGAGATCATCAGGAAGAGGAAAGAGCTTGTGCAAAAGGTAAGAAAAATTGAGCATGTCAAAGGAAGCAAGCTAAGGTGCTTGAGAAAAGTTGGAAGGACAAAAGACAAGGTCGGAGAGGTACGGGTAGGAGCCCGTCATGGGGTATCCAAATAGACTTTGTGGAGAAAATTGGATTTTATCCTAAGTATAGTGGGGTGTTCTTAAAGGGTTTTAAACTGGGATGTTCTCTATCTTTCTGCAAATATTGCAGTGGCCTTGAAAGAATCAGCCTACCATTACGGTAACTGGCTAATAAAATTAGAAGGGAATTTAAGTATCTGGTAAAAGAGGATGAAAGGTTGGATATGGCATAATTAGGTATGCAGAGGCAGGGACATATTCAAAATGTATTTTGAAGGTACAATTAGCGGGGACTTGGCGTACATTGGACGAAGAGTGAGGTGTGGGAGCAGAGGGAGAGAACAGAGTCAAGGACGCCTCTGCGGTTTCCTGTCTGAGGGCCTGGGACCAACCGGGAAGGACTGTACCGGTTGGGGGTTCCGAGAAGAGGGAGGGCCACCTCAGATCCAAATGGAGCAGCTGCCAAGGCAGGCAGAGTACCAAGTGTGCAGTGTCGCCAGTGCCTGGAGAGAAACACGTTTCAACAACAAGAAAGCGAGCAGCAAGGTTAAATGTAAGATACATGTGGAGTAGGGGAAAAATGGAAACGTATTCTTTTGGAAGACTGCAATTTTATTAGGTTGAGTGGAATGGGTATAAGCGCATACTTTTTAAAAATTGCAAAAGAAGGATATTAGAAAAGTGAAGTAATTTGCTATAAAGGATATAAGGACTCACAGAAAGCTTTTGTTTTATTGACTACTTCAATATGGGAGCCCGTTGTACTAACAAGAAAAGGAATTTGGTAGTGCTCAAGAAGAGAAAACTGGCATCTCGGTCCTTGCGGTGGTGAAGGGACTAATTTTTATAGTAGAAAGATGCTTTCAATAAACTTGAAAATCTGGTAGTGGGGAGATGAGGGAGCTCCTTTCTAATTGTGCTTTTTTTCAGTGTTGTTTGAGCAAGGGTCTGTAGTGGAAAGCTGAGGATGAGAGGTGAAATGTGAGCATGTAGGTCTGAGAATAAAGAGGCACACCTACTAACTACTGATTGCCTCTTTGAGCTGGGTGATTATGAACGTATCATAGACTGAATCTGCTTAATTACAGGATTTTCTCCAGTGACGTTCAGCTGCACGAGTGCGGGTTTAGAGAAGAAAAATACTTGAATTCATCTGGAATTGTTTTTTTGCCAAGCTAGTATAATTGAAGAACAGAACTGAAAAGTTGAGGTGGCTATTTGCCAAGAATTGATTAAGATGAACTATGAAATCTAAGGAAA
Organism: Tenrec ecaudatus; assembly: GCF_050624435.1. Taxonomy (NCBI): domain Eukaryota; kingdom Metazoa; phylum Chordata; class Mammalia; order Afrosoricida; family Tenrecidae; genus Tenrec; species Tenrec ecaudatus. Next base: position 275,608 of record NW_027459130.1, on the reverse strand, counting down.
AAGAAGACAGAAAGTATCTCACACACATTAACAATACGAACACAAATAATAAACTAGTATAGTGTGTATGATTTTAGCACTGAAGAAAAGAAATTGCCTCTGAGAATATAAGAAATTTAATGTCCTTATAGAAGTGTCCTTAAGCCCATAAATGTAAAAATGTTCAAGGAAACCTTACCAATCTAGAACATGTGGGGCGGAACCTTCTGGTCTCGATTACATTGCTAGGCAGTCGTAGGTCCTGATGTCATGGAATGTGTAGGTATTGGAGAGAAGTGGAGATAGTGCGTATTTTTAAGTGTTACCTGTACGTCTTTCCAAACCTCTCCTCTTGAGGTCAGTGTCTGTACATAGAGGTATGGCGAGAATGAATGTCGTATGCCCATTTTCTGGGCTAGCTGCTAGCAAACCTGGCATCTCAGTAAATGGCTGCATAACTACATGTGCTAGGCCTTACAACTTCAGGAAATCTCTTAAACTCAGAGGGGAATTAGTTTTTTTCAGGTATAAAGTTTCGACTTCAACTTTTTCCTCCGTGCTTTTTGTGTTTAATTTGTTGTTATTTTAATAGTTTTACTGGGGGCTCTTACAACTCTTATCACAATCCACACATGCATCCATTGTGTCAAGCACATTAGTACATAAGTTACCTTCATCATTTTCAAAACATTATCTTTCTACTTGAGCCCTTGGTAACAGCTCATTTTCCTCCCTCCCTCTCCCACGCGCCCTACCTCATGAACCTTTGATAATTTGTCATTTTTTTTCAGGTCTTACACCAATCTCCTTTCACCTGCTTTTCTGTTTGTTGTCTGTCCCCCTGGGAGAGGGTTATATGTTGACCATTGTGATCGGTTCCCCCTTTCTCCCCCACCTTCCCCTTGCCTTCCTGGAATCACTACTCTCATTATTGGTCCTGAGGGGGTTAGCTGTCCTGATTTCCCTGTGTTGCAAGCTCCTATCTGTACCAGTGTACATGCTCTGGTCTAGCCAGATTTGTAAGGTAGAATTGGGGTCATAATAGTGGGGAGTGGGGGTCACGGAGGAAGCATTAAAGAACTAGAGAAAAAGTATGTGCACACTGACTGGCTCATCTCTTCCTCGTGACCCTTCTGTGAGGGGAAGTCCAATTGTCTACAGACGGGCTTTGGGTCTCAACTCTGCCCTTCCCCTCATTGACATTGATGTGATTTTTTTTTTTATCCAAGCATTTTTCTCCTTTAGGTTAATTCGTATAATTTCCTTTCATTGGCCCTCTGGAACATTTTGACTTCTCTTGGAAGTAAAGTTGAACAGAGAGAGGTTCAACCCAGATAGTATTTTTTTGAGCTTGCTCATAAAGTTTCTAATGTATCCTGATCTTTTTTGCATCATGTATATTTTTCTAAAGATTTATACTGTTTTCTGAGCACATGCTTGTAAGGTATACATTAATATTATCAGATGACTGGTAAGGGCCAAATTCCTTACCCAGTTCTTCTGAGTGTGTTGTCATTGAGTTGAATTTGACTCGTAGTGAGTCTTTGTGAAACTGACAAACAAACAAACACCACACTGCTTAGTCCTGAGATAAACTCACAATTGTTATATTTGTGCCACCATATATATTTATCTTACCAAGGATTTCCTTGCTGTGCACATCCAATATCTCTCAATTAAAATGCATTTTCGTTTCCTGTAGTCTCCTGCACTGGGTGCTGAGCAAGAGTAGGGTGGGGGCGGTGATGGTCATAGACGTGACTTAACGTCAGTGCCCTCTTGTTTCCTAGGAAATAGTGCATTTTGCCAGCCAAGACCAAATATGTCTGTTTGGTAAGCTTGTAGTGGTCTAAGTCCTTTACCAGGGCATTCAGCAAAGGCAGTTCCCAAACTTCAGTTTTACCAATAGATACATTTTATGTCTGAGTAATATTTCACTCTCGCAGTGAAAGTGAGAAGTAGGGCTATTTTAGTACTCCAGAGCACCCCAACAGACTATTACTTTCACACTATTTCACTTACAGGTGTAGGACCCTGTCAGGTTGTTCTGGAACACAGTACACATCCCAAAATAGAAATAACTGCCTTTCTGCTGGTGTGCCTGCATGTTGGAGTCTGATCTATAATTAATACATAAAATACATATAAAAACAAACCTGGTATAAGAATGTTTCGCTGTCTTTAATTAAAAATCAAATGAATAGACGACTAAAAATCTTCATGGACTTACAGTTTATTTTGAGTGAAAATCGTCTGCCATACTGAGTAGCTTATCATGAAAGTATGAGTTTTAAAATACTCATTAAGTAGAATGATGAAATTTTTAAACGTGCAAAATTGCATTTTGCTCCTGGAGAAATATCTGGATCCTCCTATAGCCAATCAAACTACTTAGGGAGATAACTTTTGGCATAAACACACATTAAAAAAAACCCACAGAATCAGAATGACATATCAACAATAAAGTACTTTTCTGTGATTGTTCTGCATATTTAAATAGCTTTGTTCTTAAATGGCACCTTGCTGTTTTATGGTGGCTGGAAACCTCCAGATCTTGACAAGTGAGTAAGGGTTCCAAGAGATCAAATGTTCTTCTGGGAAGCTTGACCACAGTTGAATGGTAAATAGGGACAATTAATACCTGTGCCTCTGTTTCCTCCTCTGTTCTTCTCTCTGATAATGAAAATGTGAACTTTACTGCTTTTATTTTGTTTTATGCTTTGTCACTGCTTTGATGCTCATTTTACATAATCTCATAATCTCTAACTAGTCTTCTCATATTACCTAAAATAGCATCTGGTCTATACTCCAGCTTTGTGGTATTTTACTTTGTCATCTGTCACTGTGTGAGTCTCCTTGCTGCTTTCGTTCAAGGTCAGGGATTGTAGAGACATCCTCTGAATGCTGGCACAGGCCAGCATTCCAATAGATTTTATCCCACTCTCGGTGACATTGCTGTGACCTGGCAGTTTGTAATCTGTGGTGGTGGTGTTCATGGACCCCTTCAGGTTACCACACTCTCACAGTGCACACACTGGCACAGATTGGAGTCCGGAGCTCGTGGTCCTTCCTCTGCTTATGGACCCCGGCTGTGGAAGCTTTTGTAAAGACAAGAAAGTAGCTTATTATAATTATGCACTGTCGTCGCTGTCGCTTTATGTGCACCTCCGTCTAAGAGCTTCTGCACAGGCTGCATCCCTTTCAGTTTCTGTGTGTGTACAGGTTTGTGTGTGTGGACTTTAACCTTCTGGTCTGCCTCTTTTGAAAACTTTCCCCGATACTTATTATGCGGAGCCCTGGTGGTGGAGGGGTTCTGTGTTGGCTGTGACTCACAGAGTTACAGTCTCAGAGACTCACAGGGGCAGGTCCCCCGTGCTACTGGGTTACTGTGAGGAGTCATCCACTCGTTGACAGTGAGTCCATTTTATAACACACACAAAAGCTGGTGGGTTATTAGGGAAATTTAGCCATATCTTTGTTTTGTTTGTTCAGCTTACGGCACCTTTTAGTATTCTATCAGTTAGGGTTTGGAGTTGCAAGCCACAGAAGCAAATTCCAGCTGTATTATCCAGAACAAATTTAGTGCAGGGTTCAAAGGTAGCGCATTGGGTCAAAAGAAAGTCTAAATAGCTGGGCTTTGGAAATAGAGTAGTAACTAAAGGGTTCTGTGAAATACAGAGAGGCAGCCAGAGTCGAGCTACAGAACTCTCAGATCCAGTTGCTGACATGGCCCCCACCCAGCTCCTGTCACCAAGACAGGACATACATTTCAATGATCTTCCTTCCCTTCTTTGCTCTACTCCACGGGCATTCACAGACCTCGAAGGGAGCATGGGGTTGTCTGAGGACAGGGGGCACGCCCATCCTCTCTTACCAGAGAGAGTGGCAAGTGTGCCTGTAGTATTGTGTCCCTCTCCTTGCTCTCTTATAAAAGTCCGTATTGAATTATTGCCCCCATCGAAAAGTGCTGTTTAAATGTCAGAAAGCCAAACACTGACATATTTTGGTATCAATTGTTCAAGGCACATTTTATCGTGATAGAAAGAAATAATGTTTTAAACCTGTTTCAACCTTCCTGCCATACAGTCAGGAAAAAAAAATCAATGCCTGAATTTATTTATCATTTCTCAAACTAGTCGTGCAAGTAGATGACATCCTCATAGCAGAGTCACTGCGTGCAACATGGGGCCTGGTCTCACTGTAGAAAGCATTGTTCGTGGTGTGCTCATGAGCGAGTCTTCCCTTTTACTCATGAACTGAATTCTGACTTTGTTCAACGTCTCACCTTCACCTACTCTAGGCAGCCATATCCTGCTAAGGACTGGATTCTGCCTTTTGCAAGATCCAAATGGTACTGCTTAGTGCATCAGAAGCATGTTTTAGCTAGGTTGGTTAAATTATATACTAAATAATCCTAATATGTATAATTCATGACATCATAAAATTCTGATAAAGGAGAAATTTGAGGTATTGGCTGCAGGATCTGAAGCAAAGGTCTCTTGATTCTTTAACATCTGATGGAAGGAACAATTCTGTCTCTGCCGACTGTGATATCTGAATCTTGTGCTTGGGCCTCAGCTGCTAAGAGCCCAAACTGGAGGAAAGATTCCACTAAGGGGGCTCAGTGAAGTGCTCCGGAGGGAGGGGCTGCACCTCTACTGTAATCTTCCTTTTCTTAGAGGATGGGACCCGTTTTTATCACTTTGAAAGTCATCCTGGGGAAAAAAATAAAGAAAAGTCATCATAGGGTAAATTTTCGTTTTACTTTCAGCTAAACACATCTAAAGTACGTCATGCATCTTTGGTTTTTATTGAATGGTCCCTCTGTAACCTGAGGGATAGACTACTCATGCAGCTAATCTGCTGCCCTAACACGCGGAAAGACTCATTAATAAGAGAGTAAGCATTCCATAACTATTTGCATGTAAACCTTGAAAGATAATAGGCCTTTACTTCCTCAGCTCAACATTTTACTTTCCCTCTGGCCTTTCTTAGTCCCACTGGCTTTTATATATGAAACGTTATGAACTGTACTACTTGTTAGCCAGAAGTGGAAAACCAAAAATGGTATTATATTCAATCATTCAAAATCTTTTGATATGGAACTGCATATGTATTAATGTAAATTATATATAACAAATAAACACTGAGAAAAATGAGTTTGAGTATTTGAGCGAATCTGGTGTGAATAGTAAGGAGCACTGTTGGTGTGTGAGTTGCTAATCTCAAGGTCAGTTGTTCAAACCCAACAGCCACAGAAGAAAGATGAGCCTGTGCATGCCTGTCCAGATGTGGTTGGGAAAGCCTATACAGAGTTGCTATGAGTCAGAATGAACTCAGTGGCACTGGGTTTGGTTTTCTTGCTTTTATCAGTGTAATAAATCTTTTACTTCATTGCAAATTAGTAATAGAAAAGCATATTGACTAAGGAACCTCAGAAAACACACGCAGATTGAGCATTTATTGCGTACTATATTGGGAACACAGTTTGGTTAAACAGTGATAAGCCAAAACAACCAGGTCCTTACCTTACACAATAGAGCCCTGGTGGTATATTAGATCACTTATTGAACTGCTAAGTGCAAGGTCAATAGTTCAAAAGTACCAGCTGCTCTATATGATTTCTGCTCCTGTAAAGATTTATAACTTTAGACACCCAAAGGGGGCAATTCTACTTTGTGGTATACATCATAATCATTTGGATACCAGTACCATTTTGTTTTTGACCTTATGGCGAGAGGCGCTAGTCCTGCAGTGGGGAAGTGTTCTGTGCTAACCAAAAGCAAAGTAGTTTTAACCAAACATGGCAGATCTCTGTAAAACAAAAGAAGCAAAATTCTAGGAAATGCTACTGGAAGTGTGACTCCCTCCTACAGGACGACCATGCAGTGGAAACAGCTGGATGCCAATGGTTTGGGTGGGATTTACTTAGGGAGTTTTTAGATTATGTGGGCAGTTAAATTAATGAGCAGGCAATTGAAACACAGAGTAATATGTCTTCTGATAGGGTACAAGGTACTTGGCTCAGAATTAGAAAGGAGGCAGAAGTGGGCAAAGATTCTCAGGGAAAATGCATTAAAATTGAGACTTGACTATTAAAGTGAATTTGCACAGTAAAGGAGAAAGGTAAAGTTTGAGTGGAGAACTAGGAAATAGAGAAAATATTGTATTAGGCATCTTCAAATAAAGTAGCTAATCTGAGACTGGGCAACAAGTGCTAAGAGGCTTGAGGAAGTACAGCGGGGCTAGTCCATGAGGGAGCTCAAGGTGTAGTGTTTTCTGAGCACACCGTATTGGCTGGCTAGCACAGTGGTGTGTGGTAGGGTTGAAAGAGAGAAGAAGCAGTGGCAGGCGCTGTGTCCAGGTGAGAAGCTGTAATGTGTAGCGTGGCACCTTAGAGGAAGATTCAGGATATCAGAGCAGTAATGTGACGGGAAGGACAGGAAGGCGTGAAAGATGACTCTTTGGTTCATATTCATCATTGGGGAAAAGCCCTCAAGAAGAGACAGTTTGGGGGAGGAGAGTGAGTTTAGCTTTCTTTGAATATGACCCTTAATTATCTTTGGGGAATCTAGTGGATATTGGGCTGTAGACATATGTATGGGGTTTGGATATGGACCAGGGTCTGTGATTTCAAATTTCCTGATATCTTAAATGATTATATTACCTATCCCAATGTTATGTGAATTAAGTGAAGGAATATAAAGCAATTCAGTGTTAAGAGAGGCAAATGACATTATAGTTTTTTATGTGAAACATTCCTTAATTATTAGTGATGCTACCCTTTGGTTGGTTACGTAATTCAGTTTCCTATTCAGTAGCCTGAGCTTATTAAGAAGATTATTGTAGCTAATATCACCTCAATCACTATTGGTGGTGTAGTAGTTACGTGTGGGACTGTGATCCACATGGCTGGCAGTTCAAACCCACCAGCAGGTACATGGGAGGAAGACAGGGCTATCTACTCCCGCAAACAGTTACAGTTCAGAAACCCTCGGAGGGTCACTATGAGTCAGCATTGACTTGATGGCAGAGAGGTTTGGGTTATATAATATTGAACCTTCCTTTTAACTACATTTTAAAGTAGTTCACTTCACTTTTAACTACTATGCATGTTGGCTTTCCCATAGGTAGATATATCAGAATATGCTTTCGGTTAATCCCTTTTTAACTTGTAATCAGTTTATATTGCTAGATAGGTCTCATAAGTATATTCAACTAATCATCTTCATTATTTTCAACTTCTTTCATTTCTGAAATATCTAGTATAGACAGCCCATCACTGTTCTTACAGTGGATGTCAAAGCATTATACTTTATACATTTATATTGTAATGTCATATCTAATGTTGGATTTTCATATATGTGTCTATATTTATTAATAAATTTCTTATCCAATCATTGTCATATTCATTTACTGGTAGGTTAGAATAGAACTTAAAGTCGTTCGATGTAAACATGCACCAACCATTGGAATTGCTTTGGCTCTGTAATTTTTGGTCCAAGACTTTCACAGCTTCAGTCACAGGGACCTACTCAAATTGCATCTTGTTATTTACATTTTTTTCTCAACGACCTTTTGCCCATCACTGTTCCTCCATTCCCACGAAACCTTCCTGGTCTATACTAAGTGCATTATACAATTCATGGAAATAAAAGAATAAATAGATGATATGGTTTTTAATAGGCATGATCCTCACATTTTCTTTGTAATTCTCCAAAGACTAAGAATATATTTCCATATGTATATCGTTGTTGTATAAGAGAAAGGCTGGGATAACTAAAGAATATGTGTTTGGGGAGGAAAGACAGTTGAAATCTGAAGAATTCCAATGCCATGAATATTGAAGCTGATGGGATTCCAACAAAAACATACCATTTCTATCCTGAATATCCAGCCTGGCATATGAAGACCCCCTTCTTAATCCTGACTGATTGCCATTTCAGCTTGTTAGAAACAAATTGGAGCCTTATACAGAATTGGGAGAGTAAAAAAGACATTGAGCTAATGATCAAAATCAAGCTAAGATCCAACCGATCTCATGGTAGACTGACTGTAGATATTCTGATCCACCCCAAGGGGAAACCTGTATTCCTGCATCGGTCCTTTCCAGATCCGTCGGTGTCCCTTTGCTGCCTCTCTTTTATTATCCCAATACCTCTGCATAAACAGAACTCAACAATAATAGTTCTCATTTAAATAGATGTTTCACATACATTTATAAGTTTCAATGTCCATTGTTTTTCAGTGTATTCAAGAGATTCCCCCAAGATACACACACAAACAAATTAAAAGCAAAATTTCTAATAATTTTAACACCTAATCAGAAAATGATTTAAATCCTAGTCCCAGGGTTCAAATAGAGAGTGCTTCATATAGCTCTCCTACCCAAAGCTAAACTCCAGGTTCAGATTAGTTCTTTGGAGATCTAAATTCGCAGTAAAGTTGTCCAGAGCATCTTGATGAGAAATCTGTCATTGCTAAGTCAGTGTGGATGTTGCTTCTCCAGGCGTCTGATTAAGTGGGAGGTGCCATCTGAACATGTGAGTTGCCCACAAAAGCTCAATCTGTCACAGGTGCTACAATTTGTATTTCAGAAAATCTGCTTCTACAACTTTAATTATCTCCAAAGCATCCCACTTTACATAAAGTTCTCAATGGAGTCAGCATTTTCCCCCCAGTTTCAGAACTGGCATGTAAATTAAGCATTTGCCTGTTACCTCCAAGTTCTAGGGCTGAAAGGATCTCAAATGAGACACTTTGCTTAACATCATCTATGTTCTTCTCCTTCTCCCACTTCGACATCGGAAAACGAAGTGCCCAGTCGTCATAACTGAGGACGCATTCACCGCGATGCATCCATGCCTCCCAGAGAGGAGGAAGGCTTAAATTAGAAAGAGAGTGTGTAGGTTTAACTAATAGTTGGGAATTCCTAAATTAAAAACATATTAGACCAGGATAAAATTTCTTTTTAATAATACTTTTTCATCAAGTCAATGAAAAGCAATGTTTATCTCTGTGATAATAGGCACCTTCGCACTAGAAAGCCTGTGACAACAGTCCTCTTTGGGCAAAGTGATACCTCTTACCTGTTTGACTAACAGAAGGCCATTGGGACTCATTTACACTGGCTACGTAGACAAAAATCAGCCAGTCCCACTTGACCAAATCTTTCTTAGTTAGGCCTTCTGATAAGGGTCACACAAAACCACACATTGCTTTCATTTTATACTCTTCCATGGAATCTGAACTCGAAAGACATCCACCGCAGTAAAGATTTGTTATTGTCAGAGTTGTTCTTATCCCATGAAATATTTTTTTAGATTCCAGTCTAAAATCCTGATGGGCAAGGTTTCCCAAAATATTACACTGGGGAGGTAATTTAATTCAAAAAGCCAAGGTTGACATGATAAATGAAGGGATGTTTTTTGACCCCCCCCCAAATCTATAAATGATTCAACTCTCAAAAATAATTTTTAAAGATTAAAGTTATTTGATACTTAATTAGAAAATATGCTATGCTTAAGTTTTTTTGAATAGTTTAAAATTTAATTCTTATAAACCTTTATGAGTATTTCTCTTTGTATCAATATAAGCACAGCAAATAGAATTGTTTATTTGATTTGAGAAATGATTATATTAACTGGTAATTGCTTAGCAGTTAAATTGTAATTCAAATCTTATTTTCTTTGTAGGATTATTTAACCATTCATAAGTATGGCAACGCAGCCAGAAATGATCTCTGGAATGCCTTCTCAGAGGTAAAGTATAGGAAGAAAAAGAACCCAAACCATTGGTAACTTTTATTGACGCTGACAGTATGTTTTCATTTTGAGCTTTTATTTCCTTTGTCGCATATTATTTATAAATGTATAGTAATGAGCTATATAAAATGTACTAAAAATACAATGGGATTTAAATGTACTTAATGTTATTGATGCCTTTCATACTTTAAAAAGATAATAATTATGGAATACAATTTTAATATATTTGGGAAGTGAGTCATGCTAAAGTGAGAAATACTGCAAGTTTTTAAGGAAATATGTTTTCTTGTGTGCATGACAAATATTTAAATATACCAACTAGACACACTGGGGATATTTAATGATGCTGCATGTATTTACTTTACCAGTAAAATGTATTTTATTCTCCATTATGTAAAAAAAATTAATGCTAATGAAACTTCCATATATATATGCATGAAGCCTAACTTAAGGTGAGAAAATTAATTTTAGTAACACATTATATTAGCTTCACTGATCTTGAAATGTTTCATATTTAGGTAAATATTAAAGGTAAAAGTGAAAATGATTTAATATAATTATATGTATAATTCATGCTTATAAAGCTCATTTATCCAATTTGGGTTCTAAAGGCTTTGAAGAGGAATGGAAAATATGTAAATATACAAGAAGTCATGGATCAGTGGACGCTCCAGAAGGGCTATCCTGTTATCACCATCTTGGGAAATGCAACAGCCGAAAAGAGGGTAACCATTACCCAGCAACGCTTCATTTATGATATAAGTGCTAAGACCAAAACCTTTGAACATCGAAACAGCAGGTACCACTGACTCTCTTTTAATTTAACATGAATATAGGAACTTTTCTTTTTGCCATTCACCTTTTAATTTTAATATTTTAAGATAATTTTGACAACATAATTCTGAAATATAAGTTAAGACTCTTTTTATTTCTTTATTTCCATATGGTATTTTTGATTCCTTTTACTGCCGATACCTTACATATTTTAACCCCTGATTGATGAGCACACTTATGGTATTTCATTGAAGACTATTTTAAATTATTCTAATCATTTTAAATGTGAGATATGATATTTTACTTTTTGTTATAATATTTTTTAATCATCTTTAAGAAAGTTAAGGTGTGTTGTGAATTGAATGGGATCAATCTAGAAAACCAAATCAAAAGTATTTAGATAATAAATATTATCCTAGTTAACAAAACTCAAAACTAAATAAATACCTTAAGGTGATCTTAAGTAGAAGTGGCAATATGAAAATATATTCTCTTTCCCTCAAATGTGGTGTTTAAAACTATAGAAAACACACCTGAATTTTGATTTGCTATAAATTTAACATTGGGGAACCCATTTAATTACTTAAAATTCAGAATATAAACATTCTATCCAATTTTTCTAGTTTATTTTTACTACTTTGTTTCAGTAAAGACTGAGTCAATGTAAGAAAGTACACTTCAAATCAGGCAGTTTTTAAATTTATATATAGAATGCCCTGGTAAGGGATTGGAGGGGTGAAGGGAGGGCAAGTATAGAGATCAAAAGTAATAAGTAAATAGAAGTGCTCATATTAGTTTACTCATGCTGTGTCCTATCACCTTGGGAAATTAGGATGCTGGACTTCATCATCCATTATTATGTAGGATTGGTGGGGAATATTTTAAACTTACATGAATGGATAGCATCTCCAAGTTAGCTTGATGTGAATAAAAGTGTTAGGGAGATTCATGAACATTTTCTGGTGGCTGATATTGGAACTCCATTTAAGAAAACATGAAGTCTTCACTGTTGTATTGAGATAAATACTGGTACAGCAGCTATACTATACAATACGATACGATACTATAGTATACGATACGATACTATAGGTGTAGGAAGGAGCTGGGCTCCACAGCAGTTAGAATGGAAAGATTGGCCCTGGGTTCTCACCCAGCCATGCTGCCGGGGACAGACTTGCAGGTCTGCTGCCATACAGATGAAAACCCAATTCTGCGCCATCAGGTTGATGGCGACTCCTAGCCCCCCTAAACACAGGGTTGAACTAGCCTGGGAGTTTCTGAGACTGTAGCTGGGGCTGGGAGTAGGACCCCCTTCTTTCTCCAGCGGAAGAGCTGGAGGCTTCAAACTGCTGACTTTGCAGTTTGCTCTACTCTCGTCAAGATGGGGGCACATGGAGGTTAAAGGCTCAAGTAGAGAGAGGCCTTCACCAGGTATGAGGAGTTGCCTTTTGCAATTAAACTGCTCGAACACGCAGAATAACACTCCTCCCTTCACCCTGTCGGGATCTGCCTGTCACTGCTTCGTCCCCTTCTCTGGGTCCCCACAGCTGTCAAAGGCTGCCCTGATCACCCACCGTCTGGCCCCAGGCGAAACACGCTTCGGCATGGACCACGAAGTACACAAAAACGACTTGACTGTGGCGAAGCCAGATTGGGGCCATGCCTTTGAGAATGAACAGTCTGACACAGGCCTCCCCGATGCAGAAAAACAGAAAGGACACCCAGATGACAGAACAAATATTGAACAAAAATTCTCTGCCAGCCCATAACCTGCATCAGAGGTGTCAGCCAGGAGCCTGGCTCTTCACGGGGGAAAGTCTCTCAGCATGAGTAAGCAGTTTTAGCACAGAGCGCTTAGCTTCTGCTGGCATTATAAAACCACCTGGATGGTTCTGAATCTGAGAAATTGGTATATAAAAATGTTGAGGAAAATTAAAATCCCCTTGGTGGCGTAGTGTTAAAGTGCTCAGCCGCCAGCAAAGATGGCATGTCGAAGCTGCCAGCCACTCCCTGGCAGAAAGGGGGAGCAGTGTGCTCCCATTAAGACAGCAGACCGGGACAACCCTAAGGCAGTTGTACCCCGACCTGTTGGAGGACCATGCGTCAGAATCCATTTAATGGCAAACAGAGCAAAAAAAATATATACATGACATTCTATTATTTAAAATAATTTTCCTAGTAGGACAGAATCCATCTCTAGATGAGAATTTACTATTCCCCACTTAGATTATTGCTTAATTTATATTAATGTTCAGTTAAAGCTTGAAAATCAAGTCTGTGTGCTCCTTGTACAAGCCTTCCGAGGTCTCTAGAAGAGACATTGCTGACGTGCTAAAATAAATGTTTCCCACGGCTCTCGACTTTTCAGCTACTGACTTGGATCGTTCATTGGAGGGGCAACTGGGAACTCACAGACAATATTTGAGATTAAAGGGTTTTATTTAAGGAAGTTTACAGGTTACATACAATCAAGGTGAAAAATACATAGGACATGGTTGTCCTGTCAGGAGAAGTCACCAAGTTCTCTTCCAGGTGATAACAAAGACCCAGCAAGCATGGCACTCCTGTGTAAGGTTCAGCCCAAAGCACTTAGCTCCAGCTCTGTGCATCAGCAAACCCAGTTAAGTGGCCAAAGGCCCCCCACTCTACAGGCCAGCCGTAGGTCCCAAAGCACCCAGCTTTACTGATCATGACTTTCGCTTTGCCATGACTGTTCTGTGGGACAATTATCATTACCTCTTACCTGGAACATTTTAAATGTGTAATGTAATTATTTTTCCATATGTAATAAATGTACATCCTAGCTGTTAAGTAGAGGAAGAATGAATCTTTGCTATTTCTAACAATTGCATATATTTAGTAATGTGTTTAAGTGCATAAAATCCTTGGTACACAGGAAGTTGTGAATTTTCGTAGTTTGTTTTTCCTTCATTTCATTATAAATTTAATACATTTCACTGTTAACTAATACCACCTGAAGCATGGGGCACCTCCTGGGAGTCTTGGGCGACAGGGCATTCTGTGTGTCCGCACACTCACCCTTTCCTTATGGGCCCCGCCTGCAGCAGTCTCCGGAGGGTTTCCCTGTGTGCATCAATGCTTCGTGAATGTTAGTAGCAACTCCTGGGTGTGATTTTTCTCATTCCACTTTTTAAAACGTACCAATTCTTTTCCATGTTAGTACAATCAGAATTCTTAAGAACTACTGAAGAAAGGGATATATTTTTTGAAAATTTTCTATTGTTACTTAAAATATGATATCCATATGATCAGTTAAACAGAAACAACAAGAACATAATCTAACTACACACATTAATTTTTTCTAATCACTTTTTAAAATATTACATACTACTAGAGTCTTAGACTTATTTAGAGGGTCTTTAGATGTTTTTAGTCGTATATATTGTTTGCTTTTTAATTAATATCTGTTTGGCTTCACAATTTAGATCGTCAATTCAATGTGGAAGATATACACCTATAAAGTCTTGTTCATAAAGTTAGTCTATGTCTTACAGAGAAATTGATTTGGTCTTTCATTTTACTTATACTCCACCCAGTTCCTTTCGGTCTAATTACAGAGAGTAATTAATTGAATGTCTCCAATATCTATTGTTTGCAAGTACACACAAAAAATAAACTTGTGTTTTAAATTGAAAATTAGATCCAGCATTTAGATTAGATCCAGGTACTATTGCCTCTTAACTTATTTTTCCAATTAACCAAAATAGATTAATTATCTTTGGTGAGGGATGCTGTTTAAAAAATAATAAAATAATCTGGCTGTGATGTTCCCACGGTGTGTCCATTGTCATATATTTATCACATATTTTTCATTGCATGCGTCGAGGCCTCTCTTAAGGAACATAAATTGTTTTGTTCACTAACTTCTATCCAAAGAACCAGGTTAGGCAACAATAAATTGGTTCTTTCATGATGGATTATGTGGAGTCAATTACAGTGTAACAGGGTACCTTCACATGGTTGGCACTCAGAAATGTTTCTCTGATGAAGTTCAGCTTATCATTTAAAATTCAGAATGTCAAGGATGGCCTTTTGACTTTTGATTTTGGGGATAGCAGTTGTTATGACATAATGAATTTTCCTCTTTTCCATCTGACATATTACTCTTGATGAATTCCCATGTATTAATTGTGAGTGTGAGAAATGAACTCTGTGACACGTAAAACAATTATGTGTCGAGGGACCGATTCAGCACTGCTCTTCCCAAATCTCCAGAAAGACGCCCATTTTATGATCAGTCACTTGGCGTCTCCACTGGTTCTCAGTTCTTCAGTCGCTCTCCAGTTATGAAGCTGACACAGTATAGCTTCTTATATCACAAACAAAATATATGACTTTAATACTCATTGCTCGCTTGTTGTGAAGTCTTGCCAATGACACAATGATAAAAGCAAACTAAAACAACAAGACAGGCCCACGTCAGCAAGTCCATTCTGACTCGTCATGACCCTGCATAGGGTTACTGACCCTGTAAACGTGTACAGTTGCTGATTGCCCCACTTTCCTCCCGTGGGACAGTTCTTAGCTTTGAACTTCCAGCTGTTTAGCAATAGCACAATGATTAGTTGAAGGAATCAGGTTATATTTCAAGAAAATAAAATATAATGCTTGAACGCAATGTAAAATCATCTATCATTAACTGGTTAGCCTTTCAGATTAAATAGATACTTTATGTAAACATATAGGCCTTGATTTTTATTACTATAAAAGGCAAACCTTATCAAATGTTTCTCTTTTATAACTCTGACCCACATTTGAACATTAAGTATCGGTGGTGCTTGGCCAATCCATTTGGAAATTTCATTTAAATCAGCAGGACATTAGGTGTGCCCTGTCGGGTGCATTGTGTTTATATGGATTTTAGGGGGATCTTGTCAGTCTTGTTTTATTCTCTTTGCCTGAATCACCTTATGTGTGCCATATTAACCTTATGGAAATATAATAAAATATCTCTCTGAACAGTTATAAAATAAATAAGGAGAAATTGGTGAAATGTGAATACATAAAATCACTAGTGTTTAATATTAAAACAATAGAAATGAATTATTTTAAGATTCAAATCAATATATACTGTAGTATTTAGCCACTTTTAACTCCTAATGCACACATTTTGGGTTTTTTTGGCAAAGTATATTATTAGGAGATCTCTTCTACATTGACAGAAAACTTCTGAGTGCACAGTCTTCTTGGTGAGATAGAAACAATGAATTAGAATCTACTTTGATGTCTGAGTGCTTTTTTTATTGTTGTTTTTGGTAGCTTCCCTAAAAAGCATTAATAAAAATCCCTCTGAAGATGCATGTTTTTCAAATGAACACCAATTTGTATTTTTAAAGCTACTCTTCTATTTTGCAGCTACCTGTGGCAGATTCCATTAACCATTGTGGTAGGAAATAGAAGCCATGTGTCTTCAGAAGCAATTATTTGGGTGTCTAACAAATCAGGTAAGATATATATTCTCCCCTGTGGACAATTGGTTTCAGATAATTGTTCAGCAACTTAACCTCTGGTTTCTGGGGTTATAAAAATGTGCATAAAGACAAACTAGAAAGAGAAGATGGAAGAATGATAATCACCTCTACAAGATAAGAAAGCATAAGAGGATCTCTTCGGTATAATTTCTGACTCATCCACTTTCACCCTGCCTATATAGTTCTTGTTTATTCGTTCCTTTCATGGTGAAGAGAAAACATTTAAATGCTTTTGTAGATCTCATCGTAGCTGTTTTAAACTGTATAATTTCATAATCACACATTTAATTAAAATGTAAGCAGAACTCCCATTAGAGCAGTGTCTCACAAACTGAAACTGAGGCAACAGTTTTAATCCCATTCCACTGTCTTTCTTTGCATTTTCAGACTATCTCTTTTAGAGACCAGAGAAGCAATATCCTTCATGGGATTAGATAATTATAATTATTGGATTTGAAGGGAGAGGATTAGAGTTGTCCTCAAAGTGCACCCTTTGGGGGTCAAACCTCAAGGTGCAGGGAGAAGAGCCAGTTCATTGTCTTTCTACCCACAGACCCAGTGCTATCAAATAGATTCCAACTCCCAGCAGTCCTCGGACACGGGAGCACTGCCCCTTAGGGTGTCCCAGGCTGTACCTGCACACACAGGACACCGGTGTCCTCTTTCACCCCCAGAGGAGCTGTGAGACTGAACCAGGGACGCTTAGTTAGCAGCTGTTGCTCTTTGACCCCAGCACCACCAGGGCTCCTTATTGTCTGTGTAAATGGCGCCAAACAGGAGAGGGGCCTATTTGCAATCACTCACAGAAGAGTACTTGAGTCCCTTCTAAGTCCTTCATGGACAGCAGGGTCCACATGAGGGTTCCTTTTGCTCTGCTTCCCAGCGAGTTGGAGAAAAGGCGATGATCATCTTCTATTAACACTTCAGTGGCACTAAGAAGGTCACATTTTTCTACCTTTTTCCCCTTGCTGCTTTCACCAATGCTGTTAGTGTATTTTAATTCTTTATGCTATAAACATCATTTTGAGCATATATCTTTTGTTTTAAGTAAATAAACAAATGTTTGTTTCATTTCATACATGGCACAGTTAAGTACTCAAAATAGGTGCATGGCTACATATAGGCAAAATGTACTGAATCCAGAATGTAATCTGACTATCAGAAACATAAACACTTGTAATTCCCAGGGGTGAAGGTTACTCATAATTTCGTGTTAATGTAATTTTAATATGAAACTGCATATTATAAAGAGTTACAATTCCATTCACGTTTATTGCATATAAGACATTCACATGTAATGTGGTGGTACGTTGAAATGCTGACTGTAACATTTATTGGTTTCTTCTCCTTTAAAATAACTCATTACAATTTGTTCTTTTAATTGCTTTGAGTTAGCGTTTATTTCGTGATTCTGAATTCACACTTACTATCTTATTTTCCTTTATAATTCTCTTTTATCCCCATGAAGCACCTTTACTTGAATACATAATATGTTATTACATGGTGAATGAAACTAGGGAGTTGTAATTGTCCAACGATTTGAATTATGCCATCCCTCCATACATTTCTTAGAAACATGAGACATAATAATCTTCAGAAATAAACTACGACATATCCCTTTGAAATGTAGAGTGGAAATGAGAAAGTTAAAGAAATGTAGAAGTACTTACTGATTATATATTTGAATCAGCCTAAACACTCAGCTTAGAAGGTGAGGGCTATAGGGAGTCTGTTCTTACTGGAAACCTGCTGGAGAAGGTATTTCCTCTTTATCCTTTACTTTCTCCTTTTTGGGAAGACCATAAGCCTTCCCTTGACCAATACAGGTTGTACTTGAGAGATTGCTTCATCTTGAGTTATTAATCAGGATAATGACAGTCCATTCTTTCAACATGTTTGCCTTAAATATCACCAATGTTAATATGAAGAACTGCTATGAACAACTGCACAGGTATACGCTTTAAAACTCTAGGGGATGCTATTTATGAAGGGGGTATTGTGAGTGGCACATCCCCACCCCACAGTCAGGCACTGCACACATATCAGAGTGTAAGGTGTCCTTTTGTTTCAATCCCAGCAGTGTTCTCTATTTGACACGAACATGGTAACACTTAATACTTAAGGTTGCTCAATACCGTCAAGTGTTTACTCAATAGCAAGTAAGTTTTCCACATGTCACTTGAAGGCCTTATAAATGCTTTATAAATGCACAAATTGGGGTGACCGATTCCCAGTGAAGCTAAAAATAAAAGTCATCTTTCTAGTTTGCCTTTTTCAGTGTCATTTTACCTATGCACCGTCTTCTCTTGAAGTCCTGAACTTCGATGAGGCCTAGTAAAAACCTGACACCACACTATAATTAGATAAAAAGAAAAGATTGGTTAACCTCAACTTCTTTTATATGTTATCTCCTATTTTATTCAAAACAAACAACTAATGTACATGAAAAGTATCTGCATTAAGCCAGGGAGAAAAACGCATTGGTCAATTGTTATAAACACATGTAAAAAAATGCCAAATTTTAATGACAACAACCAGATCAATGTTTTGTAATTTTTCATGGTCAGTAAAGATTTTATTTCACATATATTCACACAAGGCCATAGTTAATTATAAAGTTTAAATTTGATTATCATCATCATATTTTCTTGAGAGTTAAATTTTTGAAGCCCTTTGGATAAATATATAATTATTTCTAAAGATGACATAAAACGCTACCTAAAGTATTAAGTCAATTTTTAAGTTATTAGAAACAGCCAAAATTTTTTCTCTCTTTCATTTTCAATGAGAAAATACCAACAATCTAGGCATTATAAATGTAATAGCTTGCATATTTACTGGATATTTGCTTACCCAAGAGTGGCAGGCAATACATTCAGTTACATTTTAGGAAAGAACACAGTCAGAATAGAGTAGACACTGGCTCTGAAAGGTCAGTAAACACTAAACTAGTGCTGAAGTGCTCTCACCTTTGCCTTCAGCATTGGCTTACTTGAGACTCAGAAGCCCTTAGAAGCAATATGATTTTAATCCCCATCTTCTAAATGAGTTTATTACAATTTGATGGTAACTTGGATCAAGTCCGTTGGCAAATTAGGTAAAGAGCTAGGTCTAGGGCTGTGATTTTCTTCTGTTATTTTTAATACTTCTCTCATGAGCACACCCTTATTTACCGTGGATAAAATTGTAAAGTTTTGTTAGGCTGTCTGGGCGATCTCTTAGTTATGTAACACTTTGTCATTGGGTGTATGCCAGTGACTCTTAAAGAGCTACAGAACATTATCTCATTTAATTCTCTTACAAGTTTAGGGAGGAAGTCCACCTAAGTTATCACAGAGTTTATTGTGTATTTCCAGTTTTGTTATCCTGGTTGACATTTCTTCTCATCTGCAGCCAGCCAAGTTTGTAAAGAATATATCACCTTCTTCTTTTGGTCCTGGGGTGTGTGTGTTAGGTGTGTGTGTTGGGTGTGTGTGTTGGGTGTGTGTGTTGGGTGTGTGTTGGGTGTGTGGTGGTGGTAAATGAATGATAAGAACTAAAATATTTTAAAGTATTAACTGCTCTGTGTTTTGATATGGCCTCAGACTTGTGTCATTTTGGGAACATTCCAAATAGAAATTTTAATTATTATTACCGACCCTCAAAATATAGCTTCCATAATTTTTTATGGTTCTCATCATGCACTGTACATCACGAGGCCATGGAAAAAGAACACTTTAAAATTCATTGCTTGCCATTAGTTAATTTGAAGAATATTTTAGGGATATAATTAACTAGAACTGAAAAGGTATTTAAGAATGTATTACTATATCTTGCCAGGGATTATTTCTCTACAGATTTCACTTATACCAGAGACATAAAATTATTCACGAACAGTAATAACCTTCAGGTTTTAGTTATCAGTTTAATTATGGCAAACTTAAAAGCAGGAGATGGTTGCCTTTTATTTCCTTTCCTTCTTTTTTACTGACCAGACTACATAAAAGGGGTAAGAATTGCTTTTATCATTTATACATACATATTATTTTAATTTGAGTATAGATTTAAATTTTTGAATAAAATTGATTTAAAAACAAGAGCCAATTATATCACATGAGATTTATATAAAAGATGAGCATGAAATAACTTTTAAATTATATTTAATAATTATAAATCATGACAATTTGAAACCTGTAAAACCCTAAATTATATGATCAGATATGAGGCTTGAATTTTAAATATTATCACCTATAAAGTGACTACTTAAGGAGTGGGGAGATCCAATTTATTCTGTGAATTCAGACATGATTTTAATATTTTATAAGGAATAGATCATTGTGAACTTACAGATGCATGAAAATAAAGTCAAAGTTGATCAACAGAAACAGTATCCTTAATGTTTCAATTTTATTTTTTATACTTGCCACATTTTCTTGTTAACTATATCTCTTGTCATCATTGCATCCATAAAATGGGGATGATATTCTAAAGCTTCTTTATAGCAATTGTGTGGATAAACATTGAAGTTTTGAAGAAAAGGAGATTATAAAGTCTCATAGGTAGAGAAAATCATTCATACTCTAAAATAGAACTTGATAGACTTTTCCTTCTGCATACCACTATTAAACTAGAGATCAATTGTCAGCCTAAGAGAATGTATACCATTTCTTTTCCATTGAATTGTAGCATTGAAAGGGACCTTATAGGCCATTGTTTGTCCATCAGGTTATAGGTAAAGTGGTTTTAAAAAAGGAATATGCTATCGAAGTTTAAACATTTATGTATATAGATGTATAGTCGGGCATGACTTTCTTGCCCCTATTCTAGTTTATTTTAACTGTCATATTTCTCCTTTCAAATTAAAAAGAGAGAAGGAATGTGAAAATGTGTATTTTATGATAGTAAAAGCACTATACCACGTTGTGTCAGGAGCATAGACCAGACTAGAAAGAAGCCTAGATGGTGGAAGACCTGAGATGGACTATTTTCAGCTGTGTTGGACAATTGAATTACAACTGTCTGAGCCTCGTTTGCACGGGTACTACATATAAATGTGGCCAAAGTACAGTGCTTTGAAACATTAAATATTAGATTTTTTTCAATAGTTTGGGATTATATTTTAGTGGACTGTAATAGGTGCCTCTTCATCTTGCTGGCATGTTTGGACTAAATCTTCCACTTCATTCCAGTTTTGAGCAATTAATGACCACTTTTGTCCACGATACCTTTTGTGGTAGTAGAATTATTTTCTGATGGACTCTATGTAAAGAGATTCCATTCAAAAACTATATGTTTGAATGCGTCCTTGGGGAAATAATAGGAAAACCTGATTTGGAGTCTGAGATGTAAAAACATTGACAATGGACTGAAGCTGACTCCAATGGGCTGCACATGGTCTCTGTGATACATTTTCTGGTGTGAGCTATCATGGAAATGATTTATTTTTCCCTTGGGCATGAGACACTGTTTTAGCATAAGCTCTGCTGAATCCTGGAGGCTTTGTAGATAGAGAACATGAACACATGCTATAGTAAACGGTGGCATAGCAAGCTAAGCATTTGGACTGCAAGCTGGTTCAAACTAGCCAGCTGTTCCTTCAGAGAAAGATGAGGCTAGCTGACCTCATAACCAGGAGCAGCAGTTCCGTTCTTCCCGATAGGGTCACTGTGAGTTAGAACTGACTCCATGGCAGTGGTTTTATACATGTATACGTGTACACTTACATATATTTCCTTACATTTATGCACAAAGATTAAAAATATTTTATTTAAAGAGTATGCAGGTTCTAGGACACACAAGGTCTGAAAGCATCCACAATGAAGTACAAAATCATTGGAATTGTGACCTATGGTTTGTAAATAAATAAGGAAACAATTGAAAATGAATAGCATTCTCCATATGTACCATATTTGAAGGAGTTAAATGTGTAAGAAGTTATAAGATTGTTTTTACCAGCTCGCTTTCTTTAATTGAATTACCTGGCTAATATAATCAAGTTACTATTTTCCAAGGTGATTCCAATAAGCAGAATTTATTATCTTTGTTTTTAATTATGTGTAGAAATATTAGAGTCTTAAGTAAATGCAGTTTCTTTTTCCGGCGTTATTGATGATGCTGCATCATCTGTTATTTATAGTATTTCCAAGAAAGCACAAGGAAGAGGCAAGGAACACCCATGACTCTGAAATAAATGAGCTCGATTGTTTTAATAACTTTCTTACTGAACGCGTTAAGAGAATGTAGTTCTCAAAACTTTTCCCTTCATTCTAATCATACTATATGCATATATAGTCTATGTCACACAGACACAAGTAAATGTTAGGTCACATGTATGTTGAAAAAACTACTATGTGTAGGGGATAGGGATTTTATCAGGAATAGAGGCTAGTTATAACCTACTAAACATTTACTAGTATATCCTAGATGCAAATGATTACGTGAAAGATTAGCTTTTAATTGAGCAATAATAATTATTAGTAACTTTACACTTGGTATTAAGAAAATATACTTTATATATCATTAACATCTAAATCTATTTCATCCTGAAAAACATGCTGTTTGTAGAGCACCACAGGATCACTTCTCTGGGCAAAGGAAGCTGGTTGTTGGGGAACATCAATCAAACCAGATACTTTAGGGTCAACTATGACCTAAGGAATTGGAGATTATTAATCGAACAGTTAATAAGGAACCATGAGGTAAATTCTGGATTTTCTCTTTAAGATCCGTTTTCAGATGTGAACCCTGGATTTTAATTCTAAATTTCTAACCAGGACAATATTTTTCTGGTTGGCCTCATAGGTTCTCTCAGTCAGTAACCGAGCAGGTTTGATCGACGATGCCTTCAGCCTAGCCAGGTAGGTGTGTTTTCCTATGCAACTACCCAATCAAGACTCACACTAGTGAGACTTTCTCTATTAAACTCAATCGCGTGTATGTTTTGAGTAATCTTTTGAAATAATTTGTTTCATGTGCTCTGGGGGTGGGATATGAATTATAATCATATAATCTTGATCAATAGTTAGCCATAGGGTGTTTCTGAGTCAGAAGAAGCTTGATCAATTTCTACTGAAAATTCGATTGACCACTCTGGAGATTAATAATTGCTTCACCATTTCACTAATTAACTCTACAAAATGGCCATTGCACCATATTTAATGTTTGATAGACTACACTTTTCAGTGTTAGCAGTTTTTTTCTCTTACATAGATTAGTATATCTTTTTAAAATGTGGTGCATTATGAAAAGCTATTGCTTTCAGAAACAGGTAGTTCCAAATTTTGATTAAAAATGCAGATTAAACATCTCAAGAAAAGAGTCATAACAATCTTATAGTAGCATTTTCATTGATATTTTTCATAATTTGTTATACTATTAAAGTAAATTATGCTTTGCATAATTAAATAAAATTATTTAAATTAAATAATTTGAAAATAAACCCAAGTGATTTATTCAGTTTGGAGACGAACTAGTAAAACAGCTCAGTTCTGAATTGTTTGTACTGCTTCACATGCAAATTTTAATTTACTAATTTGATTTTACAAGCTACAGATTAGGACACAGTGGTTCTCTTAACTTAAGTGTTTGTCATTATTCGTTATGTTAATTCTCCTATGATACTGTGAAAACCACCTAGAGATGTCTCGTGCATTAGGCACTGTCTCATAACGGGGCATTAAACTGCTTTCACAGTGTGCACATCCCATCACATAGCAACTTTCTTCTGCATGTTAAAAAGCATATAGTTCCCTAGAGCTTTGTATTTAATCAAAACCAATGAGTCTAAATATCGATCCCAGATAATTACTTTGATAGAGGCAAAATCAAAGCTTGGAATCAGGTTTCAGAAAACAGCACTCATTAAATAAATAATAATATATATAAGGAAAACCTCATTTAAAAAAAGGTAAAGGACTTTCAGTGGTTCTTTTAAAAGAAATTTATATCTGGCCTTTGCTGTTTCCTTGTTAAAGAAGCCAAGAACCAGTATCAATATTTTCTGTTACTTGATGTCAGTGCCTCATTTTGGGTGGAACTTCAGGTTCAAAAATAGCTGCTCACAGAATGCTAAGACTAAGGATCATTTAGCAGCAATAAAATGTCTAATACAGTTGTATTTATTCAAAACAGTTGTTTAATTAGAAGCATTTTTTGCTTACAACCAGGTAATTAAGAATTATTCCATATTACAACATCAACTTATTGGGCAAACATTTAGAAATAATAGAGATTGAGAGGATCTCCTTAGATACCGATGTGTGAAAATAATGATTAAGAGGTATTTTTTGCTTGAAAGTATGATGTAAAGACTTTAAAGTATGTTTTAGATACAGTGGAAAGATTAAGTCGACATAGAAGTTCCAAAAAATCCAGAAAGTCAATGAGCATACACTTACTCCAATATTTCACCCAGAGAAAATCAAGACAAGCAAGTAGTGCAATAGATTACCACAGAAAGTTAAAGTAGCTAGAAGAAAACTTATATCATGAACTAACAATTACCTGAAACTTAAAAGGCACCAGACACAAATCTGTGTACAGTTATTCATTTAATGAATAATTGATAAAGCCTTATGAAATATGTAGGATTGGTTGTTGCTGCTGTCGGTGCCCTTATGTCTGTTCTGACGTACAGTTACCCCATGTAAAACAGGACACAACATGCCAGTCCCGTGCCGCGCTCCCCCTCTGTTCTTATGTCCAATCCTATTGTTGCACCACAGCGTCAAGACGTCTTTGTCTCTGCTCCTCTGCTTTACCAAGTGTGCTATTCCTTTCTAGGGGCGGGTCTCCATCATGCCCATAGTAAATGAGATGAAGTTCAAGCAGCATTATGGCTGCCCATCTTCTGAGACAGATTGGTTTATTCACTTCACATGCATTGTATTCTCAATATTTTCTTGCCAGCACCATGATTCAAATGTGTTGACTCTTCTTCAGTCTTCCTTATTCAGTGTCCAACTTATCATGGTCACATGCGTGTGAGGTAATTGAAAAGACCATGGCACCTTAGTCCTCAAAGTAACATCCTTGCCTTTCAAAAGTTTGTTTTTTATATGTCGAATGATCCTGTTACTGTTTTATAAATAAGGAAGCTGAGGATCAGAGAAGTCGTTGAACCTGACCACGTAACGCTGCTAGCAATTAACAGGGCACGTGTGTACATCCAACTTGTAGGACGGTCGAACCCATACTGTTAAAAAGGACAAGAGTCTACACTTCAACAGCAATGCCATTTATTTTAATAAAAGGGAAGTTTACTTTAGAAAACTGAAGGACTTTAAAAAGACATTTCTATAAAGAGGGGGAACCCCCGCCCCCCAAATGGAGAAAAAAGCCCCACTGGGCATAACTTTCACACTATGCATTTTTCTTGGTAGGTGAGTAACTTGCTCTTAGCGCACCCAGTGGCGTCACCTGGGAAAGTTCTTTCTGGTCTCAGTGAAATTTTTTTTTTTTTTGTAGAAGTAATATCACTGGAAATCAGTTTTTCTTTTGGCCAATTTAAGAGACCAGGATGCAGTTGTGAAATTTTATTTCCTGCCTGGAAAATATGCTTCAGAAACTCAAGTGTATGAATGCTTTTCTTATTTCAAGAAAGGTAAAATGCCGATTGATGATAAAACTCATTCTAGACATCCGTCGACATCTCAAAAAGACAAAAATGTTGACTCATAATCCACTTGGAGTTCCTTCCACCAGGTCAGATTATTAATCAAGCTTTCTATTTAGAGGTTCTGAAATGATAGAGTAACTGTGCCACAAAAAAGACCTTATTTGTGGCAGATGGGACTCTGGTTCTGCCACCACAACAATGCACCTGCTCAGGTAGCCATCTCAGTGTGCCAATTTGGGGTGAAAAAACAGCATGCCCCTCTGGCCCCATGCATCTTAACTCACCTGACCTCACTCTGTGCACCTTCTTTTTATGTCCGTGAATCCAGAGGGACATGAAAGGACAGCAATTTGATGACACAGAAGGTGAAGAAAATAATGAGGGAGGTACTGTCAGCCATCCGAACAGATGACTTTTAATGTTTCCAAGAATAGAATCACAAATATGACAAATGTGTTAAGGGTAATGGAGAGTACTTTGAAGGTGATAAAGGTTGTTTTATTTAAAAATTTTAAATTTATAGTTTTGAAAAATAAATTCCATTTATTTTTTCCCTTTAGTGGGTACCTTCTCGTATTCTGAAAGTTTTAGAATGCTTATGAGAAAACAAGTAGTGATATTTTAAAGACAGAGAGCAAAAGAAAATGGAAAATATGTGAATATTTTTCACTCATTCACATTAACATGTTAATTTTAAATGTAATATTTAAAATATTTATAACCTTTGTCTGTCTGTTAGAATATTATTAGAAATATATCCCCTAATTTATATTCCTTGTTGACTGAGTCAGAACATTGCTTTCCATTTTAATTTTGGAAGTCTTAAACACTTGAAACAAACCATTTTATTCTCATTTATTAAAATTCACCAGGGAATATGCAAATGTTATTAGAGCAATAATTATGAATTTTTAAAATGATCATGAGATACCTTCATTTTAACATATGTAGTTGTAAACAAAGCCACATGGATGTAACACCCAAGAATCAAATCTCCTCAATGTGTGGAAAGGCAGATAGGGAAGCTCCGTATCCTTATCCAGAATTAGAACAAGGCAAACTATGGAACAGACCATCAATTGCTATTGTGCAAGTTCAAATTGAAACTGAAAAAGATGAGAACAAGTCTAGTAGGATAAAAATATAAGAGTATTCAGGTGAGTATATCCCACCTGAATTTAGAGAATATCTCAATAATAGCCTTGCAGCATTGCCTGATCATTAATGATAAAAGACTAGATGATTCTGGGATGACATCATGAGCATCATAGATGAAGGGAGCAAAAGGTCATTAAAAAGACAGGAAAGATAGAAGACATCAAAGTAGATGTCAGAAGGGACTCTGAACCTTGCTATTTATTGATCATAGAGCAACTAAAGCAAATGGAAAAATTAAAGACAAAGTAAAAGCTGACTTGAAAGTTTTATAGGCTCGCTCAAGAAGACAAGTGAAGCATTATGATGAATATGCATGAACATTCAGTTAGAAATCCTACACAGAACAACATGCAGCATTTTTCAAAATGAAATAAATAAGGAAAAAACTCAAGCCTTGAGCGAAAATACCAAAGGATTCTATGGAAAATATGCTTAATAATGCAGGAAGTATTAAAATAAGAATGAAAGAATCATAGTTACTGTACCCAAAAATTTGGTCACATTCAACCATTTTAGAGGTAGCATCTTAATCAAGAACCTATAGTATAACAGGAAGAAGCCCAAGCTTCACTGAAAATATTGAAGAAAAAAAAAGATTCAGGAACGGACAGAATAGCAATTGAGATATTTCAATAACTAGCCATAAGCTGGAAACACTCCCTCATCCATGTCAAGTATTATAGGAAACAGCTACCCCATCAACCAACTGGAAGAAATTCATGTATTTGCTCATTCCAAAGAAAAGTGGCCTAATATGTTGTGTAAATTATTAAAACAAAATCATAATATCACATGAAAGTAAATTTTTGCTGATAATAAGTTTAAAATAGTTATAACAATACATAGAGAAAAGACAGAAATTCAAGCTGGATTGAGAAGAGGATGTGAGATGAACTATATGATTGTAGATATCAGATGGATGCGTTTTGTTGACAATGCACAGGCATTTGATTGTGTATCCCAAAACAACCTATGGATTACTCTACGAAGAATACTTAATAGCTCTCATGCAGAGCCTATAGAAAGACCCAGAAGCAGTCACTGGGCAATCAAGGGGATGCTGAGAAAAATGATCCCAGAAGCCAGACTGCAAGAAGAATGCACCATCATGATTGTAAAAAGGCTCATAAACAACTTTCCATATGCAGATGGCACACCTTGTTTGCCAGCAGTCAAGAGGACCTGAAGCATTTACTGATTAAGATAAAAGGCTACAGCATTCAGCATGGATTGTACTTCTCCCTAAGGAAAAAATAAATCCTCACAATTCTGCCTAATGAAAAATAAATACAACTGAACTAATAGGGACATCATGATAAATGGAAGGCGGTGGTGGGGAGAATTGAAATTGTGAATCATTTTGTTTTATTTGATACCACAATTACACTCATGCAAAGAAGCAATCGAGACATCAATTAAATCTGTAAAAGGATTATTTAATATGTTAAAGAGCAAAGATGTCACTTGCAGGATTAAAGTGTGCCTTATCAAAGTCATGATATTTTCAATCTCTTCATGTGCATGAGAAAGATGGACACAGACTGGAGAATAATGAGTCATTTGAATATGGTATTGACAAAGAATATTGTATTTACCTGGGTTGCCAGAAAAAGTGACCAGACTGTCTTTGAAACAGTACAGACCAAATGCTTCTTCAAGGTAAGGCTGGTGAGACTTACGTCAAGTACTTTGAACGTGTCATCAGGAGGGGCTAGTCCACAGTTGAGAGTGAGTGAAAAAGAAAAAGGTACTCATGTGCAGAGTGAAATTACTCCATCAATATTTCAAGGCTGGTACCATTGGAAAGCAGATAGCCAGGCCTTCTTCTCAGAAAGTTCCGGATAAATTTGATCCACCAACCTTTGGGTTAGTAGCTGAACGCTTCCTATTTGCACCACTTGGGTACTTACTCTTCTACAGGTGGGAACTCCAACTGTGAAAATGAACCCAAGTTCCTGTCTGGCATCAGAGGAGCTGCTAGAACATTTCACAGTTGCCCACCGCTGAGATTATCTGGGAGAATTACTGACCTTCAATCCAAAGTAGCTAGTGCTTTGGCAGGAACAAAATGTCTCCTCCGAGGAGCCCTGGTGGCATAGTAATCACTCATCAGCCTGCTAATGGTAAAGCCAGCAGCCAGAAATCACCATCTGCTCCTGGAGTGAAAGCTAGGACTTAATACTCCCAAGAAGAATTAAAGCAGTGGTTCTCAACCTGTGGGTCGCAACTCCTGTGGGGGTGGAACGGCCCTTTCACAGAGGTCTCCTGATTCAAAACAGTAGCAAAATGACAGTGATGAAGTGGCAATGAAAATAATTCTATGAGAGGACCTGATGCAAAGGGCTTAAGTGGAGAGCAAATGCTTTGAGAATGATTGGGGCAGGGAATGTATGAATGTGCTTTATACAATTGATGTATGTATACGTATGGATTGTGATAAGAGTTGTATGAGTCCCTAATAAAATGTAAAAAAAGAAAAAAAGAAAGATCAATAAATAAAACTGAGAAAAATTTTAAAAAGAGTTGTATGAGCCCCTAATAAAATGTTGGTTTTTTTTTTTTTAAAGAAAAGAAAAGAATTCTGTGGTTGGGGGGTCACTCCCCCATGAGGAACTGTGTGACAGGATCACAGCATTAGGAAGGTGGAGCACCACTGTGTTCGAGTCTCAGAAACCTCCAGGCACGGTTCCATCTTGTCCTATAGGGTTGCTCTGAGTCGCCATCAACTCGATGGCAGTGAGTTTGGTGTGGGGTTTCATTGCCAAAATGGTTGCAATGATCCCACACAGGAAAGGTTGTAAGAGTGCGCAGTGTTTCTTTCTGTTGTGCTTGTCACTACGAGTTGGAATTAACTCTGAGGCACTAACCACAAGAAATCCAAACTCAGATTTAATTGGGGAAATGTTTTGCATTTACTTGGACTTGCAGGACATACATATTTTAGTATATGCTAGTAAATTCTCTAATTATGTTATTTAATCTATTGTCAACCTTTGGAGTCTGACTACATCCTGCTCCATTAAGCATGTTCAAAGAGACTGAGTAGAAGATAGCAAATATTCATGAAATTCTCGAAGGATCTCATTCATACTTCTCAGTAAAAGCACTTCATGAACTGGTCACTATCAAAATTGTATAGCTGAGAAATCAAGGTTAAAAGTCACTCAGCTCAGCAAAAATTGGGCAGCTCTTAAGTTAGGGATGGGGGATAACCTCAAACAATTGAGCAGCAGTTGTTCTGACCCCAAATCATAGGAATTTTGCCCAGTATTTGAAAATTCTTAAATCCCCGTTTGCTTAGTCAATTGAAGATATAAGTATTCATTTAAAAAATGGTTCTACTTAAAAAAAAAGCCTTGTCTACCCTCCCCAGCAAGAATAGGTATTTTTTTAGCAAGTCCAGTGTGTGTTTGTGTGTGTGTGTGTGTGTGTGTGTGTGTGTGTGTGTGTGTGTGTGTGTGAGAGAGAGAGAGAGAGAGAGAGAGAGAGAGAGAGAGAGACAGATTTGCCAATTGGAAATCCTAGGGGGTAATTCTGTATTGTTCTATATACTTCGTGTGAACTGGCAACATGCTTGGTAGAGGAGCACTGATGACATAGTGCTTACCTGTTGGTCTGAAATCTGAAAGGTCAGCAGTTTGAAATCACCAACTTCTACACAGGATTGAAAGATGAGGCTTTCAATTCCTGTCAAGAGTTACAGTCTCAGTGCTGTCCTCTGAAGTGCATTCTTCTAGCGAAGGGGTGGGGGTGTCCACATAGTTGGGTTTGGGGCTGACCCCGCACACCTGTCTATCGGTTCCCTGGTACATGCCGGTATGTTGTAGTCACATCTTGGCACATGGGGTTGAAGACTGGTCTCTCTCCTACAGCCTGGGGAGAGGGGCACATCTGATTAGAGCACACAGGAGAAAGGAAAAGGGATGGAGAGGGAGGGGAACTCATCCTGGCCCAGCAAGCCCCAAGGACGATATTTCTGCACAGATCAGACAATGCACAGAGAGGACCATAGGGCTGGCCCCACTATGAGGCACAACGTCCCTCACTGAGCCATAGCGCTAAGGGGGACAACACTGCAGACACAGTGCATGTGCCAGTCTGACCCCATCACCCTGGAGGGAAACACCGAAGGCATGCAACAGAGTAGCAAGGGGAACAAAGTGGTGAAATCTCCAGTGAATACAAAAAATAGACTTTGGAGACAGAATGTGAGACCCCATCACACTTGACTAGAAAGCACTCTTAAAGGCTAGCAAAGAGACCTTGAACTATTTAGAGGCTTTTCCACTTTTATCAGTGGCTTTCTTTTTGGTTTTGGTTATTTTATTGTTTTGTTGATTTTGACTTCCTTTGTTGTCTCTTTTGGCTTTGCCTGGTTTTTGTGCTTATTAATGTCTCTGCATGTCTTCTATCTAAATAAGATAGGTGGGATAAACAATTCGGAGAAGATAAGAATGGACTGATGATTCTGGAGGGATACTGGAGAAAGGGAGGTGGGAGAAAGGAAGGGGATGAGATACCAACCCAGGGATAAGAGAACAAGAAGTGAACTAAAATCAATGGAGAGAAAGACTTCAGATGCCTAGTGGGCCCTAACCAAGGGCAATGTAGCAGCAAGGATTACTAAACCCAAATGAAGGCCTAACATGAACATGATGGTGGGACAAGAGGAACGTAAAAGGAAATAGAGGAAAGAACCAGGAGGCGCAAAGAACATTTATAGATGTCTAAATACAGGCATGTACATATGTAAATATATAATGAGAGGGGAATAGATCTATGTACATATATCTATATGTTAAGAATTAAGGTTGTAGATGGACATCGGGCCTCGACTCAAGTACTCCCTCAATACAGGAACATTTTTTTTCTAATAATCTGGCATTCTGTGATGCTCACCTTCCCAACAAAATCACTGAAGACAAAATGAGTGCATAAGCAAATGTGGTGAAGAAAGCTGATGGTGCCCGGGTATCAAATGATATACCATCTGGGGTCTTAAAAGCTTGAAGATAAACAAGTGGTCATATAGTTGAGAAGCCACAAAGCCCACATGGAAGAAACACACCAGCCTGTGCGATCATGATGTGTCAAAAGGATCAGGTATTAGGCATCTAAGACCCAGAACAAAATTATACTCAATGTGAATGGGAGTGGGGGGTTGGGGGGAGAAGTAGAGACCCAAAGCCCGTAGGTAGACAATTGGACATCCCCTCACAGAAGGGTCACAAGGAAGAGATGAGCCAGTGCAGTAGAGCACCATTGAAACACACAACTTTCCTCTAATTCTTTAATGCTTCCTTCCCCCACACTATCATGACCTCAATTCTACCTTACAAATCGGATTAGACCAAAACATGCACAGTGCTACATATAAGAGCCTGCAACACAGGGAATCCATAAACCCCTCTGGGCCAACAATGAGAATAGAGATACCAGGAGGATAAGGGGAAGGTGAGGGGAGAAAGGAGAAATCGATCACAAGGATCAACATAAACCCCCTCCCATGGGGACAAACAACAGAAAACTGTGTGAGGGGCAACAGAGGAAGATTTAAGATATGAAAATAATAATATATAACTCATCAAGAGTTCAGGAGGGTGGTGGGTAGGGGGGGAGGGAGAAAAATGAGGAGCTGATATGAAGGGCTCAAGTAGAAAGAAAATGCTTTGAAAATGAGGATGGCAGCATCTGTGCAAATGGGCTCGACACAATAGATGATTGTATGGATTGTGATCAGAGATGTAAGAGCCCCCAATAAAAGTAATTAAAAAAAAGTTACAGTCTTTGAAACTCAAAGGGACCGTTCTACGCTGCCCTATAGACTCGCTGTGGGTCTGCATTGACTGGGTTGCAGTGGGTTAGAGTGAGTTAGATGAGTGTAGCCTTATCCTGAGGATAGTGCATTATCTCATCCTTATACTACTGCTTGCTACTCCAGTCCATAGTGCAATGTTGTATTTGTGTGTGTTGTTGAATTAATCAGTCATTGATTGTTGAAAGGATCGACTTCTATGCAACTCTTTTCAGTAAACTGCTCTAGGTATTCTTATTTATGGCTATATTAAAATATATAAGTAACCACTGAACGCTTTCTAATTGTCAAGACTAAAACAAAACATAAATATAGTATGAAAACCTTCTTTTGCTCTTGCTCCATACTCATTTAACCCTCCTCAGATGTGAAAGTACTAATACTATATGCTCATTCATTCTTTGTATTTTCACAGGGTTTAATATTTACATATGAAAGCATTCGTTCTCTACTCTCATTTGTAAAAATATGTCTGGAGAGTTTGATTCTAATTTTTCAGTACTATAATCATGACTGCAGTGAATATTTTGAACAATCTTTTATTATAAAAATGACTTATTAATTTGTTATTGTAAGTGGAATATTTGATACAAAATGTATAAACACTTTGATACATTCCAAGAGATTCTACCAGTGTAAAGGTTCATCAACCACGCACCTAAAAATTCCAATTCCCTCACAACTCAAAGCGAATACAATAGGTAGTATAAATACTTTTAAGTTTTTAACGTTTAGCAAATGTGATTATGCATCCTTCCAAATGTATTTGTGAATTTTGATTTTTATTCTGTGAAGTGTTTTCTGATTAATGAAGGATTAAAGCATAATAGAAAATCAACAAAGGGTTTTTTCTTTTATCCTACTTTATTTTCATTGTTGTGGGTATCTGGGATGTTAATCCTTTTTCCAGGCTACATTTTATTGGATGTTTTCACAGTACTATGTTGATTTCTTTATTTTAACTTTGTTGGGTAGTTTACATTCAAAGAATGTTCAAAATTGTCAAACTATTCCTTTTGTGGCTCTCTAGGTCTACTGTCCATAGAAGGCTCCCCTAAGAATTTAGAATATCTTTGTACTTCAGTTGTTACTTTAGTTTGCAATACAATTCGTCAACTCTTTCTTCTCTTTTATTATACGGGATAAAATGTAGATCTAATTTCCTTTAGCATTAACACACTCATAACCAGTTATTTTAATTAATTTTAAGCACTTTTATTTGGTAATTTTATATAATATCTTACTATTTACAGGGGATTGTCATTGGTCTGTTGGTATTCTTTTGGGCTTTGTTTTTGTTGTTGTTTGGCTCCCATACTGTGTGGTTCTCTTTACATTACTGTATAGGATGGCATCATTGGTAAGCATTTCCTGTTGCTCTTCTTTGAAACCTGACAGTTTTTCTCTTATTAGCAATTTTGTAATCAGTTTGGCATATTACATTAAAACTCTATTTTGACTTTGACTGAATATGCATGGGATGTATGAAATACTGTATGGAGAGTAACGTTCTTATTTCGATATGTTACAGAGGGAATTGTTCTCTTTACACACTTATCACAGCCCAGTTGTGCTTGCTTGTGTATAGGTAAACAATTACTCAGTTACTTCCAAATCAGATTATATTATGTCTCGATCTTTGAAATCAGTGATAAAATACCTAAATATTTTGATCATTGTTTTATTTGGTTTAGTTTCTTTTATTTTTGGAGGCAATATTTTAGATTGGGAAGGTATGCCAACGAGTAAGACAGATTCACTCTTCTCAAGACGCTCAACTCACAGTCTACTAGGGAAGATATTCAGTAGCTAAGTAGAATATTCAATATAGAAATGCTTTGGATAAGTATTACAAAATCATTGAGTAAATGTCACTTATTTCTGCACAGACAGTGATAACTTATGGCACTCTTAATGCGACGTTCTTTTAAAATACATAATATATAGTTTGGTCTGCAAAGTTTAAGGAAGATAGCATATTAAGAGAATAAAAGTTTACCATGGGGATCCATTAAAAGATTAAACACAGGTATGTGGGAGCAAACACATTTATAAAGTAGATGGCTTGTGGCAGGAGAGTGATTCATGCTATCCCTTGTGTAAAGTGGAGATTTAAAATTTCTTAGAAATGGAAGTGGTGTCTAGATAGCTGATCTAAATATAACCCCCTCCCTAGGGCATGGACAACTGAAAAAGTGAGTGAAGGGAGACATGGGACAGTGTAAGACATGAAAAAATATATATTATGAAGGGTATGGAAGGGAGAGTGGGGGGAGGGAGGCGAAAAAAACAAGAAGCTGATACCAAGGGCTCAAGTAGAAAGAAAATGTTTTGAGAATGATGATAGCAACACATGTACAAATGTGCTTGACACAATGGATGGATGGATGGATGGATGGATTCGGATAAGAGTTGTATGAGCATCCAATAAAGTGATTTATTAAAAAATATTTTTGAGCTTAGTGTTTGATAAAAACTGAAAATTAGAAGAAAATGAAATAGGAATCAGTAATAACAAAAGGGCTGGCTATTTAAACTTATTCACATGCTCTGAGCACAGTTTTCAAAAATATGTGTATATTAATGCTTCATTGACCTATGGTATTTAATAACATATTTTAAAATACATGAAAATTATTTGGAAAATTTGTTCATAGTCTAAAGCCATCCAGAGATTGCTTTTAGTTGTTGCTCGGTACAATCGAATTGCTTCCTGCTCACAGCGACACTGTGCACCAGACTCACAGTGCTTGTTAGGTTGGGACCCTTTGTTGCTGCCACTTTGTCACTCCATCGGGCTTCTCATCTTTGTCAGTGCCCTCAGACTTCACCAAATAGATGTCCTTCTCCACAAATTGGTTTATCCTGATCACGTGTTCAAAGTATGTACAATGAAGTCTGATCATGCTTGCATCTAGAGGGCATACTTTTAAGATTGATGTGTTGGTTCTCTTGGCAGTCCATCGCACTTTTCAATAGTCCTCACCAGCACTGTATTCAAATGTATCTATTCTTCTGTATTATTTATTACTGGGTAGATAACTCTCACCTGCATAAGAATCTGTTGAAATTGCCACAGCTTCAGTTAGGAACACCTTAGCCCTGAACGCGATGGCCTTGCATGTCCACCATTTTAAGGGGACTAGGGACAGGAGATTCGCCCAGTGCAGTACAATGTTTTACTTGTTTTGACTGCTGCTTCCATAAAAATTGCTGTGGATCCAAGCAAGATGAAATTCTTA
Source organism: Tenrec ecaudatus (assembly GCF_050624435.1). NCBI lineage: Eukaryota > Metazoa > Chordata > Mammalia > Afrosoricida > Tenrecidae > Tenrec > Tenrec ecaudatus. The sequence goes on along the minus strand of NW_027459130.1, from coordinate 239,789 downwards.
ACAAAATCACCATCTCTACATTTATCAGGATAATGTCTATTGGTCCAATTGTGATGGTTTGTTTTTTCTTTACATTAATTTGTCATCCACACAAAAGACTGCAGTCCTTAATCTTCATCAGCAAGTGCTCCCATCCTCCTCACTTGCAGCAAGCAAGGTTGTGTCAACCGCCGATCATAGGTTGCTAGCAAGCTTTCCTCCAATCCAAATACTTCATTCCTCTGTATGCAATCCACTTTCTCCTGTTATCTCCCAGCACGCAGATTCAACAAGGATGCTGAAAGATTACAGCCCTTGTGCTCACCTGCCCTGATTCTAAATGATTCCGTCTTCTCTCGTTCTGTTCAGATGATGGCCATTGGTCCGCGTGCGGCTTTCCCAAGAGCACAGTGACGTGCCCCGTAGTCCTCACTCGTGTTTACCTCCCCCTCCTCATGTGCAGCTCTAAGTTGAGGTGGCAGCTCTCCATCAGCTGTGTACGGATTGCCTTCTGACTTGCGGGGCTTACCTTCCTGCACTATAGCTCACCATGATCTCTTGCTGTTCATCGTTTTTCCGCATAGTTGCCAGTGTTCCATGACTGTTCATGACATTTTACGTTCCTAATAACTCTGAAGTGAATAGCCTTCACTTTGTTCTTAATTGGTCTTAGTCTGGAAGCTCCACTGAAAACTGTTCACCTTGAATGATGCTGCTGGTATGTGAACTACCCAGCCATAACTGTCAGCAGCTTTTCTTTCCTGGCTTCTTACTCACCTCCTGCTTTCTTCATGTATATTGCTTTGGGTGTCATGTATGTTGAGATGCTGGAAGATCCCGAGGTAAATCTCCCTAATTGTCTTCATTGTAATCCTCACTGTTGTTGCCATCATCATCTTCACCATGAGCAGTTAGTTTATTGATATACAGGAAGACCCTCGATTATGATCATCCAGCCTGTAAAACAACTCCTTGCCCTTTAACTACGTAAATGCCCTCATTTTGAAACGAGTAAACCAGCCCCAATTGCACTGAAATGCTTTATCTCATCGCCTTCACTTGTTGCACTGGCAGCTCTTTAATCATGAAGGAAGCTTATAACTTTCCCTTGGACAGCTAAATACAGACCGGTGCGCCTGCTCCGACTGACCTGGGAATTTTAAAGACACCATTAAGAGATGGTCTCCTTCATAACCCATGGGCTGCCAGCATTTAGTCACTGCCTAGATACATATTTCGATTATGCAGAATACATAATTTATAGCAACTTTTAATATTATAACACTTTTAGAGAGTAACAGTGATACTTTTATTGGATGTTAGAAACTCTCATTACATACATTAGTTTTCCAAGGGATAGCTGTTTTTAATTTTTTAAAATCATTTTATTAGGGGCTCATACAACTCTTTTCACAATCCGTACATACATCATTTGTGTCCAACACATTCGTACATATGTTGCCATCATCATTCTCAAAACATCTGCTTTCTAGTTGAGCCCTTGGTATCAGCTCCTCATTTTTCCCCGTCCTCCCTGCTTCCCCTCCCCCTGAACCCTTGATAATTTATAAATAATTAATAGTTTATCTTATCTTACACCATCCCACATCTCCCTCACCTAGTTCTCCGCTGTCCGTCCTCTAGGGAGGAGGTTATAGGTAGACCTTGTCATCTCTTCCCCACTTCTCCCTCATCTTCCCTTTATCCTGCCAATATTGCCACTCTTACCACTGATCCTAAGGGGGTCATCTGTCCTGGATTCCCTGTATTTTCAGTTCCTATCTGTGACAGTATACATTCTCCGATCCAGGTAAGGTAAAATTGGGATCATGATAGTGGGGGGAGGGGAAGCATTTAAGAATTAAAGGAAAATTGTATGTTTCACCTTTGCTATACTACACTCTGACTGGCTCGTCACGTCCCCACAGCCCTTCTGCTAGGAGACATCCAATCTCCCCCAGATGGGCCCTGGGTCCCCACTCTGCACTCCCCCTCATTCACAATGCTATGATTTTTTTTTTCAGCACAACGTGCTTTCTCAACTTTTGTTAGGCCATGATTAATCTTTAATCTGCAAACTTAATTAAAGATGAAGAGAACCCTCTGGTATAGTGGCTACATGTTTGGCTGCTAACCACAAAGCTATCAATTTGAAACTCCTAGCTGCTCTTCTGGAGAAAGACGAGGGCAACAGCCTTGGAAATCCAAGGAGGCAATTCTACCCCATTGTATAAGGTCATTATAAATTAAAAATGGCTCTGTGACATTGAGTTTGGTTTTGAGAGTAGTTGTTTCAGTAATAACACACAAGGACATGTGTCTAGAGATTATTCCTGCCACTCTTAGTAGTGCCCTAAATATTAGCTAGCAGTCATCAGTAGTGTTTAATACATGTTTGATGAATGTATAATTTAAAAATTAATAACTATAGTTTTATTGTCTTGTTTCATCGCTTATAAATTTGTGTCATATTAGAGAAACTGGAAATTCAGTGAATTAGACACTGACAATAAAATGGCTCATAAAGAAGCACATTTTGAGAACATTCAAAATCTGCCTTTCAGTTTTATTTTATTTTTTATCTAAATCCTGGTTTCAGGAATTGTAACAGCATTGCAAATATAGCCTTAATATTTTTGCAAACTGGATTATAATAATCTCACTGAATCTGCTTTAAATCTCCTTATTGGGTTTTTACCAACATGTATTTTATTAAAGGGTCTTCTTTGTTTTCTGATGGGTCTCCAGTCTTTGGTTTAAAGTTTGCCAGATGAAACATGTGGTGATCATCTCTTTACGTATTGCAAAAGTGAAAAGTCAGAGGATGTGCTTGAAAACACAAAACTCTGAGCCAGATCAGAGGAACAGCCACTGGTTTTAGGTTGATAGGTGACTGCTTAACTTTGTAGAAATGCTGCCCTTTCAGGAATGAAATTGAGAATAGATGGCTTAGACACATTTTGTACAAAACACTGCCAGGTCGAAATCTTTCCCAGTTTCCTCAGTTTGCAATCATTGCAGCAGACACTTCACCGCAGTTAAGTAGGATTGTCCAAAGACAACTCTGGGATTACTGCATCCTTCTGACACTTCTTAGTGCTTTGCAAATGCAAATTTTATGGAAAACATTTAATTCTGGAGTTCTCTCTTCAATCCCTACCCTTTCCTAGATGGCCAAAGCCTAAACATTATTCTTTCTTAGTTGTGTTTTCTTCTAGAATCATGAGTAGTATTAATAATAATAGAGCACTAATTCAAATGTGTTTTTTTTACCCAGTAGGCAGGAAGTGAAAGATAATTCTCTAGCTACTTGTATTGTACTCATTTGGGAGAAATATTCCTATATGATTATGCTCTTAGCTATCTTCTGTTAAGACAACAGAATGTGTGTGAAAAAGAATTAGCATTATATATTAATGAAATCCCAAAAGTGATAAAATTGTTTATTGCAAAGTAAGATTCATTGTTGGCTATATGCTTCCAGTCTTCTGCCATGGACCAAAAGTGATTAAAATTAATTTGTATCGTAGCTATCTGCTCAGCCCTGTGGCCAGTGCAGGTTGTTGGGTGCTATCAGTGGTGATTCATAGGGAGGGAGCACACACAGGAACTTCATGGCCACCCTCAAAGGCTCACAACATTTCTCACATCGTTGAGCCTGGTGATTCTAATGATCTATTTGTCATAACTGTAAATGCCTATCTTCGGATATTCAAAAGAGCCACCATGAAATCCTTTCCTTTTAAATCATTTTTCTGTATGCAATTGCTTAAGAATTCATATTCCGAAGGCTTCTAAATTAGCCTGGGTGTGTGCAACACGTTATGACAGAGAAATGTTAAAACTAGCCTGAGACACATTTTCAGGATGTTCTACTGTAAAGAGCTGTGAGCCGTTAGCTGCCTTTCTATGATAACCCAGAAAGAGCCTCGAGACTAGAATTTTCACACTGACCTGTCCCTGCAGGCATAAGCTGGCTGGTTCAAGTGCAGACAGTTAACAAGTGCCTTTCAGCTTTATTTAGAAATTTGTTGAGTGTGTTCTCCTTGAAATGAGGCTATCGCTATCGAGGGGACCACCCGACCTTCTGGCCTCCACTTTGACCTTTGTTTCTTGCCTGTCTTTTAAAAAGACTTTCTGCTTTCCTCTTGAGTGATGGTCTTGAGGTTCAACCACAGCTCACCAGGTCTGCTGTCAGTACTTGCCTTTTGTGTTGTGGAAAAAAGTACCTGCTGTGAACAAGTTGTTAGTTTTGTAAAATCCTATCATGAAATCTCCAGCTCATTTACCAACTACTGTTCTTCCACCAGTCTCCAACATTTGCATTCCAATCAACACTAATTATCAATGCATCCTGATCGCATGCGATCAATTTCCAAATGAAGTTTGTGGTAGAATTCTTCAATTTCTTCATCACTAGCTTTTGTGGTTGGTCCATACATTTGAATAATTGCTTATTGATTGGATTTCCTTGAAGCTGGATAGATATAATCCTGTAATTAACAGCATTGTACTTCATGATGGATGTAGTGAGATCCTTTCTGACAATGAATACCACACCATTCCTCTTGATTGTGTTTTTCCTGGTGTAGAAAATGAAATGACCTTCTGATTTTAAATTGCCAATACCAGTCCATTTCCATTTACTAATGCTTAGAGCATTGTTGTACATGCATTCCAGTTCATTTTTGAGCACTTCCACTTTTCTTACATTTATGCTTCACATATTCCAAGTTCCAATCATAGAAGACTGTTGCAGCTGTTTCGCTTTACCTTGAGTCCTGCGCCATGAGCAAATGAAGACAGCAAATGCTCCGCTCTTGCCGGCTTTCCTCAATTCACTTCCACGTAGTGGACTCCCCTCCAAGAAAGCAGCTCCTCTGCAGTCACATTTTGAGGGCCCTCCCACCTGAGGGGTCCATCCACATGCAGTTTATCTGACAGTGTTCTGCTTCCTTTGTTCAGGCTTTCAACATGTGAGCCTGCTTTGAAGCTCTGTCCAAGGTTTTAAGCAGCTTCTTCCTCAAGAGTGGGAGTCTAGTCCCTCCTTAGTTGTGCTTGGGGTGGCCCTGCTGGCATTTGAAACACCACAGACATAGCTTCCAGCATCACAACAACACAGAAGAGCCCACAGCATGACAAACTGGCAGACAAGTGGTGCATTTGAATTGAATTTGCATTTGAACTGGGGTGCTGGAGAAGGACAAACTGCTCTGTATTGAAATCAGTAAGACCAGAGTGCTCCTTAGAGGCAAGGATGACAAGACTTCCTCTTACATGCTCTGGACATGTAGTCACAAGACTAAAGTGGAAGGGTGGCAAAAAAGAGGAAGGGGTTCAGCCAAGTGGATTGGTTGACACCATGGCTTCATCAATGGGCTCAGGCGCAGGAACCATCGGGAGGGTGGTGCTGAACCATGCAGTGTTTTGTTCCGCTGTGCACAGGCTCACTATGTGTCACAGTGGACTGATGGCACAGAACAATACCGTCGACAACGACAGACAACAACCCCACCTTGCTTGCTGAAAGCGAGGAGAACTTGAAGCACCTGCTGATGAAGATCAAGGATGGCAGACTTCAGTATGGATTTCAATTCATTAAAAAAAACAAAAACCCAAAGTCATAAAACTGCACTAATACATAATATCATGATAAATGGAGAAAAGATTGAAGTTATGAAGGATTTCATATTGCCCTTTTCCTTGCTTTGATCATGGAAGCCACAATCAAGATCTAAGGATATGTATTATATTAGGTCAATCTGCTGCACAAGACCTCTTTAGAGTGTTGCAAAGCAAGGGTATTATGTAGAGGCCCAAAGCATTGTCTCTTCAATCACCTCCTATGCAGTGACGTTCGACATTGAATAAGGAAGACCAAAGAAAAGTGATGCACTTGAGCCATGGTGTGGGAGAGTATTGACAGTACCAGGGACTGAAAGGACAAACACATCTGTCTTGAAGTGAGTACAGTCAGAGTTCTCCTTACAGAAGATGACGAGGCCTTGCCTCACATCCTTTGCACAGACCATCTGAGAGACCAGTCCCTGGAGAAGCACGTCATGCCTGGGACAGTGATGGGCAGTAAAAGAGGAAGGCCTCAAGGGCAGGCTGCCACAGTGCGTGCCTCAGGGAGCTCATAGGCACTCTGGTACGCACGGTGCAGGCTGGGCAATGTTACATTCTTTTGTACCCAGGGTCACAGGGCCAGAGCTGCCCCAAGGCAACTAGCCAATGCCACCCTACTAAGTAGTTCTAAAAAGTCCAACTATTTCAAGTACTCTGTGGCTTTTGAGGATGGTAAGCTCTTTTGGAGACCCATACATCATTGCTTCTCATTCTTCCTAATGCGGGGACCCTTTAATACACTTCCTCATGTTGTGGTGACCCCCTAACCTTAAAATTATTTTTGTTGTGACTTCATAACTATAATTTTGCTACTGTTTTAAATCAGGCGACCCCTGTGAAAGGGTCATTTGACCTCCAAAGGGGTTGCATCTCAGGTTGAGAACTGCTCTTGTAGGTAGTGTGGCTTCAAAGCCAGCAGATTTGTAGACTCTGCTGCCAAATGTTGACATCAGCAGTTATAAGGGTGAAATATCTTAATGTTACGTCTAAATGTGTGAGAATGGTGACATCATTTAACATCATTCTGTGAGACTGATCCACTTTCTTTGAAAAGTACCCACTTGTGTTTGTCTCCTTGGGTTTCCTAGAGACTCAGAGTGTAGTCGTTCATGATATCTAATCCATATACTCTAGCGTTCTCCTTAATGTTTTAATTCAGTGTGAACTCACAGCATATAGGTTGACCATTTTCTTAACATATCCTTGAAAGAAATGCAGACTAATCCTGTCTTCCAGTTTGACCGCAGAAATGGCAAGTACATGGTGATCAGAGCAGGAATTAATCCACTTGTAGTCTATGCTTACTTCGCATTCTCTGTGGAAAATCCATCTCTCTGATCTCTTTTTGTTCTATACCATTATATTGCATCTTTATTTAAAAGCACTGTTATGAGAATTTTCAATGTTATTATTCCTTAGTTTGGGAATTCCATAATCTTATCAATGGTCAATAGATATTTGGCAGATTGGAAAATAAATATAACTAATCATTTACTTGTGCAAGAGTATCCAAGAACTCTGCTGTTTGCCAGCCACAGTACTGAATATTAAAAAAACAATATGGTCTGTAATCCCCTAGTTATTTATTCAGCCAAAGTAGAATGAGGTAGTTGTAAAAATGTGGCTCTTAGATAAAATCTGTTTTCACTACTTCCTGGGAGAAGTTCTGCCTCTGTGTAATTCCTAGCATTCACCTGAACACCACTGCGGTCATGTCTGAACACGACTGGTTATTGCCCCAAAGAGAATGGTCATTGCAATTGGGTGCAAATTGTTTGGAATTATATAGGTTGTTTGTGATTATAAATTCTCAAATCCACTTTTGTTTCTTCATTTTACTTTAATTTTGACAGTCACTCTGTTGATCCTCACTATTTTCTAGAAGTTCACTGCTGTCTAGCTTTCCTTTTCTTTGTACAAGGAGCACTTACCTCAGTCTACTGAATGCCTTTTACTTTCCTGATTGATAAGAGCCTTGGCTATAAAGCGAGGAAGAATTGGAATTATCACTCCATGAATTGGTTTTAGGGATAAAAACAAGCCACAGCATATTGGTCTAGTCAACACCCTTCATCGGTCTCAGCACATGTTCCATGGCTGTGGTTGTTAGTATGCACGCCTGCCCAGCCTGTACTGACAGCCACTTCACAATCACTAGACATCATATTTATTTCCTGTCTATCATCTCACAATTCACCACATTCATCGATTTCTTTCACACAAGCATCCAGACACTGCGTGAAAAGTGTTGTGTTGCTAATTTGAAGGTCAGTGGGTAACACCCACCAGCCCTCCTCTGGATCCCTATAGAGCAAGGGTTCTCAAACTGGGCCGTGACCTACTTTGGGTTTGGACGATCCTTTCACAGGGGCACCCAATTCATAACAGTAGCAAAATGACAGTGATGAAGTAGCAATGAAAATGTTATGGTTGGGGGCCACCACCACACGGGGACCTGTGTGACAGGGTCTCGGCGTCAGGAAGGTGGAGAAGCGCTGCTCTTGGACCTCTTTTTCGTGATGGTTGATTTAAGAGAACAGCAGGCGGGTGTGAAATTCTGTTTCCTGCTTTGTAAAAATGCCACAGAAACTGTTGTGACGTTGAACACAGCTTCCAACGGCAGCGCTATGGGAAAAACTCAAGTGTCTGAGTGGGTTTCTCATTTCAAAGAAGGTGGAGTATTGAATGATGACAAACCCCATTCTGGATGTCTTTTAACATCCCAAATGGATGCAAATGTCGACTCCTAGTACCTTTGGAGTTCCTTCCACCAGGTCAGACTGCTAATCAAACTTTCTACTTAGAGATTCTGAAAAGGTGGCATAAAACGTAACCATAAAAGGTGACCAAAAACGGCTTTATTTGTGGCAGACGGGGGACTGGTTTTTCCACCACAACAATGCACCTGCTCATACAGTCATCTCAGTGTGCTGGTTTTGGGCAAAAACAACATGCCTCTCTTGCCCCATGCACCTAACTCACCTGACCTCACTCCCTGTGACTACTTTTTGTTTCTGAGAATTTAGAGGGACATGAAAGGACAGTGATTTGATGACATAGAAGAGGTGAGGGAACAAAAATGAGGGAAGTGCTATCAACTATCCAAACAGATGAGTTGGAAAATGTTTCCAAGAATGGAATCACAGATTTGAAAAATGTATTACGTATAATGTAGAACACTTTGAAGGTGATAAGTTTGTGTTGTGAAAAAAAAATTAAATACATAGCTTTGAAAAAAAATCACTTTGAAGGATACACAAAAAATCTCCTTTCAATTCTATTGCAATGAATTAGAAAGGCATATTTAAAATAAGGAATATATGGATATAGAAATCAATACAGGAGTTATTAAAAGTAATTATGCATTACTTTATATTGTCTTGTAATATATCTCTAGCTCAAAATGGAGATTCATAGAGCCCCTTATGATAATCATTTTCCTTAACAAACAAATATCCAATAACAACAACAAAAGGATCTACTCATAATTTTCTTCCAGAATTTATCAAATCTACTTTTGGTCTCTTATTTATCCAAGGTAGCAGTGCTATCTTGTTTAAGAGGTTCAAAGATAATTGGAACATGATCGATAATTAACAGCTTATGATAGTTTTTGCTTGCAGTGAAACTATAGAAGGTTACATTTTTCAGTTTGAAGAGGTGATGTTTTGAAGTGAGAGGAAAGGAAAACAAGGGGAGGGATCAATTCAAACTAAGCCAAACTTTGGCTTGGGTGGTAAATCTTCACATCTTGGGAGATGATTTTAAATACATCATGTACGCTGTTAATTGCATTCGATTTGGACTACCCTGTGTGGAATGCTTGAAATATTCTCATAGGGAATGGAGTGTCAGTGAAAAGGCTCTCACTGTTCTGGTGGTAAGAAAACATCAGATTAGGAAAATCGGACTGAGTGGAATTTTGCCAAAGCCTATTGGATATTGTTTAAAGATAAAAGTGCAGGCCGACTCAGGAGTTACGAAATAGCACCGTGCCCTCCAGAATCAAACCACATTTGATTAGCAGATTGGATTCTTCCTTTCTAGACTGAGACTGATCTGGAATGGAGTTGATTCAGGCATCTGAGTGAAGGGAGGCAGCGAGCCGTGGCTGCTCAGGTGCTTCACCCCATTAGAGTTTAGGATTAACGGAAGTTCGGCATCAAATTTCCATGTCACTTAGGTTGGAGTCTGGGCTGCCCAAAAGGGGGAAAATAGATTTCAGTAAGGTAGAACATATGTTAGGACTGCAGTCTTGATCGGGCAACTGCAGGCCAGGCTAATGGTCCCCGAGGAGAACCACGCTTGAGCGTCAGAAGGTGTTCCGTTTGCTCGCTGAACACACTCGCCATTAGCGGGACGTTCTTGGGAAGACTGTCAGAAATGCCAAGCAGAAAGAAAGAACAGGCGAAGATTAGTTGACTCTGCATTCCAAGTCACCAATGTATTGGAAGTTAATTGCAGACGCCTAGGGCAGATCATGAATTTTATCCATGGTCTATGGAAGAAGCTGCTCCTTCTCCTCTTTCAGTGGGTAGTGAATGCTATTACAGGCATGTGGTCACTGAGCAGAGCAACTCGCGAGCTGCATTCCCAGCCCACTCTGCTTTTACTTTCTTAAGGTGCCTGATTCCATTTTTTAAATGTTCCTGGCTTCTGTTGGATCTTGATATTAATAGATTATTATTTCTTATAAGGGTGACGAGCGGAGAAATACACATAAAAATTTGAGCTTCATTAGACCCAGGCACCTGTGGTTTTCAATAAATTATATATGTAGTGTAAATATTAGGGAGTTGGTAGGTAGGTAAGTGTGTACATATGTGGGTAGGTTTGGTAGGGAAGTAGCTGGATAGATAGATAGATGGATGATAGGTGGAATGTAGAATGATAAAAGTAGATATATAACAGAGTCATGGTATTTGAATGTAGAATGATAAAAGTAGATATATAACAGAGTCATGGTACTTAGTTCATGCCATGATGAAATTACCATATTTAGTCTCAGGAAGATTAGTTTTGACATACTGTTGTCATATGAGCACAGATAGAGAAATTTAAAATTTGAGCACAAAAGCTGATGTTTAGTACATAAATTTAAGTTGTTTTCCTAATGGAGGAAAATGTCACTGAAGATAAGTATTGAAAACATGTGAATTCTATAAATTCTGTATTAAATAATTATCACATCCAACAATATGAAGTTACAAATGTTTGAAGCAGAAATATTAAGAAATTTTCCAACTTCAACTATATGCCAAAGGTAAAGTAAAAATGTGTCCTTTATTAATCATTATGAAACTATAAAAAGCATATAAGCTAATAAAGTATTTTATATTCATGTAATTAGTCTGTATTTACTATTACCTTGTGATATATATGTATTATTCAGTTTACCAATGTAAATAGTGAGTTTGAAATAAATTGTGTATTCTCACAAATAAGTAATATGAGAGCTTCTTTACAAACAGGCAAAATGAAAATAGTGGGAAGCATTAGAAGTTCTCCAAATGGTTTTAGTGTGTTGACCTTTTTAATTTTAGTGTTTGATGCTTGTTACTAAGAATAATTTACAAATACTGAATTCTGTAATACAAAGTTCGTTAGCAGTATATTGCAACTATATGGTAGTTTTAGCCTGTACAACTGGAAATACATGCGGGTTGAAAATACATATAGGATAGGATGAAATTTTGCTTCAAAATGTTCTTTCAACAGTGTTACATTTCATATGTTCACCAAATATTTAATAAACACTATGTGCCAGAAATTAGTATAGACACAAGAGTAAATAGCAAAGAATAAAACAGCCAGTAAAACAACCAAAGTTCCTGCCCTCATAACTACTCTTGTGTTTTAATTTTTAGTTTTGAGAAATTATATTCGTGAAGAGCACAAGCTCCATAATTAAATAGGAGTATTAATTCTCAGCTCCAGTAACATGTGACTGTGAGCAAGTTATTGAATTCTTTGATCCTAAATTCCTCTGTCTATAATATATCGCTAATACAGTATCTATGCCATAAGTTTGTTTAATTCAAAACATTCACTACATCCCAGCCACTATAAGTGCTCAATCTATTTTTTTTTAGTAAAGCATATTAAGGAATATATGTATGACCAAACTACATCCTCAGTCAAGCATGGCATGCTGGGGAGGTACACCATAACACTGAGCTCAGGTTTGGAGGCCAGGTAAATAGTTAGTTCATATTATACCATTATACTTTAGTTTACTTCAGTGTAAATTTCTTAGGGTGTATTTCTTTGTAATGTATACCCATGTTTTATCATTTGAGTCCATTTTTTGCTATTTTATTGGGTTCTTGAAGAAAATTTACAAAAGAAGCTTGGTTACATTCTGAGACTTTCCACACAAATTGAGCAATGGCATTGTTTGGTCACATTCTATTTAATATGGTACCCATGTTGTCGTTAGTTGTCCTCTGGTTCTCCAATCTAGTTTCCATGTTGCATGAAGTTTTCACCCGTGCTTTGGGTGTGGTGTTTCTCTTCTGCACTCACACAAGTTATTCTTCCCCCACGAACTGGAGTCCACTTACCCTAAGATTCCTATCTAATTTTCCATGCTGCACTTGTCAGCTTGATCTCATATATGTCTCAAAAGAACACATTATTGAAAGCATAAATTATTTACTAGTCAAGGTAAACTATTGTTTAGATTTTTGTTTATTTTTCCCCAAACCATTTTATTAGTAACTAATCCAGACATTATACCATTCCATAGTTTAGTCACATCAAGCAGTATTATGCAATTGCTACCACCATCAGTTTCAAAACACTTTTGTCCTTCATGAACCTCTTGATATTTGCTTCCCCTTTACCCCAACTTCCCCACTGTTTACCCCAGGGACCCTTATTCTAATTTTGTTTCTACAGGTTCATCAATCCTGGTTTCATATACTGAAAAACATATTACAAAGGTTCCTTAAGGCTACCCATGATAACAGAATACTTCAGAGATAAACTTCAATATGCAAACAAATAAACAGAAAATATTGAAACCAGATCAAGTGATAAGGTTTTAATCATTCAAGTGAGGTTTGTCAGTTTAATCTGCTATGTCACCTCTCCAGTACTCTCTCTTTGTATCCAGTTTATTATGGTTAGAGGGAATTCACTGGAGGCTTAGTTATAGATCTCAAAAATATGTTGTCATCTGTCGCCTTCTGCAAACCTGAATCTCACAATGTAAGTTCTGATATCATTCCCTCCTTTTGCTTTGGATTATATAATTTACAGTCCTTAGGGCACGGGTGTTGGTGTGCTTCGTCCTTGTGGATTTAGTTGACATCTCACTTAGATGGCTGCTTGTTTGGAAACAAGCCTTTAAGACCCCAGATGCCATTCTAGCTGATAGCCAGGCACTATCAAATTTCTTCACCACACTTTGGTATAGCACCATATCTTCTTTGCTTTCTTCTTTAGGACAAGTATCTTACAGGGTCATGTCATGAGAACTAATTGATCTTAGATTAGAGCTAGGATTAAGGGGGAGCTCCATATCCATTCTTGGATCTATTTATGGATCATGTAGACTTTCTTCCAGGAATGACTGCTAACAAGTCACTCCAAAAGTTCGTTGGAATGTATTGTCTCCATTCCAACCAGCTAGAAGGACATCAGACACGAAGAAACATCTGGTAGTTGTTAATACAGCAGCTTAAAAGAGACTCACATGAGAACAAGCATGTGGGGTTTTTATGCTGTTGTTGTTTTAAGATCATTTTATTGGAAGCTCTCACAGCTCTTATAACAATCCGTACATGAATTGTATCAAGCATATTTGTACGTATGTTGCCATCATCATTTTCTAAACATTTAGTTTCTATTACAACCCTTGGTATCAGCTCCTCTTTTTTCCCTCCTTCCCCCTCTTCCCCTCTCATGACCCTTGATAAATTATAAATAATTATTATTTTTATATCTTACACCAATGGTTTCTGCTGTTTATTCCCCTGGGGGTGAGGGTTTATGTATCAATCATTGTGACTGGTCCCCCCTACCTCCCACCTCTCCTCATGTTCTCCCTACCACCCTGGTATCGCTACTCTCATTTCTGTCTCTGATGGTTTCATCTGACCTGGATCCAGTGTGTCATGAGGTCTTATCTGTACCTGTGTTCATGCTGTGATCTGGCCCACAGTGAAAGGCAGGACTGGGGTCATGATAGTTGGGGATAAGTAAGCCTCAAGGAACCAGAAGAATATTGTGTGTTTCACCAGTGCTCTCCTACCCCTTTGTTGACTCCTCCCTTTCTTGGGACCCTATTGTGAGGATCTGTCCTATTGTCTACAGATAGGTTTTGGGTCTCTGCTCTGACCCCCTTTGTTCTCAACACATTTTTTGTTGCTTATTTTGGGTCTTTTGATACTTGTTACCTGATCCTATTGACACCTCGTGATCACACAGGCTGGTGTGCTTTTTCCATGTGGATTGGTTACTTCTCTGCTAGATGGCTGCTTGTTTAACTTCAAGCCTTTAAGACCACAGATGCTTTATCTTTTGATAGCTGATCACCGTCAGCTTTTTTTCACCATATTTGCTTATGCACCCATTTTGACTTCAGCTTTACACCAGGAGGGTGAGCCTCACAGAATTCCAGGTTGTTAGAACAAAGTGTTCTTGTGTTGAGGCAGGGCTTGAGCAGAGACCCAAAGTCTCACATGAGAACAGTCATGTAGTTAAAACAAAACAAAAAACAATACACAGAAATCACATGGTAAAGACTCATGTAGGCAATAATCACATGGTATCATTTATTTTAAAGGAAGTTTTAAAACTGAAGTTTCATTATTTCCTCCCGATGAAAAGAGAAATGATTTTTGGTAAAGAGTCAGCTGATTCATACCAACTGAATGTGCTACCAGAATATATGAGTGTGCTAATTTTGGTACAAATTTCATAGAATTATTATTAGCTTCACTTTTAAAATATATGTAGTGGTTTGATTATTTGCCTTTTAAGGACTTCAGTTATGGGAAGTGAAATGCTACATGATTTTGTTCTCTTCTACTTACCCCATGACTCACCGTTAGTGACAAAATAAATGGAAAAGATAAAACAAATATTTTTGCTACGCTCATACACAGGCACCAAAAACTATAAGCTATCAAAACAGACCAAAAAAAGGAGAACGACTGAAAATACAGTGAATTCTAGTCAAAATGTCAAAAGGATTCTGAGAATAGATACAAGAATCTATGGGTCTCCTCTCTATAGTTTACTGAGCACCGAGGTCTCCAGGAGTAGAAGGCCTTGTGTGGAAGAATGAAATCTTGATGGACTACATGGTGAAATCTTTCTACACATGGAAGAGCAGGAAGCAGTCAAGCCTGTAAGAGATTTACAAACCCCATATTTTTACAAGAAAAAGGGTGCAAAAATGGTGGAATGTGGAAGAAGTGTGTATATGGCAATTGACTTGGCAACCATTAATTGAGACAGCTGGAGAGAAACAATTACATGCTAAATCACCACCGTGATAACCTGCAATACACAGGGTTGAACTGTGAATCACACAGCTTTCCAGCATATTCTGAAATGGGACTATGGAGCAGAAATATGCCTCTAAACAGATGGAACCGTTGATTTGATTAGAACTAGGTCTGAAATAACACCCTTGATGTAAACTGCATTGGCTTCAAACTATTCTACATGATTGCTCTTTAGCCATAATTGTTCAGCAACCACTTCTATTGAAGAAGACTTTCCCCGTCAAATACAAAGGATATTTAAGCATAAACTAGCATAAAAACCTAGCAACTATGGGGAAAATTATTAACAAGGAGAGCTAAAATCATGATTCAGCACAACTACAAATGTCATGCAGAACATGTTAAAAGTATCCCTCTCTTAATTCTAAGAGATTAAAATGAGAGTTTGTGGTGCCCAGCTATCAAAAGATATAGCGTCTGGGGTCTTAAAAGCTTGAAGGTAAACATGGGGCCATCTAGCTCAAAAGCAAAAAAAACCCACATGGAAAAGCACACCAGCCTGTGTGATCATGAGGTGCTGAAGGGATCAGGTATCAGGCATCAAAGAACAAACAATCATATCATTGTGTGCTCACCTCCATGGTACCATCGCTGAAGAAAAATGGGTACATAAGCAAATGTGGCAAGAAAGCTGATGGTGCCCAGCTATCAAAAGATATAGCATCTGGTGTCTTAAAGGCTTGAAGGTAAACAAGTGGCCATCTAGCTCAGAAGCAACAAAGCCCACATGGAAGAAGCACACCAGCCTGTGCAATCACGAGGTGTTGAAGGGATCAGGCATCATCAGAACAAAAATTTTACCATAGTGAATGAGGTGGGGAGCACGGAGTGGAGACCCAAAGCCCATTTGTCGGCCACTGGACATCCACTTGCAGAGGAGTCTGGGGGGAGGGGGGAAGACGAGCCAGTCAAGGTGTAATGTAGAACTGATGAAAAATACAACTTTCCTCTAGTTCCTAAATACTTCCTCCCTCCCTGCCCCCCCACCCCCCCCCGCCAACTATCATGATCCAAATTCTCCCTTGCAAGTCTGTCTGGCTAGACCAGAGGTTGTACACTGGCACAGATAGGAACTGGAAGCACAGGGAATTCAGGGCAAATGATCCCTGCAGGACCAGTGGTATGAGTGGTAATACTGGGACCGTAGAGGGAGGGTGGGTTGTAAAGGGGGAACCGATTTCAAGGATCTACATGTGACCTCCTCCCTGGGGGATAGACAACAGAAAAGTGGGTGAAGGGAAACGTCAGACAGGGCAAGATATGAGAAAATAATAATTTATAAATTATCAAGTGTTCATGAGGGAGGGGGTAGTGGGGAGGGTGGGAAAAGATGACCTGATGCCAGGGGCTTAAGTGGAGAGCAAATGTTTTGAGAATGATGAGGGCAATGAATGTACAAATGTGCTTTACACAATTGATGTATGTATGGATTGAGATAAGAGTTGTATGAGCCCCTAATAAAACTATTTAAAAAAGCAAAAATGAGAGTTTGAAGCAAGGATAGAAAAATTAAATACTCTGATAAGGAGAATAAAATTGATCTAGCATTAGAAGAGAATCATATAAAATCTAAGAATACTATAAGCACAAGGAACACCAAAAGGATATATAGAGTATGTCTCCGATAGTTGAGATAAATTAAGTAGGAAATAGGTAATCATCATTATGCAATGACTATGTAAACAGGCATCATTTGTGTGTGTGCAACACACTTGATAATTCTGGAAATGTCAGATGAAGAGGAGATACAAATGGTAAAGACATTTAATACCTGGAAGCTCAGTGTTCTTACAATAAGTATGTACATATGTATATTGAAAGGGTACCAGGTGTTTTAGAAAACAAAACAAGAGGATTAAAATTAAGATATTTTCTGTTGAACACACTGGATTTTAGGATGAAGAAAAAGGAACATTCAGGCTTACTCAGATGTTTATTAGCAAAAAAATTCCAGTAGATACATGATCATACGTGTAATCACATTATCACATACCAGAAAAACTGATGGCATCCTTGAGTCATTGAATTATGAAACTCCAATTTAAAGCTTACAATGAAAATAAATTTTTAAAATTTATTTCTTTAAGTCTTTATTTATTTTTACATTTTATTAGGGGCTCATACAATTCTTATCACAATCCATAGATATACATACAATTGTATAAAGCACATCCATACATTCCCTGCCCCAATCATTCTCAAAGCATTTGCTCTCCACTTAAGCCCTTTGCATCAGGTCCTTTTTTTGTTCCCCTCCCTCCCCGCTCCCCCTTCCCTAATGTGCCCTTGGTAATTTATACATTGTTATTTTGTCATATATTGCCCTGTCCGGAGTCTCCCTTACCCCCCTTCTCTGCCGTCCCTCTCCCAGGGAGGAGGTCACATGTGGATCCTTGTAATAAGTTCCCCCTTTCCAACCCACTCACCCTCCACTCTCCCAGCATCGCCCCTCACACCCTTGGTCCTGAAGGTATCATCTACCCTGGATTCCCTGTGCCTCCAGCCCTCATATGTACCTGTGTACAACCTCTGCCCTATCCAGCCCTGCAAGGTAGAATTCAGATCATGGTAGTTGGGGGGAAGAAGCACCCAGGATCTGGGGGAAAGCTGTGTTCTTCATCGGTACTACCTCGCATCCTGATTGACCCATCTACTCTCCTAAACCCCTCTATAAGGGGATCTCCATTGGCCGACACTTGGGCCTTGGGTCTCCACTTCCCCCTTCATTCAATATGGTATGTATATACATACATACATACACACACATATATATACATATACACACACATCATTTTTTTTTTTGCATGATGCCTTAGACCTCGTCCCTTTGGCACCTCGTGATTGCACTGGCTGGTGTGCTTCTTCCATGTGGGCTTTTTTGCTTCTGAGCTAGATGGCCGCTTGTTCACCTTCAAGCCTTTAAGACCCCAGACACTATCTCTTTTGATAGCTGGGCACCATCCGCTTTCTTCACCACATTTGCTTATGCACCCATTTGTCTTCAGCGATCCTATCATGGAGGTGTGCAGCCAATGATATGATTTTTTGTTCTTTGATGCCTGTTAACTGATCCCTTGGGACCACTTGATCACACAGGCTGGTGTGTTCTTCCATGTGGACTTTGTTACTTCTGAGCTAGATGGCCGCTTGTTTATCTTCAAGCCTTTAAGACCCCAGCCACTATCTCTTTTGATAGCCGGGTACCATCAGCTTTCTTCACCACATTTACTTGTTCACCTACTTTGGCTCCAGCAGTTGTGTCGGGAGAGTGAGCATCATAGAGTTCCAATTTAATAAAAGAAAATATTCATGCATTGAGGGAGTGTTTGAGTAGAGGCCCAAGGTCCTTCCGCCACCTTAATACTTAACCTATAAATATAGACACATAGATCTATTTCCCTATCCTCCTATATATATTTGCATGTACATGTCTTTGTCTAGACCTCCATAAATGCCCTTTGACTCCTAGCTCTTTCCTCCATCTCCCTTGACTTTCCTCCTGCCCTACTACCATGCTTCGTCACCACCTGGGTTAGAGTATACCTCTTCTCTACGCAACCTTACCCTTGATCATTACCCACCAGGCCTGCCACTCCCCCCCCCCCCCCGCTACCATTTTGGGTCCCATGCTGTTCCCTTGTCCCTGTGTTTGTGAACACCACTTCCTTACCCCCCTACCCCCCTACTCCAAGTCCCCCCGGAACTGTCGGTCCCGTTGTTTTTCCTCCAGATAGTTCATCCTGCCTGTCCTATTCAGACAGACCTGTGGAGACTCTAACGTGCACGAAAACAAGAAAGAGGAAAACAGAGCAACAGTATACAACCAGACAAAACAACAAAACAAAAAAAAAAAACACTGACAAAGAACAGAACAAAACAGTTCTCAAGAGAAAAGGTTGTAGTTAGTTCAGGGATCGTTTGCTGGCCCTTAGGAGCGTTTTCCAGTCCAGTCTGTTGGGGCACCACGCCCTGGCCCCAAAGTCCACTTTCAGCATTCCCTGGGGACCTTGCCTCTCCATTCTCTTGCTGTTCTGCTGCACTCCCCCAGTGCTTTGCCTCAGTGTGGTGGGATCAGGTCAGGTGCAATTCACACACTGTGTCTCCGGTGCTGTCCCCTGTATCACCCTTGGTCACTGAGGGGCATTATGTCTCGTAGTGGGGCTAGCCATGTTGTCCTCTCTGTGGATTGGCTGCTCTACTCAGGAATATCATCCTCACGGCCTGGTGGGCCAGGCTGTGTTCCACTCTCTCCTCCTGCCCCTTCATCTGCTCCTGTGTGCTCTGATCAGATATGTGCATCTCCCGGAGCTGCAGAATCAATGCTGTCCTTTGGAACAATGAAAATAAAATTTTATACCAAGAAAGAAATTTAAAAGTCAATAAATAAAGCTCCATAAAGACAAGAGATATTATAGAAAGTGTAAATACCTGGCTTATTCATAATGCTTGTAGGATTCAGTAGATACTGGTTAAACTACTGATAAATCAGGTAAGAAAGAATAAATTGATTCTTTTATAATATTTTAATTGAGATATTTTCTTTTAGAACAAAATAACAGTGAGTCTACGTGTTATGGTTATTTTTAGCCACTTAGGTTCTATGAATTTTGCATTTTTTTCTTAAAACTATAATTTTTAATGAACTATTTTATCAGTCATCTTTTTTCTTATTACTATATGAGTCTTATAAAAATTATTGTTTTTCCAGTGTTGTGTGTTAAATAATAATGATATTGTTTTGTTTTAAATTTATATTTTAGACCTTTTATAAATATGATTCAGTTAACTTGACGGTATTTTCTCACCTTTTCAATTTCTTTTTTTTATTAATCGTTTTATTAGGGACTCATAAAATTCTTATCAAAATCCATGCATACATCAATTGGTAAAGCACATTTGTACATTCATTGCCCTCATCATTCTTAAAATATTTGCTCTCCACTTAAGCCCCTGGCATCATGTCCTCGTTTTTCCCCTCCCTCCCTACACCCCCTCATCTTTTCAATTTCATGTGACTTGCAACTTCATTAATAATCTTGAATTATATACCATTATTTCAGGAAAATATAAGATATTTTGATAATTTTAAAAAGATATATACTTATTTGGATTTTCATATTTAGAATATGAGCACATATCACTGTTGTTAGATTGTATTTTTGTCATTCTTTGTTATTTTATTGATGCTTCTACTTTAGAAAATTACCTCTTACAAATGGTAATGAGGGATAATTTTCAGATAGTAACGAAGGATGATTATTTTAATTAATGAGTGTCACTGATAGAAAATAGTAAATCCATACCATTAATGTCCTTGAATTGTTATTCATCATTGAGTTAGAACATCATAATCATTACTCTTTCCTAAACTTTATTTGAATATCATCAGCATTAAAGAAAAATCAAAGAAAGCTTATGGTTTATATTCCTAACCTAAAGATCCCCAATTTAATAAAATTTCTATATAAATAGTGTATTTTCAGAAACAAAATTGTATGTTAAATTGAGATACAGTAGAGATGTTGCCATTCCGCTGGTCAGAGAGCAATTTTCTCACCTCCATCGATGGTACAAAAACAGGTCGCCGTAGTTTTCTTCATGGCTGTGCTGAGTGGGTTGAAATATCAACCGTTAGTTTTGTAGTCTAGTGCAAACTCTTGCTAGAGAAAGCAATTTCCCTTCATCCCTCTTTGCCTGGAGAGATTTATAAATTGTCTCTTAGTTACTGTTACCTAGAAAAAAAATCTCCAGGTGATAGAGAAACTTCATGTATTTTTTGCTTAATTTGATTTGATTTAAACACTATTCCAGTGTATAATAATTCTAAGAATATAAAATGGTGAGGTATAAATACAAAGTCCTTTGCAGGTGTAAGTTCTCAAGTAACTTCATAGCATTGTTTCAGTGCAGCGTCTACTGTGTACATGTCACAGCTCAGCCATGGGTGTACCTTTACCCTTTCTCTGTACTTGAACCCCTGAAGAAAGAGAGCAAAGTGTCAAAACAAACAAAAACTACCCAGCATACCTTCCTCCTCACCGCTGAATTCAGGGTAGCCCAGCTAGCTTTTCAACAGAACCCGCCTTTTAGTTGATGTCCCGCCTCGCTCTCCCATAGAAAAAATCTTTTTTACTGCCCACATTTCATCTGCAATGGGATTGGGTGGCTTTTAACTCTAATTTGAAATAGAGTATAACATTCTGAGAGGCAGGAAAATACCTCTGTACATCATGAGGAATTATAGTCGATGTTTCATCTCTCTGTTAAGTCAAGATGAACATTCCCCCAAGACTAGAGAAGAAAATAAGGACTCGCACAAAGATGTGTCCTTCTCTGGTCCTTGTCATGTCCCTCACTGTGATTGCTTGAGAGAAGTTTATTTCTTCGACAGGCTTTTATACCTCTAGTAACAGAAATGATTCAAGTTAAAAGAAAGAGACCCGAGTGCCTATTAAGCTTCTTAATTGTAATACGCCCTCTCCCCTCCCCCTTCAATGCAGTAGAAAAATATGCAGAAGCAAACAAACAGCTTCCTGCAGCCACGTGTACAGTCGACAAGAGGCAGATGAAGGGGCTTTCTCTTGCTGACAGCTGTCTATCACCTCATTTGCATTGTTTCCACAGTGGTGCCCAACATGCTGCCAGCCTGGCTTTCCGCATCTGACGTGAACGCCTGCTTCAGGATGACGTTGGAGGGCGGTGGTACTCATGGATTTATGGGCACTTGTATGTGGGACTCTTGTCACTATAGAGCAGGCCTGTCGCTCTGGTGACAGAGCTTGTTTGACTGGTTTTGGATTTATGATGGAGATAATTCAGAACAGAGTCATAATTTTCCCATGGCAATTACACTACCATTTGGTAATTTGTCCCTAAGCAGGGAATGGATGTGCTGGGATCTACCCACGAGTTTAGTAGCTCAGTGCAGGGAACAAATCAAGGTCAGAATGCAGATGGAGAGCACATGGTCGCAGAAGTTCTAGTTCTGCTCCTTCAGCCTTAAGGCGCTGTACAGTTTATATAAGAAATACTCCTCTGTTTGTGATTTTTTAACCCTTAGAATGACCATGAGAGCGAAATATCATTTGCCCATTTTGTCAAGGAGTCAAGCAAGATTGAAATGATTGACTTTCTTGAAGATAATATTCATCAAATACTTTTAAACATATGCCTTAGGATGACATCATGATGCCTACTCCCGGCATACACAGAAAGCTTAGAACTACTTCCCACTTGACAGTCTAACATTTTATTATGAAGAATTTCAAATATATGAAAAAGCTGACAGAAGATGTAGTGAACTCTTTTGCATCCATCCCTCTGCATCAGTAATAGTTAACTCAGGTGTGCCTCCTTTAATCCACCACCCTCTGTACCCATTCCTTCTGTGTGGAAGCCCATTTGAGGCATCATTCATTCCATCAGAGCAATTTTCACTATATATATATTTCTAAAATAAATATGTACTTCATGACACCCCTACCCCATGTTTTCAGTTTGTGAGTTATGCTAAGACCCAAAATATGATCTCTGTTCATTGAACTCTTCCCCTGTTTCTCATTCCTATTTGAGTCTCACCGATTGCTAAATCTGCCCATAGAAAATTGAGAATTGGATGGCTTAAAACTGACTGCTTTGCAAATAAAACAATATGCAAAGCCATGGAGAATACAGTAGCCATGCCTTATCATTTTTACCATTTGCTTTGTCTCTAAAAATAGATCCTGACTAGTGAAACTTGTTTGTTTATTATCCAGAAGTTTCGGACACATTTTCAATGGCTCACTGTGATACTGCCATAAGTTGGCCCTTGATCAGTCAAATAGTTTGCATCATTAGAAGGAAAATGATTCCACAAGTAGGAGCCGTGTTTCTGTTCTAATGGAATCTGCGGAGGTGGCTATTTCAGATACTGAAATAGTTGCACTTTCTTCAACATTATTACTATTATTTTACTACAGCCAGGACTGTATGTAGCATTTGGAACAGATTATGATGTATTTCTATTAATAACTTTAGCACTAGCTATACTAGTCCAATGATTTGAACCCATTAAGCCTGAGTGTATAATGAAATAAATCTCTTCATTTAATTTGAAGAAGGAACTTAATTTTGGAATTGTTTTTTATATGGGTTCACAAATCCTTTTTGTTTTATATTCTGTGAACTTTTATCTTTGTACTCCACTTAGTTGTTTTCATTTCATTTACCAAGATGCTAAATTATGTTGCTTTTAAAATTTGGTTTTATCATAGCAAGTGCATTTGAATAATCAAAAATAAAGGCAATTTATTAAAAACTAGCATTTGTCAAATGCAATTTACATTTGAATTTAGGCATTAGCACAAACATTTTATTTGGAAATTGGTAGCTAAAAAAATTAAGGCCTGAGGTAGTCAAAAGAAATAGTACTTTTAAGTCACTTGGAAAGATTTCACTATTTTGTTTTGTAATGTTTGGTGGTGAGCCCTTCCCAGATATCCATGATCCTTGTTTCTTAAAATCATACTTTAAAATGTCCATATTCACTTTCTGTCCTGTGATCCTGCATCTTCTTAGTTCATTGAACCACTGCTGTTGGTTCCCAGCTGGAGCGAGGGCTGTTCTAAATACCATAGTACAATTTCAAGGGTATGCTCAACATGACGCTAAGTGTAAGTTAACTTTGTACAGGATCGGATAATGTCATGAGCCACCTGATTATAGTGCAGATGACTACCATTCTCATGTGGTCAATAAGAGCTGATTGTGAAGTTATAACTGATGGGTCCAAAATGAACCAGAAAATATAACTGTTATTGCATTCAACATTTTTTTAAATGTTAGTTTCATTTAGTCGCTCCCAGTTCCCTTCCACTCTGATGTTCTCTTTTCCCTATATCTTATCTGCTTGGCTTGCACATGTTATATGCTTTGGACATCTGCTACCCGTTTTGTTGATTCCATGAGCCTGTGCTTACACCTTTACTTATCATGTTATTTATTTCTGATCAAATCCAGTAGAGAAGTAAAGATTTCCATTAAGGAATGACTGCTGTCAGAGAAACCATGGAAGAGGGTCAACTAATAACCTGTGTATGGGAAACACATTTATGCTGATCCTAATTCTTAACGCTTACAAGTTCAGATTTCAAGGACTTCATTCCAACTCGACACACACCGAGGGTTGAATTCCTGTGGGCCATCACTGTGACTATCCCCACCGCATGATGGTGGACAAAGACTGAAAACACAAACTTAGAGATTTTTTCAGGGATCACAGAAGCCAAATGCCAATTTTCAAAACTCAACTTGGAGATTTCATGCATAGAAATTTATTTAGAACATGTAGAAGAGTAATAAAGATGCCAATAGCCCTGTTACTTTTTTTCATGGAAACTTATGTAGCCAAGATTCAATCCATGAGGGAATTTTGAACAGCTCATAGTAATGTAAAAAAATTAGGATGTTAATATGATATATAATTTTTTATATATAGTATAACAAAATCTCTATAAAAATGCAACACTCAAATGTTATACAAGGAGAAATATTCCTAGTTATTTTTAACTGGTTTGGTTTGAGTAATATCTTTCCCTCCTTTAGTTTCATGTTTTCCACACATTTCTCTATAAAGCAGTTTTTAAAAGGAAATTAAAGTCTCCTATGACTTATGGATCTTTAGGTTAATGATTTGAATCTGGATGGCATTAAACTCAACCTCCGCAAAATCCTGCTGGAATTTTTGTCCATTTTTTATCCAGGTAGCTTTGTAGAACATCAGTAAATTCACCAATAAGCAGAATTCCATCACCTTTTGCCTGGGAATAGTACACTGCATGGATAATTTCCCCAGTTTCTTTTAAATATTTTCCCATATTTAAACCATCGGATAGCTCTGCTGATTAACTAAAGGTAGAATATATAATTTTCTAAGGGTATGCTTTTAAAATATCTTCACTATTAAACAACTTCTAAGTAACCTTCTCAATATCTTGTTAGATTACACAGTTGAACAACAATAAATAATGTATAGATAAGCTTTTGGAAAATGTTTAATGTCTGCACCTTTAAAAAAAGATTTCAAAAAGATATATCATGCAATGTCTATCTTAAAATATCGTGTTCTGTGTTTTCATGACATCCACTTCATTCACTAGTTATCTATTTTTCTCATGAGCATAGTCCATATAGTGAGAGAGGAGATCAAGTTGGAATCATATTTCATTTTGCTCTCATCTTGAAAAACTGTGTGACAGACTTGAGTGTGTTTTCTGCAGCAGCCAGAGTCACCCTTCCCAGTAATAAATCTGACCATGCCCTTCTCCAACAAGACTTGCAGTGGCCTTGTGTCCCACGTAGAAAGCAAACTCGAGCCTTATTACTTAAGGTTCTTTGTTCTGTAGCCATCACCCTCTGTCCTACCTCATTCCCATTCCACCCAGGAAGGTCTTCTTGCTACTTTTCCAACTCCCGCATGTGTTCCTGCTCAGGACTTCTGAGGTTGCTGCTCTTCTCAGCCATATTCTGAGATGTGTTCTGCTATGGTTGTTCAACCTGTTCCTTAACTTAATACAGTTTTGTTTAGTGAGGATTCAAGCTATTCTCTCATAATTCTCCTTCCCTAAACTTACTTGCTTTAATTTCACAGCATCTGGAATTATGCTCTATGTTTAGTTGCGTGTGGAATAGAGTGTCGTAAGTTCTAAGACAGTGACATGTGGACAGGTGTTAGGGAATGGTACGAGTGATACTAGAGGAGGCCAGTGTGTGGGAGCTTTCTTGGCAATATTATAAGGGCTTTCTCGCCTATCCTGGCTTTCATTCTTTGACTTTTTAACAAGGCGAGTTTGGCAATTTGTTTAATTGTAATAAACCTATGTCTATTTCTAAAATTGACGTACTAGTATTAACCTTGAAGTTTCTTAAAGATAGTAGTCTGAAATGAATTAACACATCTCTAGGTAACACAATAACTATAAAATGTCGCTGTGAGGACTAAGGTGTGCTCGACCCAAGCCGTGGTGTTTTCTTTTTTGTTGTTGTTGTTTTGTTTGTTTGTTTTTGTTTTGTTTTAAACGTTTTATTAGGGGCTCATACAACTCTTATCACAGTCCATACATATACATACATCAATTGTATAAAGCACATCTGTACATTCTTTGCCCTAATCATTTTCTTTTCTTTCTTTCTTTTCCCTTTTCTTTTTTTACATTTTATTAGGGAATCATACAACTCTTATCACAATCCATACATATACATACATCAATTGTATAAAGCACATCCATACATTCCCCGCACCAATCATTCTCAAAGCATTTGCTCTCCACTTAAGCCCTTTGCATCAGGTCCTCTTTTTTTTCCCCCTCCCTCCCCACTCCCCCCTCCCTCATGTGCCCTTGGTAATTTATTCATCGTTATTTTGTCATATCTTGCTCTATCCGGAGTCTCCCTTCCCCCCCTTCTCTGCCGTCCCTCTCCCAGGGAGGAGGTCACATGTAGATCCTTGTAATTAGTTCCCCCTTTCCAACCCACTCACCCTCCACTCTCCCAGCCTCGCACCTCACACCCCTGGTCCTGAAGGTATCATCCACCCTGGGTTCCCTGTGCCTCCAGCCCTCATATGTACCAGTGTACAACCTCTGCCCTATCCAGCCCTGCAAGGTAGAATTCGGATCATGGTAGTTGGGGGGAGGAAGCATCCAGGATCTGGGGGAAAGCTGTGCTCTTCGTCGGTACTACCTTGCACCCTGACTGACCCATCTCCTCTCCTAAGCCCCTCTATGAGGGGATCTCCAGTTAAGCCATGGTGTTTTCAATTGCCTCCTATGCGTGTAAAGTTGGACAATGAGTAAGGGGGGGAATCCATGTATTCTGACTGTGGTGTTGGTGAAGAATATTGGACGTGACATACCCTTCTCAAAAAGCAACCAGACTGATCTGTCCTGGAAGAAGTGCCGCTAGAGAGCACCTTAGAGGCAAGGCTGGCAAGACTTCATCTCATGTACCTTGGGCATGTTGTCAGGAGAGACCAGACCCTGGAGAAGGGCAGAATGCTTGGTAAAGTAGGGGGGCGGTGAAAAAGAGGAAGGCCCTTGATGAGATGTATTGACACAGTGAAGTGACTGCGGCAAAGGGCTCAAACAGAAGACCAAGTGTGAGGATGGAGCAGGATGGGAGGTGCTTTACTCTGTTATGCATAGGGATGGTGGAACCAGTGTGAGGGTACCTAACAACATAGCGGCCATACAGGGAGTAGTCAGTGGGTAGGTGCTGTTGCATCGCTTCCAGCTCCTCGTGTCATCAGGTAGAACTGAATGAAATGCTGCCCAGCAGGGCGCTCCTTTACAATCACTGCAGTGGCTCAGCCAAGTTTTGCAGCGACTGGTTCACTCCATCACCCTGAGGGTGTGTTTCCTCTACGCTGACTGTTTTATCAAGTCTGAAGTCCTTCTTTAAGGACTAGGCCCTGCTGCTAACAATTCTTTATACAATTGTAATTCTTTTAACTTCAGCCTTTTACTTTGCCATTGTTTACGGAGCAAATCAGTTTTTCATTAAAGAGTTCGTATACATTTTATGTCATTCATTGCGTTTCCCACGATCTAAGATTACTTCCTCCCTCTGTTGCCTGTTCCCATTCCTACCTCATTCCTAATCCCACTGGCTGTTGTCCTTGGGAAGATGCTGCTCTTTTAGAGTCTCAAGGTGGACGTATATCTCTAGGATTATTGTACTCCTTAAAAAAAACAGTCTCTTGCCTGGCTGAAACTTGAGCGCCATGGGAGTGAGTTCATTTCCGGATCTAACAGGTGACCGAGGGCCATGATCAGAATCACCTGTGTCTGATTAGGAAGCCTGGTGGTTTCTGTTATTTTGAGTGTTCCTCATACGTCTGCTCTATTGGGAATATTCTGATGCGACCCCTTTCAGAGCAGCCGATAGTGGTAGTAGAGCCGGCCTAGTTCTTCTGGTCTCAGCGTGACAGAGACAGGTGTTTGCGTGACCCCTAGTTCATTGATCCAATTATTCCCATATGGCTTCAAATTTCTTCCTCACTCTTCCAGAGGGGGAAAGCCAGTAGTTCACTTGGATGACCCCTCAAAAGCGTTTAAGAACAAGACACTACTCCTTTAGGTGGGATGTACAGCATTGCCTTCGTGGACTCTGGTGTGACAGTTGACCATGACCCTGAGCCCGCAGCTCTAGCAACGTCTTCCCTCAAGGTTTTTGGTTATATCTAAGAAGGTTTCAGAACTTGGCCCCTATATGCTTGACTACATTCGTGGATGTATTTTTGGCAATAGTAAACATGCCTGTACAAGTAATCAGTTTTCAAACAAGTATACTTAACGGGTATACTCCCAGTCTCCCTTCCACACCTTACAGCCGTCATGCTTATCCTGAATCTACTTGGAAATCATCCTAATTGCAAGGTTGGGTATTAACAGTATTTACACCTGCTCACTTTGGCTGTGGGACTCCGGCTAGCGTTCGTCATTTTTGCTCTCCCTGCTCTTATGCATTGCCTTCCTCTCTACTGTAGTTAATATGCCTGCCTCTGGTCCGTAATCTACCTTCCCTTGCCCTCAACCTCTGATCATTATCAAAGAATATTTCTTTCAATGTGGTTTTTTTTTTACTTTTTAGAGTAGTGGTTTCATACTTTACCTGCCCTGTTACAACTGATTAATTTTACTCAGCAAAATATCCTCTAGGTTTATTCATGCTCCAGGTGCTTTACAAGTTCACGGTTTAGTTTGTGTAGTATTCAACTGTGCGCATGTACCTTAGAGAAGCCTTTCTCCCGTTGCTGACCATTAGATTGTCTCCATCGCTTTTGCTATTTTGAAGAGGGCTACAGGAACACGAGTGTGCATGTATCTGTGTGTGTCACAGCTCTTATTGTGTGACAGCTTTTATTTTCCAAGGAGATGGCTTGCTGGGTGGCATGGTATTTCTATTTCCACATTTAAGGAAGTGCTACGCCATTTTTCACAGTGACAGCATCACTTTACCGTGCCACCAGATTTATATGGAGTCTTGCTAGCCTTTTTTGTATGCTGTTTTACATTTTTTTTTCTATAAACTTTGCTATTAATGCTGAAGTATAGTCATCCCTTTGTTGTGTTGATTTAATTTCTTAAATATCTTATAATCATAAGAATTACTTCATATGGTTGTTGGCCTCCTGGTTGACATTATGAAATTCCGTTTATGGTTTCTTAATTTTTATTGGATTATTTATCTTTTTCTTGTGTTCAAGTTCTCCATAAATTCTATAGATCAGTTCCCTTGCTGCGTTGGTACTGGCAAACACATTTCCCCGGGCTGTGGCTTCCCTTTCCATGTTTGGGTGGCACCTTGGGTGCACAGCAGTGCCTGCTCTTAGGAAGACCCCAGTGATCCAGCGTGTCTCCTGCTCTTGAAGTGTTCTCACTTACATTTGATCGTGTATTTAGCTCTGTGTTACGGCTCTCATGTGTGTCCCTGTGGTATCAGTGATAACCTCTCTAGCTCTAGGTTTCACATCTGTAATTCATCTTGAATTTCTTTTATGTATGATATGAGATATATACCCAGTTTAATTTTTCTATAAATGAGTATACAGCATGGTCAGTACCACTTTAATATTATTTTTTCCTAGATAATGCATTTTGACCCTTTACAAGGACCAGCTATCCATAGTCGGATGGATTTACCTCTGGATTTTTTTATTCCATTCCATTGATTATGAGTCTATTGAAACACTAAAAGGCTTTTTCTTTTCTTCTTCCCCTTCTGTTTTTTTTTCCACTCCAGTGGCTGTTCAGTAGGTTTTGAGATTGAGAAGTATAATGTATCCTACCTTGTTTTTCCTTAGTATTGTTCTTACTCTAGAGTGTCTCTTTTCTTTCCATATAAAGCTGGTAATTGGTTTTTACCTCTCTTTAAAGAGTTATATTGGAAACTAGGTCAGGTTTGCATTATATCTATTGATCTTTTGGGGTGTTATTGATATTTCCACAATGCTGTGTCTTTCTGTATAATGAACATGGTGCACTCTATCATTTATTTATTTTTCTTTGGGTTGATTTTATTTGTGTTCTTAGTTTTCTTTGTATAGGCCTTTTGCTTCTCTGGTTAGATTTACTCTTAAGTATTTCCTTTGAGTAGTTCTTGTAAATGGTTGTAGCCTCTCACTGTACTGGTGCAGTCCGTATGCTAAGGAAAGAATCAGAGAGGCTGGCTTTTATGAAGGAGAATGTAGCATCAGGTTTGGAGGTAGGCTTATTAACAACCTAGTGTATGAAGATGACACAACCTTGCTTGGTGAAGATGAGGAGGTCTCGATGCACTTGAAGAACAAGGATTGCGGTCTTCATTCTGGATTATGAGTCAATTCAAGACAACGAAAATCTTCACAACTGGACCATCGTGGTAAAGGGAGAAAAGATTGAATTTGTCAAAAATCTGTCTTGCTTTGATCCACAATTAATGCTCATGGAAGCTGCTGTCAAGAGATCAGAAGGCATAATACTTTGGGTAAATTTGTTGCACGAGGCTTCTGGAGTTTTGAAAGGCTTTGATGTTACAAGCCATAGTATTTTCAGTTGCCTTACAAACATATGACTGTTGGACACTGAATAAGGATGAACGAAGAAGAATTAATCCAAATGAGTTGTGGTACTAAAGAAAAATATTGAAAGTACTGATGACTGGTACAATGAAAAACTGGTACAATGATGACTGCAGCTGATGACTGACTAGTACAATGAAAGAAGTTTAGCCAGAGCGCTTCTTCTAGACAAGGATGGCAAGACTTTGTCTCTCATACTTTGGACGTATTATCAGGAGAGACCAGTCCTTGAAGAAGGACATCATTCTTGGTAAAATGGAAGACCAGCAAACAAGAAGGCACATCAACGAGTCATTGGCACGTGTCTACAAGAATGGGCTCAGGCATGGGGACACTTGTAAGGACGGCGCAGGACTCTCAGGGTTTCGTTCTGTTGTGCGTCGGCTCCCTATGTGTCAGAATGGTCTCAGAGCAACGAAGAACAGCATTGTAAATGATCAGTGTTTTCCTGAGTTTCTTTTCAGATTTCTGCTTATTGGTGGAAACGAATCTTGACTTATTGTTGCAAATTGATAATAACATCTGAAAATAGAGTTTATTTATACTTTTTCAATTTGGATGATTTAAATTTTCCCTTTTTTGCACCGGAGCTCTAACTAAGACTCCCAGCACAACAGTGAATAGAAGTGACCCTTCAGGGCATTCTTGTGCAGTACCTGTGCACAGTGTGATACTTACAGTGATTCTTCATTGTGACTAATGTTGGCCATTGATTTGTATATGTGTCCTAGATTTTGATGGGAATTACCCATCTATTACTATTTTATCAAGAGTGTGTGTTATATTTAGGAAAATTAATTTTCTGGAAATTAAAATTTTTTAATGTAGTTATTGAACTGATTTCCCCCCCTAATATTGAACCATTCTTAAATAAACATTATGGATCCCACTTGGTCTTGATGTATTTTTAAATATGTTCTTGTGTACTGTTGAATAAACTTTGTTGAGAATGTTAATATCTATGCTTATCAAGGATATGTGTCTATGATTTTCCCTCTTTAGTGATGCTTTTGCCTGGTTTTAATATCATGGGTATGTTTGCTTCATTAAGTGTGTTTGCAAGTATTTCATCTTTTTCTGTACTCTGGAATAGCCCAAGTAGGATTAGAGTCAGCTCTTCTTTGAAGAGTTGGTAAGATTCTACAATGAAACTTTGTGTGCACAGACTTTTGTTCTGCTGCTGTTGTGAGTTTAATAATAGGATTCATTTCTGCTTAATGATGGCTCTGTTCAAAATATCTACTTCATTCTTTATTACTTTAGGTAAGTTGTGTGTTTCTATAAATATGTACATTTTATAGTTTAAAACATTTTTGGAGCACAGTTGTGCATATTTTGGGTATCCCTTTTATTTTACCTGACTCTTGTGGTGTTATCCATTTCACTAGTCTTTTTCCTTCTTTTTCTTTGTTACATTTCCAATGATTTGTGTATCTTTTCAAAGAAACAAGGTCTACATTGTTGAGTCTATTATTTTAATGTTTCATTAGTATCTGCTCTGATCTGTTGCTTCTTTTCTTCTGTTGATTGTAGGCCTTTTATAGAGCTCCTTTTCTAATTATTAGAGATGTTGGGTTAAAGTGGTGATTGGGTTCTTTGTTATTTTTTTTTGTGTGTGTGTGTGTGTGTGTGTGTGTGTGTGTTTATTGCTAGATTGTTTTTCTGAGCAGTACTTTTTCTGTGAGTATTGAGGTTTTATTCTTGTTTGCTTTAAGGAGTTTTAAAAAATATCTATTATTTGATAGTTGTTTATTTAAAGCTATTATTTAACTTTGGTGTAGTTGATTGTTTATTGATCTTTCTATTGCTGATTTCTAATTTTAGAGCACTTTGCTCTTAAAAGATGCATTATAGTATTTGATGTTTTTCTTAAATTATTGTGATTTAGCTTTGTGGCCTAGCATGTGATCTATTCTGTAGAATGATCCATATGTGTTGGAAAAGAATGTATAGTATGTTGTTGAGTGAAGTGATCTGTATGTGTGTATGAAATCATGTTGATTGATGCATTCAGTTTTGTTGCGTCTTTGTTGAGTTCCTATGTAGCTGTTCTAGTCTTCATTAAAAGTGGTGTATTAAAGTCTCTTGCTACTATTTGCAAGTTTTCTGTTTATCTCTTCAATTCTGTTAGAGTTTGATTTATGTCTCTTGAGGCTTTTTCATTGACTTTTTTATGACCTAGACAATTATTATGACAATATCTTCTTGTTCAATTGATTCTTTCATCATCATACAATCAATGGCTTGCCTCTTATGCTGCTTTGTCCCTTGTATGTTTTATCAGAAATTAATATTGCCCATCCCCTGTTCTTTTTTATTCTTATTAGCTTGAAATTTTTTATCTCTTGATTTTTAATCTATTTTTGTCTTTGTATCCAACGTGTGTTCCTTGAAGACAGTATCTGATAGGCCCCGTTTTCTTATCTATTTAGTTACTCTTTATCCCTTACATATTGCATTTAATCTATTTCTGTAGAGTGTAATTAACAATGGGTGTTAATTTATTGCTGTTATTGTGTGTATGTGATGCTACTAGTTTCTTGCATATAATTTTCTGGACTTTGTTAATTTTTAAATTGTTGATCTTTCTTCACTTCTATTGTTATGGTTTTCCTTTTGCCATTGTTTTGAGGAAGTTTATTAATTTTTATTAATTTTCTTTATGTTATCTTGTTATTAATTAATTTTTCCAAGTTTAGAGCAATATAATTTAAAATAGACATGCCATCTCCAGTTGGACTTTCTATAAGTACAAAATATATTCCTTCTCTTTTACTTTATAATTCTCTCATTTAAATTGATACCCAGGGCTCCCTAATTTTAGTCTTGGCTGTTTGCCTTACCCAGGACACTCCTGTATTGCCCTGCGGGTATGCTGACTTGTGTGCTGACATCCAGTCGTTGCCTGGCATGGTTAGCTCTTTCCAAAGAAGTCCCTTTAGTATTTCCTGTAAAATGGGTTTTGCACATTCTTTTCATTTCTGTTTTTCTGTAAGTGTCCCAGTTTTGCTGTTGTATTTGAAATTATTGGTTGGCAATTTGATTTTTTTTCTTTTAAAGTTTTATATACATTATAGCAATGCCTTCATGCTTGTGCAGTATCTACCAAGAAATCAGAGCTTAATTTCATGATTTTTCTTTTAGTTAAGTTTTCAGTTCCCCTGAGTTTCTTTCCAGATTCTTTCCTTATCTTTGGTTTAACCAAGTGTGATTATAATATATTTGGTAATTTTATTTAGCAGTAGGTTTGGCATTCAGACAGCATTATCTACGTTTATATCTGGGTTCTAATATTTGTTGCAGTGGCTACACAGGACTCACAAAACTTTTTCATGATTAAAGGGTATATAATGCAAGTTAACAGGTTGCAATACAAGAAATGTTCAGGAGAGAGTTGTTCATCAGGACACATTACACAGTTCTTTCAGGTCTTCTAATAAATACCCCAAAGGCACGCTACTCTCCTGTAAGCCTCAACTCACAGGCCTTCAGCTCAATTCCCTGGTTCAGCAAATCCACCTTCCCACATTAAGGACCCAGAGGGAACCCACTTCACAACCAGGCTCCAGCCTCAAAGCCTTCAGTGTTAGTTTCTCCGGGGCCTGGGAAATCTGCCACGCTGCTCTATGCTCTAGCTTCTGGTGGTACTGCTTCTCCTCGATGGGACAACCTCCTTCTGAAACAAGGAGCTTCACTATGCAGAGATCCCGGCGTCCAGAGGGCACTCCACTCCCGGCTCTTACAGCTAATGAGTTCCCCTTTCCTGCTTGACCTAAGGGGTCATATCTTATACCCAACAGGATGGTTAGCGAAAGTATCCTTTCAGCAGTTTCTCAAAGATGCATCCACTCAGTGCATCCCCCTTTTCTGACCCAGTCCAAGGCAGGGAAAGGTTTTAGGGGAGGTACAATAGCTTTCATTAGAAAAGTCATGTTAAGAAATTCACTGGCCCTGCAGCAATCTATCTGATTGGAGTTCAGTCAGCTTCTTGAAGGCATACCTTTTTGTTCTCTCAGCTACTGGGGACATTTTCTTCCCATAACTCTTTAACACTTTTCTCTGTGCTTTTTGTTGTATCTGCTTGCTCTGAAATTCTGATCTTACAAAGTTATTCCTTTTGATGGTATCCTGCATAATTCTTTGGCTTTCTTTAGTTTTTTTCTTTCTACTTTCTTTTTCTTCTCTATTTTTCTAACATATTAGTATGGAGAAATGTTTATTTATGCTTACAAATACAGCCTTCTATTGCTGCATCTTACTTATCCTTTCAGTCTACTTTTTCAGAAATCATAATGCAATTCTCAATTTCCATTTACTATTTTCGTATGTTTGCTCACTTTTTATATTTTTCAAGTTTGATTTTGTGTTTTCCTGCATTCTTCTAATATTTTATGTTTTATTTGATTTCTTCTTCAGCTTTATTGATTTTTTTCCCCTCAAGCCTTTGTAAATACCTAAATGTCATGTTATTTGAATTCCTTCTTAGTTAGCTTCATTGACAGTTCTTCTTAGAAATGTTCCTTAGTTCTATATTTTGGGCACATATTTAAGCTATTTTTGTTTTGTTTTGTTTGCTTAAGCTATTTAATATTGTGAATTGAAAGAATGTGTTTGTCTTGTTGTTGTTTGCTTTTGAGAAATTGTGATGCTGGTGTCCGCCTATTTAACTGGTGATTGTGTGCTAGTGTGCTCTTAAGCACTCAGCACCAGTATCTCTGTGGGAATAACAGATAATAGGAATGTGTCCAGGCCCCTCTGTTTTCTGCTTGTATATCACAGCTGATGGTGGATTTGGCTGGTGTGGGTCATTGTTAAACTAGGGAAGGTAGGAAAAAGAAAATAGAATAGTAAAGAAAAGTAAGGGGAAAAGAAAATAGAAGTAGAAAAGAAGAAAAAATAAAATGAAAGCATAAAGAAGAAAAGCACAAAGAAGAAACACTACCATGAGGCAAAGGTCAAACAAGCATCCACTCTCCATCTTTACAATTCGTTTCTCTAGTACCCCACTCCTGGTACCATAATGTGTTAGTCTGGGTTGACTAGAGAAACAAATCCATGGACACTCATATAGAGGTAAGAAAGAGCTTTATATAATAGAGTAATTATATATTAAGAAAACATCCCATCCCAGTCCAGATCAAGTCCATACGTCCAATATTAGCCTATATTTCCAATACCAGTCTATAAATTCCTCTTCTGACTCATGCGACACATGCACTGACACCAAATGAAGGAAGGTCACAGGTCAGTAGGTGGGAAGTCTTGTGGATCCAGTGGCAGTGGAAGCATCTCAATGCTGGTGTGGGCCTCCACATGGTTACTGCAGCTCCAGGGCTATGGCTGCATCAGTGTAGCTCCATCTGGCTTGCCAACAGGCATGTCTCGCCAGGAGTGTGGGTCCTCCTCCATGGAGCTATTTATCTCCATAGCGCCTTCAAATGAGGTCATCAAGATGTGACCTGTTTGACAGGCTAAACTCCACCCCTTCACGCTTAAGAGTCTAAAGTTGACACTAAATTATGTAACCACCAAATGAAGAAAGTAAAAAATTTGATGAAACGTGAGGGAAAAAAGGAGAAAATTAGATGGGCAAAAACTCCAAGGAGAAGACTGTTGGAGGTAGAGCAACTGACACTATTCTTGCCTTCTAGTATCAAAGGAAACCACAGTATTACTTTTAGGTAGGTCTTTTACCAGTCAGAGAATAAAGAACAGAGATGTTTGCATAATGTCGCTACTATCTTACTCACTTTACAACTATTTCTTTTTGGCAGCCACCTGGCTATTCAAAACTATTGATTACGCAGCATTAACCTTTTCTTTTACACTCTGATGAATAAATGAAATTAGAAAAAATGTTATGAATATAGCTCTAATAATTTTTTTCAATCCTGCTGTTGTCTTTTCACCTTACAAAATGCTCAACATTTTAAAAAGTCATTATTTCTATGTTTAATATACCTAGCAAATGTACTTTGTTTTAAAATAACTTTGAGATTATATCCACAGTTTAATTTAGATTGAAACCCATGCATGAGGTGCCTATTTTGTGCTAGATTCTGCTTTAAACTTTGAGGATAAAGAGATAAAGTTTGCATCATTCTCTTCAAGACCCTGCATCCAATGAGGTGGAAAGTTAATATTATGATAGAATTATGATTGTTAAACATCATGAGTAAATGTGTTATAAAGTTATTATCTGAGTCCATAAAAGAAGCACCAAGTCTGTTTCTCCATAAAATGTTTCTGGAGGAGAAACAAACGAAAAGAAATGGGGAGGCCCAATAGTGGAGGAGAAAGAGGGGAAGCTGCGTGGCCTCTGCAGCGTGCACGCGGCCAGCTTCAGGGGACAGGAGCCTTTGACAGCTCAGCACTGCCGGTCAGATTCTTCTTTATCTAGAAAATTGCCGTGTGGATGGCTGGCAACAATACATCCTTGCTGTATTTTCTTTTTTGTTCTATGGTTTTCAGAGAACTATTTGGGTTTCCATCCTATAGCGTAGTATTTTTCCATAAAGAACCTATAAATAGCTTTTAATAATGAATAGTAACGATTTACAGATAAAAGTTGGTAAGCCTTTAATTAAACATTTAGCAAATGCTTAAAAAAAAAGCTGTACCCTAAGGGACAATGATAATGTTTTCTGCATATATTGTACAATATTTAATAGGATGTTCATTAGTTTTTAAATGTACAATCAATTAATGAAAACTGGAAAGAGTCTGGTCAGAAAAGTATAAGGATTATTATTTTTCTCCCCAAGTTTCATGCACTCAGAAATCAATTGTTTAAAAAATAGTACAGAAAATATACTTATTTGTTTATAAGCCGTGGATCTCAGGAGATTCAAGTGTTCACATTTGCAGAATTTCATAATGGTTTTAAAACAGTGGTTTGGGATCTGAGATGAAAACAAAGCTCATAAAATTAATGTATTTCAATATCAGCATATATCATCTAATTTAAATCATCTTTTGAAATATATATATTTTAACCATTAAATATATATTTCTTTGCAAGTTCTGGTGAATTAGGGAAGAAAGAAGGTAAGTGATGGAACATTGGCTTGGGAAGAGATACAGTTGTATTTGACAGTTTTTCTCTGTTTCTTTAACAGTCTACATTTGCTTCCCTTCATTATTGTATTTTCTTTAATTCCTAAATAATTCTTCTGCTCATCCCACCTGAATAGTATACAAAATAGGAGATATCATCTACAACCTTTTCATAATATATTAATAACACATTTAATAGTACATGAAATATTCTTTAAGTTTGTTGTTTGTTTGTTTTTCATTTTGTTAGCAACGTTTTCCTGTAATGATGAAACTTTAGGAAAACTGCATTTCCACATCCGGACCTTAAGTGTACTCCCTACCGTGCTAATGACTTGAGCTAATGGAGTGCTCCATTCAGTGGAACCCACAGTTTGCTTATATTGATTACATTATCAGTAGTAGTAATCACAGATACCATTACCAACCAATTACACATACACATATCTAAGCTAGGTGACTTATTCACTAACATAATCTCTTACGATTCTTAATTTTGTAATGAAGCTGATCATCTCCTTGTCCAATTAAGTGTAACTACATAGTTTCATCAAGTAGGCTTAAATGCAAGTATATTGAATTATGTAGTGGGTAATTACTTGCATATGTTTGTAACAAGGCCAAATGAGGGCAATTTGAGTGTAATCTGTTTCTGATTCTATTTGAGAACTGCACTCGGGAAGGTTAACTGCTTTTAAAAATAGACCCAAACATGTATGTGGAGCAAACATCACAGAACTATATGT
Organism: Tenrec ecaudatus; assembly: GCF_050624435.1. Classification (NCBI taxonomy): domain Eukaryota; kingdom Metazoa; phylum Chordata; class Mammalia; order Afrosoricida; family Tenrecidae; genus Tenrec; species Tenrec ecaudatus. The sequence goes on along the minus strand of NW_027459130.1, from coordinate 201,264 downwards.
CCCGCTCTCATAGCAGAATGGAGTGTACTAACTGGTACTCGGCCATGCAACCAGGACCCAAGGCAGTAGACTCCCTGGAACCTTCGAGATAAAATTTCCAAGGTCACCGTGGAAGGTTCATTCCAGGGAAAAACAACTTAGAGACACTCTTGAAGTTTTCTATGAGATAAACTAGGGGTAAGGCACAGTTATGTTCTACTTGCTAAATCTTCGACATGAGACCACACATGACTACCAGGGGCCATCACCTGTCAGTTGCCCTGCTTTGATGACTTGTACATTGTTACAAAGCTAGAAGCTATGTCACCACCATTTCAAACACCAAAAGGAATATATGAGCATGACAGGTTTGGACAGATCTTTCAGGCTAAGACAATAAAGAAAGACCTGGAAATCTTAATATTGGCCAATTAAAACCTCTGGGTAACAGTAGAATTTATCATTATGTTATACATTAGGGCTGTAGGGAGACTTATTAATAACCTGCAATACACAGATGTCACAATCTTGCTTGCTGAAAGTGAGGAGGACTTGAAGCACTTCCTGATGAAGAAGGATTGCAATCTCCATTGTGGATTACAATTCATTATAAAGGAAACCCAAATCCTAACAACCTGACCAAGAAATAACATCATGAGAAATGAAGGAAAGATTGAAGTTGTCAAAGATTTCCATCTTGTTTGGATCCAAAATCCATTCTCATCTTAGCAGCAGTTAAGGTATTGCTTTGGGTAACTCTGCTGCACAAGACATCTTTAAAGTGTTGAAAATCAAGGATGTTACTTTCAGGACTAAGGTCGGTCTCACCTAACCTATGGTATTTTCTGTTACGTCATATCCATGTGAAAGTTGCACACGGAATAAAAAACACCGAAGAAATCGATGCATTGGAATTATGGTGTTGGTGAAGAATACTGAGAGTTTCACGGATGGCCAAAAAGAGAAGCCAGTCTGTCTTGGAGGAAGGAAAGCTAGAATGCGTATTAGAGCCAAGGCTGGCAAGGCTTTGCCTCACATACTTTAGACTATTTTAAGCAGAGGCTTGCCCCCGCAGGAGGAGCGCATGCTCGGTAAAGGAGAAGACCCTTAGTAGGATGGAATGACACAATGGATGCAGCATGAGGTTAAACAAAGCAACAACCATTAGACTAGCACAGGTCCGGGAGGTGTTTTGTTCTGATGGACAGAGGGTCGTGATCTGTCAAAACCAACTCAAGTGCAAGTACTAACAACAAACAACGAGCTTGTGTGTCCTCAGAATTTCTCAGCCTACTACATTATAGATATGATGTTGTTAGGTGCCGTCAGTCTAGCTCTGACGCATAGCAACCCTACGCACAACACAACGAAGCACTGCACGGTCCTGCACCCGCCGCCCAGTTGTTCCTGTGCCTGAGCCCATGGGAGCAGGCACTGTGTCAGTCCATCTACTTGAGGGCCTTCCTCCTTTTGCTGCCCTTGCACCTTACCAAGCATGATGTCCTTCTCCGGGGCTAGGTCTGTCCTGACAAAATGTTCGACGTATGTAAAGCGAAGTCTTGCCCTCGGTGCTCCCAAGGCCCACTCTGGCTGTCTTGCAGTACAGATCGGTTTGTGCTTCTAGCAGCACTTGGTACTTTCAATATTCTTCTCCAGCTCCACAACTCAAGTGCAGCGTGTCTTCTTCTTTCTTCCTTACTCAACGTCCAACTTTGACATGCAAATGATGCCATGGAGAATGCCATATCTCGGCTTAGATGTACCTTTGACCTCAAAGTAACATCCACATTTGTGAGTACTCTAAGGAGGTCTGTGCCGCAGATTTACCGAATGCAATATGTCTTTTGATCTCTTGACTGCTGCTTCCAGGAGTATTCATTGTGGATCCAAGTAAGACAAAATCCTTGACCACTTCAATCTTTTCTGCCTTTATCATGATGCTCTCTGTGGGTCCAGCGATGAGGATTTGGGGCTTGCTTCCATAGAGGGTGAAGACTGCACTCCTCGCTCTTTCTCCACACGTGTTCCAAGTCCTTTCCACTGTCAGCAAGGTTGTGATGGCTACATACCCCCGGGTGTTAGTACCTTCCTCCACTCTTGATGCCACACTCTTCTTCAGATTGTCCAGTTTGGCTATCAGCGTGTCATATCGAGGTGGTGCTTGGGTTGCTGTGATGTTGGGTGCTGTGTCACTGGCATTTCAGATGCCAGCAATCACTCAATGGGAAAGGGTTTCAGAGGAACTTCCAGACCAAGAACAGACAACAAAGAACTGCTCATCTCCCCACAGATTCGAAGCACTGTCACATGAATATGTTACTTAGAGGAAAATGGGGAAGCCAAAAGGATATCTTGCAGTTCTATATTCTTATTTCAATCTTAACAAAAATTAGGATGCGATTTATTTGTTTTATTTTACAGAGTATAGGTGGGAGATGTGGTCTATACTCTTCAAGTGAATGTTTCTTTTTGTACAGGATTTATGCACTTTTGATTTGTGGTTATATTTCCCACAGAGCATAAGTTATTAAACACTGTGAATCTGTTTATAGAAATGATGCAAAACCAATGAAATATAATTGACATAACACCAGATAAATAAAAAAGTATTCCTACAAGGAATTAGCCCATATATGCCTGAGTTTATTCCAAACAGCACACATTTCTGTAATCGGTGGAGAGCTGCAGACAAGTTCTCTCAGTAATGCACTTGCGATAGTTTTATTAGTGTCTTCAAAAATAGGAGACAGATGCCATGGAAAGTCATGACTTTGAAATCGACTAATAGCAAATATTTAATAAAGTTTATATAGATATCTTCCCAAATCATTGAATCCGTGCAACACATTCGTGGGAATGAACCCCGACAAAAACAATTTTTTCACATGGATCAATCATTTTTAGGAATATCAAGAAGACCTCAAAATCCACCAATAGTTCATGAAGATCATTGAACAGTGTGATCCAGAGAGCAAGATCCGGTGAAAGCAGTGGCTTCCCAGGGGATCTGTTGAGCCCGTTAACTTCAAGTCAGTGTAGTCAGCTCCATAGGAAATCACTGCTACTTTGGCAGTCCTAAAGGATTGTTTTGATAAGCTTTCCCAAAACATGCAGGATAAGCATAGGTACTTATTATGAAGATAGTCCAAAATGATGAAAAACTTAATTGATAAGAAAACATCCAAGAAAAAGGTGCACGAAGTAATTTTTTTCCGTGTCAGTAATATTATTATTGTTTGTTTTCAATGACATCAGGGTCTGCCCTATGTGAATTTCATCTGGGAGCCCTTACCCTATCCACTCTATAGGCCTGATCTTGATATTTTAGATTTCATTTTATTTCCAAAACTCAGAGAACTTTGAAAAGGAATACAAATTGAGTCCCTCAAAATTACCAAAACTGCCAGTTTGATATTGTGTAAAGCAGAGTGCAGAATTCTTTCAGGAAGTGTTATAGCGATAGGAACATTTCTTTCAGGAGTGTATAGACCTAGATGGAAGATATGTGGGATAAGATAAATGGGAGACAGGTTTTTTTTAATCCCTGTAGATCTAAAGCAATTTGCTGACTAAGAGTCTGATAGTTTAAGTTTCCTTGTATTAAAGCAACTGACCCGACTGCAGCTAATCCCATAATCCCAAGCCCTGTTACCAGTGGGACCAATACTGGGGCTCTTTGAACTCATCCGGAAATTCCAAAGTTATCCCTACACCTCCTTCACCAGAACACAGGTACACTTGAGGACTAACATGCACTAGCACACAAATACCCGGGTCCGCTACTAATACTGGGGAAAAGAGACAGGGTGTTCGTCCTGTGGAACAAGTAAAAAAAGTACTCATTGGAGCAGATAACAAATTAGGATCAACATTTGGTTCAATGGGAACAGCTTGAAGGCAAAAATCTCGATATCTTGATATATTAAAGGGATACTTAGATGAATAAAAACACAGTCCTTGCCCTTGCAAATCTTTTAAAGTGAGCTTAGACTTGAGTCCATACTAACATCACCTATAGACTGCTGCTTCGTGTAATCCTTTTCACTAACATTTCTAATTGGATTACACTCTGTACCAATAGTGCTATTTGTACCTGTGCCTACATAGTAAGGGGAAGCTGGGTTCAGACAAAGCCAACAATCAGCTGTGAGGTGAGGATTTGAGTTCATAAATTGGAATATAGCATCCCGAGAATCAAACACAGAACCTTGAGGTGGCTCCTGAATGAGAAGGGCCCTGTGAGTTGGGCTGGCAGTAAACGGGAAAGTTACTGGAGAGTCTGGAGGGTGCGGCAAAGGAATCTTAATGACACCAGCTGTGGCTCTTCAGGATTTATCCCGAGGTTTGGGCCTTTGTACGGATGGCAGGTTGCCATATTTTACTTTGCTGGATAGAAAAGGTTGTCCCGGGATCTCTGTCATTTACATAATGTTGAATTCCCCATGTTTTCCCAGTGAACCCAATAACGCTTGAATCCAATTCTTATTGGGCTACATTTGGAAACCATACACGTAGTGGGATCAAACCCTTCCGACTTGAGTCTCATTCTTGTAAAAATAATAGGGTCATCTTTAACAAGTTTCCACCCTGAAAATGATAGTTTCACAACCCCAAGCTGCACAATGGTAATGTCCCTCCCCTTGGCAGTTAGGGAGTCCTTGAGCCGGGCATATATAGACATGGTTTGTTTGGAGCCTTCTTTCTATAGAGGGTATTCCGCACCCATAGGACGGGATTCCAGTATAGGTCCCATTGTGCCCTTTACCTTTAAAGGATCCAGAATGCCAATTCTTTCCTAGCAAATCAAACAAATCAAAATGAAAACAGGGGGTCATACCCAGTATAAGAGGTTACATATTCACTGCTGGAGGTTAGAATAGCAGTCCACAGATGTGTTTGTACTTGGGGGAAACACTGGGTGCTATCAGCAATACTCGGAGAAAAACAATTAAGTTCTGTAAAGCCTTAATTTTGAGGGATTTTCCGTCTTTCTGGGTGTCCATCTTTTCAGGATATGCTCAGGGAGGGCTTTTTTTTTTTAACTTATGACTGATGAATCCACGGCCCCCTCCCCACTATTTTAACAGCAGTTGGTGTTGTAAGTATCACCTGGTATGGGTCAGTCCACCTAGGTTCTAAGGTGTCAGGTTGGTGCTTCTTTACCCATGTCCAGTTTCCTGGTTGCACGTTGTTGGCTGCCTGTTCCCTTTCCCTTGGTTAGGCCCAAAATGAAGGTGTCAGAGCAGATGATTTGTCTCTCACCTGTTGCACAGCCTGCAGGCACTCGATGAGGGAACGATTAGTGACTTCCATTATTTCTACTTCCTTCAATGTTGGGAGGATTTGGGGAAGGTCTGCCAAACATAAATTCAAATGGGGACATGCTTTTCACATAGGGAGTGCTTCAGACTTGAAGTAGGGCAAAAGGTAAAGTAAGGATCAACCCAGTTCTCGCCAGGTCCTAAATGCAACTTAACGAACAATTCCTTTAGGGTTCTGTTTATTTTTTTCTACTTGCCCTGAAGAGCATTGCTAAGACTTTAGTAATTTGAGCAATAAATGTTGGGCCATTGTTGGACCCCAAGGTGGTGGGAAGGCCAAATCTAGGGACGAGTTTAGTTACTAATAATTTACACACAGTGGCAGCAGTTTCCTTCTTGGTTGGGAAGGCTTCCACCCATCCAGAATAGGTGTCTACGAACACCAGCAAATATCGGTAGCCATACTTTCTAAGTTTGATATCCATAAAGTCCACCTCCCAGAATTCTCCAGGACTACTACCTCGAGCTCGTGGTTGGGGTTGCTTCTTTTCTTTCTGGGGTTGTGCAATCAACGGTGGGTGACATCTGCCACCCAGTGTCCAAGCCTGGGTATGTAAAAGTGCCTGAGAAGCAACTGAGACAGTTTAGAGAATATCCCAAATGCATACCTTCATGTAGTCCTTGAATCAGATCTCTCCCAGAGCTTCTGGCATGAATCTTCTTCCATCAGGATGGAGCAGCCACCCTGGATGCTCCCAGTCTTTTTGGCAGGCCAGCTCTTGGCTTATCTTTAGATCATTTTCTGAGTATGTAGGTTGTGGCTGTAACACTGGGGATGGCATGGTCACAGCCACTACCTTGGGGATTTGTGGCATAGTCCTGGCATTCGAGATCCACCGGTCCGGGGGACTGGTTAGGAGTGGTTCAACCATAGGTCCCCCTACCACAGCAATATCCTGTCCCAGTGTAAGCTTCCTAGCTTCTATGACTAGGATGGCCGTGCAGCCTCAGCTCGCATGCAGCTCAGCCATCCTGCAGCTACAGAGTCCAGTTTCTTTGAAAGATAGGCCACAGGTCTCTTCCATGGCCGCAAGTTCTCAGTTAGCACTTCTTTTGCTGTGCCTCTGGCCTCACATAGACAATTGGAAGGGCTTTACTATGTCTAGTAGGGCAAGAGAGGTTGCCCATATGAGCGAATTTTTAAAGGATTCAAACGCTTGTTGTTCTACTTCAGTCCATTTAAGTTCTTTTTCCTTTCCCCAGTACTTGCATATAGGGGTTTCGTTGTTTTTGCAAATCCCAAATTCCACAATGGACAGTACCCCACAGCTCCTAGAAACTCTTGCAACTGCCTCTTAGTCTCAGGGACTGGGATTTTGAGGATCGCCTCAGTGCGGCTGGGGGACAAGGTCCGTTTTACCTCCTCCAGTTGGTAGCCTAGGTATACAGCTTTATGGACACACAGTTGAGCCTTTCTTGCAGATACCCTGTACCCCAATGGGCCAAGGACTATTATCAGGTCCTTGGTAGCCCGTTGGCATTCCTCCAGGGTTTCGGAGGCCAGGAGGAGGTCATCTGCATACTGGAGCAAAGTGGTTTGGGGGTGTATCTCCTTGTGTCCCTGTAAGTCTTCACTGGGTTGATGTGCAGGGGACACGGGTATGGAGAACAAAGCATCATTTAAGTCCAAAACAGTATAACAAATTCAGTTTGACGGAATAGTACTCAGGAGGGTCTCGGGGTTTGGCACGTGGGGTGGCCAGTTTCTATCCTCTCATTTGCCTCTCTGAGAACCTGCACCGGTTGAAAGTCCTCAGTTCCCGGCTTCTGCATGGGCAGCAGGGGAGCATTCCATGTGGACTTGCAGAGGACCCAAATGCCTGTCCTCTTTAGTCTGCAAATGGGAACAGAAATACCCACCTTTGCTATCCAGGGAGTAGGGTTAGCTTGACACACCAGTGTAGCTGAGCTCAGAAGTTGTACGACCCCAGGCACCTGAAGTTCAGAAAGGTCTGGCAGGTTGTTCTCTGCCCAAATAAAAGGAATATCTTTTAGCGATTTATCAAGAAGTTCCTTTGAGGAGGTCTCTTCTGCTCCTTGATAAAACACATATCACTCTGACATTGGAGCGGTGAGCAAAACTTTTGGCTTTTCAAGTTCAAGTGTTAAGGTGGTTGTAGCAGATGAGAAAGTAATTATGGCTGCCATTTTTCATAATAAGTAACGATCAATTAGGGGAAAGAGGCATTGAGGCATTACCAGGAAGGAGAGTGTGTGTAACTGTCTCTTGTGTTAAATCTGTTATTCTGGCCGTTGTCCATGGGTGTGCTTGGGTCTGCCCTGGGGCCCCTGTAATGGCCTTTCCTTTTGACAAGGCACCTGTAGTCTTTTCTGAAACCAAGAAGGTGACCCCTTTGTCCACCTAGAAATTTACTGGCTGGCTCCCTACATGGAGAGTGAGCATGGGCTCTTTGGGGTCAAGTGAAACAGAGCCTGGACACCTTTATTCAGCTTCGAGCATTATTGTCTGTAGCTTCGATTTTTCTAGGCAAGGACTAGGCCCGTTCTCTCTAGTGGTGGCTCCTCTGCCTCTCCTGGGCTTCTCAAGGCACTGATTTTTCCAATGTCACTGTTTTGTACAGTAGGTACCTGGATACTTCCTCAGGACTAGGTGAGAGAGAAGCAGGATATTAGGGTTAGCCATTCTTAGTTGAACCAAAACTGCTCTGGTCGTTCTCGCAAGCCTTCTGAACACCCATTTCCTTCATGACATTCCCTTGGGCGACGTCTGCACAGCCTACCTCCCCAATATCAGCTAGTTCATTTACACCTCCTAGCTACTTTATTTTCTTTTCATGGTGGCTTCTGTCAGCCCCAAATGGCTTCACTCTTGTCAAAGCTGTTTCAGCTTTTCCCAGAGATCCTACACAGTCGCCATTGTAGCCGAGAGGTAACAGGATCTGTGACCATGGCCAAGATGGCACCCACCAGTCCAAACATGTGGAAGGGCGCTGCCTAGGGAGCTGGGTGAAGAGGCCTGGGAGTTAGCCCTGCCTGGTCCCGGGAGCCAAAAGTTTCCCTTTTCCCCTCCATTCCCTTTGCCTTTCTCCTGGTTTTTCAAACAAGCTGCTCTAGCCCTATAACGCCAAGCACAAAATTGTCATAATTCTTAATGAAAACGTATCTGGTACCCAAATTATAAATGTGACAATTTGGTCACATTTCAAAAACACTGAAAATTTTATGCTTTTAAAATATATTTTGAATGCCATATATATTGATAACTATGAAAGTAAAGAATAAAAACCAAAAAAAATTACTTCCTAAATTTAAAACTTGAGGCGTTATAGGGCTAGTGTTCTTCCAGATTTGGTTTGTTCCTTCTTATAGGCTGGTTTTCCGTGGCCCAGGCTTAGGCCAATGGCGTTCGGAAGCCTAGGTGGAGTCACTGTTACCTTTAGGCTTTCAGCTATGCTGCTTCAGGCACTTTTGGGGACAGCTCTTACTTAATACACAGCTCCTCTGCCATGATGTTCCAGCCAGAAATTCCAATTTCCCTTACGGTTCCCTGAGCTGCCACGTGTCCCTTCCCTTCAGAGATTTGAGCATCAGCCCCGCCAGCAGGCGTCTTGGAGGGCCTTGGGGCCATCCCAAGCAGTGGTCCTCCTAGCCTGTTGTCCAGAAAAATGGTTGGACCTAAAGGTCGCCCTTGGCGACTAGTCCTTGACGCCTTCCCTCGGGCTGAGGCATGAGATTCAGGGCAACCCAGGGGTGCGCTCTCAAGTGGGGGTTATTAACCTGGAGGCAGCAAGCTGTCAATCGCCTCCTTGTTTTGTGCTTTCTAGATGGGACTTAGCAGCTTGATGCTCAGGAATTGCCCCCTTGCATGAATCGTGTGCAATTGGGATAGAGTTGATACAGAGAGGCTGGGCAAACAAAAGCTGATAGATTCACTTTGCAACTCTATTTGGCCACAGTATCATTTTGAGAAAGGAGAATGGTGGGCAGAGAATGGTACGCTTTCCCTTCCAACCGTGATTCACTGGGAACAGTTCGGTAGAGTGCCGGGAAAGTGGGCGGAGATGCCAGGACTTAGAGCATTTCTCCTCTCGAGGAGCAGTAGGTGACCTTCATCCCCAGTGCACCCAGGAACCCCTAAGGCAGGCGTCCTCAAACTATGGTCCATGGGGCACATGTGGCGCGATGCCATTTATCCCACCCTCGGGGTGTTTTTGCTGCCACTGCCTGTCCTGCTTAGCAGCCGACTCGTGCAGTGTGCATAGGAATTTGACCATAGGTTTTTTGAAAACCATAGTCTGGCCCTCCAACGGTCGGAGAGACAATGAACTGGCCCCCTGTGTAAACAATTTGAGGACCCCTGCCCTAAGGGATCCTGGACTTCAGGTCACTATTGTCCCAGCCCTGAACCCTCCCTGAACATTCTACCCCTAGTAGAGGCACCAGGGGCATTTGGTCCCCGGGTAACTTACAAGCCTTTTACTCAAATGGAACCCGAGAAAATTAAAAACGACACAGGCAGTTACTCTACTTTTGATCCCTGTTGAATCCGCCTGTAGCATACCATAAACTGGTACTGGCAGTTAGTAAATCGTCTGGATTTGTCAGAAATTTCTGCTACAAGTAAGACCACTGGACTTACACTGAATATGTAAGCAACGTGCTCAGTGCGAGGCCAGGTTGGAATTCAGTGGAATGCCTCTGAGGTAGTGGTTCTCAGCCTTCCTCATGCCGCGACCCTTTAATACAGGTCCTCATGTTGTGGTGATCTCCAACCACAACATTATTTTCGTTGCTACTTCATCACTTATTTTTCTTCTGTTATGAATCATAATGTAAATATCTGATATGCAGGATGTATTTTCATGGGTAAAAATTGAATATAATTAAAGCATAGTGATAATCACAAAACAATATGTAATTATAGATTGTGAAATATTTATTTCTAATAACAATTAAATGAAACTTTGTCGTGAAGCATGGTGTAGCATGGGTAACAGTCTATGCGGGCGGACCTGCCTGGAGACAGAGGAGCTGTGTCTCAGTTCCTATAACCATGTGTTTTCTGATGGTCTTGAGCGACCTCTGTGAAAGGGTTGTTTGACCCCCAAAGGGGTCACGACCCACAGGTTGAGAACTGCTGCTCCAAGTCCTTCCCCTGGATTAAAAGCTCAAGATTTGAATCAACCAAAAGGATAGTGAAACTGTCTTTCCTCGGGTTTGTCTTCGCTGGCGACTTCTATTTCAGTTCCAGCTCTTTAGAAGCCTGGTAAAGCTTGACAAGCCATCACCCCTGTCTCTCCTGCTCATTATTCCTCATGGCTGTCTCCTCCTGTATGTTTTCCAGGAGCTTCTAAGCTTGGTCCCTCAACCCAGAAATGTTTTAAGCTTTATGGTTGTGCCTTCCCAGGGACAGCTACTCCGTGTCACCACTGCAGGGCACCCACCATTTATTCCATCCCCTCACCTTTCACCTGCTATTCGTACATATGAGCAGCCTTCCAAGAGTTGGTGGACAATTTCTTTGGTCTTTCAATTTCGTGTGTCTGTGAACGTCCTGAAGCACCCTCATCTACGGAATGGCTGCAGCTCCCAGAGATGTGCACGTGTGAGGGACAGGGACGGGGACAGGGACGGGGACAGGGACAGAGAGTGGGTGCATGCGGGGAGAGCAGAACACCCAACCTCACTGCCATCAAGTCCATGCTAGCTCCGGGGAGCAGGAGAAGGAAGCACTGCCTTTCTGCCCTGGGGCCATTGGTGGTTTTGAACTATCGACCATACGGCTAGCAGCCCAGGGTGTAACCAGTATGCGGCCGGGGCTCCTGAACGAGTGCAGGTGGGGAGAACTACATTGCTCCCTGGAAAGTACTAGCAGTCTCCAAAAGTGAAATACCTTCGCTAGAGTATGGAGACAGTCAGAACCCTAGTGACAAGACCCCAGCTTATATTTTTTCATGTATTTCCATGACTAATTCAATCAAAAAGGATGGAGGGGAAGATGGGAAATAAATCCAACGCCCAGCAAAGACAGAGTAGATGACCCAGTTTTTGAGCAGCGGCTCTCAACCTGTGGGTTGTGATGAAGTAGCAATGAAAATAATTGTATGGTTGCGGGGTCACCACAACAGGAGGAACTAGGAAAGGGCCGCAGCATTAGGAAGGTTGAGAACCACTCTTTTAGATGGCGGAGGTTGGGTCAGTGGCCTTACACCTTGTGCTAATAGCCCCTGAGAAATCCTTGCTGATGTGATATGATAGCTATCCTTATTGTCTCCATTGAGTTGAGCCGAGTTTTCTGTTCACTGTCTTCAGTGACAGTTTAGCAGAAGAAAGATAATTATAACAGTTGCAAAATTAAAATTGGAGCTGTGAAGGAGGGAGCCAGCACAACGCATAATCGAAAAAACCGAGACGTTCTTGAAACGTGTCAAGGAGAAGACAGCCATGAGGGATGTTGAGAGACAGTGCCCTGGGTGTGCCAAGGTGCACAGGAGCCCCTGAAGCTCGAGCTGAAATAGAAGCGGTCATCAAAGACATGCCGGAGGAAAGCCTTTCTGAGTTGCGCCTGGAATTAGGGGCACACATAGAACAGCTGCATTGTGCTTCCAAGCAGGTCTGTGAAAACAGCACCTCACCTCTGGGGAAAAGTTTTTAATGAGCAAGACAAAGAAAAATGTATTCATTCTGGTTTAAAATCTGCCCTCCACCTAAGCCCCTGGCATCAGCTCCTCATTTTTTCCCCTCTCTCCTTCATGAACCCTTGATAATTTAGAAATTATTATTTTGTCATATCTTGCCCTGTCCAACACCTCCCTTCACCTAATTTCCTGTTGTCCATCCCCCAGGGAGGAGGTTATATGTAGATGCTTGTAATCGGTTCCTCCTTTCCACCCCACCCTCCCTCCACTCTCCCAGTATCGCCACTCACACCACTGGTCCTGAAGGGATCATCTGCCCTGGATTCCCTGTGTTTCCAGTTCCTATCTGTGCCAGTGTACATCCTCTGGTCTAGCCAGATTTGTAAGGCAGAATTGGGATCATGATAGTGGGAGGAAGAGGGAGGAAGCATTTAGGAACTAGAGGAAAGTTGTATGTTCCATCATTGCTACACGACACCCTGACTGGCTCATCTCCTCCCCAAGATCCTTCTGTAAGGGGATGTCCAGTGGCCTACAAATGGGCTTTCTTCTTGAGGAGTTCTTGACCTCCTTGCTCTCCTGCTACCGCTTTCCACCCACATTCAAATTCAACTCTGAAAGTGCATGAGGACAGGGCCTGTCCAATGTTACCTAATATTTATCGAGCTTTCAATTATATGCGAGGTACTGTGCTGAGTGTTGTTTAGGTATTATTTTCATTCCCATGTAAACCTGAGGTAGGCGCTGTTGCCTCTACCCTCATTTGGTATGTGAGGAAACAGAAGCACAGAGAGGCTGAGAAACTAGAACCAGATAAAGGATGCATGGTTGAGACCAAGTAGGACTCTAGAAAGCACCATGCCATGTTGCTCTTTCTTTCTGCATTCCAAGGAAGGCCGTTCATAGCTCAATAGCCTCTGGGGCTGGTCAGTGGGAGGGACTTAGCCATGTAGATTGAAAACACTTACTTCAGCCCAGGAGGGGACAGACTAAAGGTAATGGAAGGAAGGATGTGAATGGAAGGCCAATTCCTAGTTTCAGAGTTAGGCCACCTAGGGAAGTCCACTCAGAGATGCTGTCATATGACAAAGGAAAAGTCAAGGAAAAGGCCATATGTGAAAATCCACATGGACCACCAACAGAGAGGTCTGGAAAGACCTATGAGCAAAGCAAAAGCCCTTAGAAGAACTAGACTGACAGGCAGATTATTGACACTAAATTTCAGTTGTTATGGATGTGAAGCCCCAAACTAATTCCTTATTTACCACCTGAGCTTGAATTTCCTTGTGAGACAGATAGAAATCAGGCAGATAGTTTAAAATATAGTTTAATAGAGATAGAAGAATAAGCCTTCGCTCTGCAGATGAAGCTTTCTAATAGTGAAACCTAGAATAAGGCAGGTGTACCCCGTAGTCATAGCAGTCCTGGGCCACCATCGGCCTCTTCCAGGGGGAGAGGGACAGTTTGGTGTAAGTAAGAAAGTGGAGCAGAAATCCTATTGTCTTCAGGCAGGGGGCTCCCAAGAACTGACAGAGAGCTGAGGTAGGTAGGTTCAGAGGTATATTATCCCCAAAGAAGTTACCCACGTCCCTAAAGTGGAGCTTGTCCACATACGACGAGCAGCAGAAATGAGGCGGAAACTTTCCTTCTTCCTGCTCCTGATAACACAGGACACTGGGGCACAAGGTGGAGAGAAAATTGCTGAGACCAAGAAGCACAGTTAGGGGTAAGCAAGGAGACAAGCAGGAGGTCCAGTTACGGGAACTGGAACAAAAGACAGGAAGTTAATGACAGTGGTGCAAGGTAAGTTTCTCCTAGTAGGCTAAATTCCCAATCAGGAAAAACCACCGATTGCAACAGTCTCTTACTTGGTTGTTCCTTTTCCACTCTTGCCCCATGACAGTGCGTTTGCCACACGGCTGCTGGAAGATCTTTCAAAGTTCAGATAATATCCACTATCGATTTAGAAGGTTTCACTGGCCATTCTCTGCATGGGCCCCCCAGCACCACACAACAGACCCTTACTCAACTCTCTTCGTTCATCTCCTCTCTTCTCTGCTCATTTATCAAAGCACCAGCTTTTAATGATGACCCAATTTTGGTCTCTTGAACACTCTACACTCATTTCCTATCTCATTTTGCACCGATCCTTTTCTTGGACTGTTTTCTAGTATTCCATGGTTGCACATCATTCAATGCCTTAACATTGAATGGCTTCAAACAGCAACCCTTTTACCATCCGTCAGTGTTGTAGGTCAGTGTGATGGATTGCTTGTGTTCTCCCTAAAGATATGTTGAAGTCGAAGTCCCTGAGCCCGTGATTGTGATCCTGTTTTGAAAGTGGGGGTTTCTTTGGCTAAACAGCTAAGTCAAATGAGATCCTATCAAAGTTGGGTGGGATTTGCTTCATGATGAGCATCTTATAAAAAGAAGAGGACGAACAGAAAGTCACACTCCGCATGAGGACAGCATGGCACATCCTTCTAAAGCCAAGGGATGCCGATGGTTGCTCAGAGTCACCAGGAACTAAGGGAGACACAGGAAACAACTCTTCTCTCAAACGTCTCAGGAGACAGCATGGCAGACACTCTGAATTGTACTTTTAGCCTCCGGAACTGTGAGGAATACATTTCTGTGCTATCTTGTTATCACAGCCCTGGAAGACTAAGTCAGGCAGAACTCAACTATACATCTTTTGTTCCAAATGGCATTGACTAGGGTCACATGCTGGTATGCACTTGACAGCTAGTCTGGAGGGTCTACGACGGTTTTGCTAAATGTTCCTCATTGCCAAAGATGATGAGAAGGTTGGGCTCAGCTGGGCGCCTCTCCCTGTCTGTGTGTTCTCAAGGCTTCTCCACATGGGCTCTGCAGCAGGGCACACAGGCTTCTTACCTGGCAGTTAAAAGTTCTGAGTGAGGACTCTTCAGAGTCAGGAAGTGGAAGCAGCCAGTTTCTTACAGACTGGATACGGGCACTGTGTCAACTCTGCTGTATTCTATTGATCAAGGCCCTCAGGGAGGCCAGCTACTTCAAAGTGCTTAGATTCCTTCCAGCTCTCACTGGGAAGGAAGGCAACTAATTTCCGAGCCTCTTTTAGTTTGCTGCATCCTGAAATGTCCTTCCCCGAGATCTTGCCTCCAACATTCAGGCCTCAGCTCAGATGATTTTCACATGGTCCGCCATCAATCCTCTTAGGCTGTCTTCTTCAGAATTCTCATCAACATTTGAAATTAGTCTACTTGTCTTTTCCCACTGAAATCGAAGCTCTTTGTTCGGTCTACTGTTTCATCCAAGGACCTAGAACAGTGTCTGTCATGTTGTTGTTGTTAATTGCCCCTCGTCATCACCAACTTATGGTGCCTGAGATAGTTAACATTTATTGTGCCGACCTGGCTGATTAACACATGTGCGGTTAATTGAAGAGCAGAGGGATAAATAGTTCCGTGTGCCTGGCGTTTCTAGTTCTCGGGTCTCTTGCTTTCTGATGGTTGGAGCAGGGTGCAGCTGCCTTAACTAGCTCCCTGTTCACCTAGCCGGGCTCACTTCCTTCAAGACATTGCTGAGGAGAAGCCGTATGGACCTACCCCGATGCAGCCCTGGGTGCTGGAGCAGCCGCGTGGTGACCCCTGCCAGCGCTGAGATGCTTACACGCTCACTGATTCAACTTTCCTCCTGCAGTCGGCCACATAGGTGTGTTTTGTGAAATCGAGGAGGACTTTGTGGATTGTTGTTGGACATATGGGTTAATGTTGAACTTACAGGCTTGGGCAGCACTGAGTTGGGATTGTTTTCTTGATGTGCACTTACCCTTTATATAAAACTCTCTCTTATATCCTTTATATAAAACTCCCCCTCTCTCTGGATTTGTTTCTCTAATGTGCCCAGATTAACACATAATGGTACCTTGGGAGTGGGGTACTGGAGAAACAAATCCTAAGATAGAGAGTAGATGTTTGACCTCTCCCTCATGGTAGTTCTTCTTCCTTGTCTAGCCAGAGGCCAGACAAAGCCACCCTTTACTCGGTTGTTTTCTGGGGAAAATATGGGAAGTATGAAAATAGAAAGTTTGTAAGTCCACTTGATTTGAGCCATTAAAATTTGATCTTTAGGTAGATTTAGCCCATGCCTGTAAAGAAAACTTTGAAAATATATGCCCCACCCAGTGCTTTGGAGGATTCAGGAACCAATGGTTTTTGTTAGAAGCTGGATAAAATCTGGAGCCATGAAGAAAACTCCTCTCTGGGACAGAATGTTAAAGGGAGCCTGAGAGAAGGCCGAAAGGCTTGCTAGGGGACCAGCTGAATCTACTAGTTGAGTGGAAGTGGGAGAAAGGCAGCAATAAAGAGACGGGTTGAGTTTGACCACTGACACCTGTGGACTCGGTTTACAGGAAAAAGGGGAGAAGAGAACGGGTTGACTGGTCTAAAGTTCATGACCTAGCACGAGGGGGCTAGGCTTGCTGAGTATTGGTGAGAGCCTATGGTCTTAAAGACAGAATGACCATATGGGCCCCCTGTGGAGGCGGAGTGAGGCAGCCACACGGAGTTGACCTTGTGGTTAGCAGCCCAGTGCTTGCTTGACAGCACCAGCTCCGGGGACAGTTTTCTGTGCTTCCCATTGGTTCTCAAACCTATCAAGAGACCACCTACACTAGAACAATTTAGTGTGCTTCATAAGAATACAGATTGTTAACTCAATCCTGAGCAGTGAATCTGAATCATTTGGGTCAGAGGTCAGTTAACTAGGACTTGTGGTTGTCCTGTGAACTGAGAACTCCTGCCTCAGGTGCACTGTGAACATTAATAGTCTATATTAAACTATGTCAGTGGATAGATTATATCACCATATTAAAGCTCCCTAAAGTAAGGGGTTATGTCTAGATGATTTTGATTCTCTGATTTATACTGAAAATCATTTCCTTCAGTCAATAACTCATAGGTTTTACTTATAATTTGCATACTTGTCTAAAAATAGGGATTATAAAACTCAGTTATGTAATTCCCTGACAAAGTATATGATTGTTATCTGAAAATATATTCGTATCCCAAAAAGTTACCAGAATATTTTTATCCAAATGATTTTGTATTCTCAAGAAATTTTTGAGGGGAACTGATAGCAACGATGGATGTTTCCACCCCACCTCGGATGGGGGCAAATAATGGAAATGCGGGTGAAGGGGATACAGTGGATGGTGTAAGATATGGAAACAAAAAAGGGAGAAATTCACCTTTTCTGTTTGTAGTGGAGCTGTTATTCTTGTGGGATGGCAAACGGTGTCTACTACCTGTGTTAAATGTCATGCCACTCTGCTTCTGCACCTCCGCGGTCGGCAGCTTATTCCCCACCAGGTGCCACTCCTTTACCAAAGCACCAGGCTGTCTCTCCCCACTCCTCAGGCCCCACACCTCAAATCGGGAAAGAGTACACAGGGGCCTATCAATTGCATTGGTTTATTGTTCTGAAATTGGTTCTTATTGTATGTCCATGTATTAATGTGGAAATAATCTGAACCTCTCAGATTTCTTTGAAATTTGTTTAGTGAAATAATACTTTATTGGGTTTATGTGAAAGTTTACAAAGTAAATTAGGTTCCCAGTTAATATTTTTAATGCAAATTGTTCCATAACATTGGTTATATTTTTCACAAAATATCAACATTTTTGTTATTTCTATTCTGTTTGTTCTTTTTCAATTAATTGAACTTCCTTGCGTCTTCCTACCATCTGATTTTTGCTTTAGGGTAAATGTTTATCATTTGGTTGATTACGTACGGGAGCTCAGCACTCAGGGGTGAGATTGTTTGTTATTAGAGAATGTATTGATTGATGAAACGTGGCCTCCAGGAGTGACTTCTGCTTCAAGGTCAAATGGAGTTCCTTTAGGCGATCAGTCCAATAAAGGAATTTGAATTTTGTTCTTCCTTTTTCTCCCGTTTTATATGACATCTACTTGGATGGAACGGTAGGTCAGTATAAGGCATCATTTAGTTCTGAGCTCAGGATAAATGAAGTGATGGTTCCTGTGGACAATTAGACTGTGGACTAGTTTCTTCTTTGAGTCTTTGGTTTCTTTAATTCTCTGGTGTCTTGAGTTGGATTCTTGGAAGCTTTTAAAGGACAGGTGCTACTCACCAAACTAGGAGGGAGACAATTAACTTCAAGAACTATGTATGTCAATTGACTAAGTTTGTCCCACAGAACTATGGTCCCATAGTTTTTTAAATCGCTTTATTAGGGGCTCATACAACTCTTATCATAATCCACACATACATCAGTTTTGTAAAACACATCTGTATATTCATTGCCCTCATCATTCTCAAAACATGTGATCTCTACTTAAGCTCCTGGCATCAGGTCCTCATTTTCCCCCTCCCTCCCTGCTTCCCCTCCCCCTCCCTCATGAACCCTTGATAATTTATAAATTATTATTTTGTTATATCTTGCCCTGTCCGACGTCTCCCAAGTTCACCCACTTTTCTGTTGTCCATCCCCCAGGGAGGAGGTCACATGTAGATCCTTGTAATCGGTCCCGTAGTTTTTAACTGAACAATTTAACCAAGGATTTGTTCAATTCTGAAAGGTGTGTGGAGATGCCTAGACAATGTCTGTAACAGTGCCTGCGCTTTTTCCTTCTAAATTGTGTTTATGGTTTTGTGGTTCTTGAGAAGACACACAGCAAACCATATACTGTTGGGTTTCTACATGTATGACAGTTTCTACATGTATGAGAGCCTCTACATGTAGAGAAACTGATGACATGCTTCCAGCTGTGGGAGCATTAGCACCCTTCTTTTCTGAGTTGTTCCTTCCTTAGTAATACACACCCACTCCCCTCGAACTTTTCTACTTAATCTTTGTAGTTACTGTTCGCAATGTGATTCCATATAGGTCGTTCTCAAAAGAGCATCATGCTCAAGTTCATGAAGCTCACTACAAGGAGATTTTAAGATGGTGCTCGGGGATACTTTGGTTTCAGTCTTTAAAATTATCTCAGGGCAATGGTTCCAGAGCTTTATCCCTCTTCTTGGCTCCAGAAAGACTAGACTCTAGGAGAGTTTGAAATTCTGCTTGGTTTTTGTTTTGTTTTATTGAGTTGTAGGACAGGATTCTTCTATAAAATCCATGACCAAATTGTGCAGTAATGAGAGGGGGGCACCAGCCCAGTTTCTGGCCTCAAAGGGAGGCAGTTGTTTAGAGAGGTAATTAGCCAGACCCTTCATATCAGCCTACGTCCAGTTCTTTCTCTCCCTCTGTTTCTCTGGGTCAATAGAGCTACATTATCGTGCCTTGGATGACTGCTTGCAAGCTTTAAAGAGTCCAGAGGGTATTCAGTGAAGCGGGAAGTAAATCAGTAGCTCTGCACACTTTACCAGGCAAAATGAACAACAACAACTACTGGGATGTTCCATGAAACCATGTCCCTAAACCTCCAAACTAAGGAACCAAATATCAGTTTTGATTGAATATAAGCAGGGTCAGCAGCTACTCTTATTTAACTTGTTATTGTAAACATACTTCTTGTACAACGTTTGCCAATTCTACTTTTACAGCTATATAAATCATTGACAGCAATTACAATAATTGGGTGTGCAACGTACCCGTAATCAATTCTATTGTTTTATTCAATCCTTCCCCCCTCCTTCCTGCCTCTGGTAGCCACTAGTAAACTTTGGTGTTTATATATTTGCCTTTTCTTTCTTGTAAGTGAAGTCATACAGTATTTATCCTGTAATTGGCTTATTTTGCTCAGCTTAGTTCCTCAAGTTCCACGCATACGTAGCATGTATTAAGACTTCTCCTAAAGGCTGAGTAGTATTCCTGTATGAGGGGGTACAAAAAGTACATCACAGGAAAAAGCTCCTCTGGGCAGACCTTTCGTAGTAGGCTTTTCCCCTTGCTAGGACAGCATCTACTTGTTCTGAGTTAGTGCACCCAGTAGCATCTCTTGGGAAGCTTCTCTCTGATCACAGTGAATTTTTTTCATAAAGCTGTTTTGCTCTAATCTCGTTTTCTTTCTTTTTTTTGTGTGATGGCTGGTTTAAGAGAACAGTGTGTGGCTGTGAAATTTGTTTCCTCCTTGGGGAAAAATGCGGCAGACACTGTTGTGATGTTGCACACAGCTTATACGGAGAGCACTATGGGAAAAACTCGTGTACAAGTGGTTTGCTCGTTTCAAAAAAGGTGAAATGTTGACTGATGACAAACCTTGTTCTGCATGTCCATCAACTTCTGAAAGAGACAAAAATGCCAAATTGTGGGGCATTTGGTGTTCGTTTCACCAGCTCACACTGTTGACTAAGCTTTCTATTTAGAGGTTCTGAAAAGATTGCATAACAGTGTGCAACAAAAAAGGCCTGATTTGTGGCAGATGGGGGATGGGTTTTGCCACCACGATAATGTACCTGCTCATGCAGCCATCTCAGTGCACCAGTTTTTAGCTAAAAGAGCATGCCTCTCTCGCCCCATGCACCTGGCTCACCTGACCTCACTCTGAGGGACTTCTTTTCATTTCCACGAATGAAAAGGGGCATGAAAGGCCAGCAATTTGATGATGTAGAAGAAATGAAGAAAAAACTAAGGAAGTGCTGTCAGCCACCCAAATAGGAGTTTGAAAAGGGTTTCCAAGGAAGGAATGGCAGATTTGTCAAATGTATTAAGTATAATGGAAAGTACTTTGAAAGTGATAGGTGTCTTGTCAAAAAATTAAGTACACAGCTTTGGAAAATTTTTGTTTCTTTATGGGGGTTCTATATATATGCATGCATTTATATGTGTATATATACATACACAGCACGTTCTTGATATAAATCTGTGTGTGTGTGTGTGTGTGTACATACATAACAGAGCTCATACAGCTGTAGAAGTAGGTAAGGACAGTGTGGCTTTAAGTCAGCCAGTCAGATTTTAAACTGGAAGCTTCTCCTGACTTGAGTAGCTTCAGCTTCTATACCACAGGCTGTAGAAGTAGATGAATCTCGGGTCAGCAAATCAGGCTGTGACAGGAGAGAGAAACGAAGTCAAGGTTGGCAGGTCAGATAGCAGGTTGCTGATTGCTCTATGGATCGGCAGCCATTATGGCAGGCCGCTGGTTCAAGTACAAAGAATAAGAGACAGACAAGTCAGATACAGGACTCAGACGCAAAAAAGCCAGCAAGTGTCTCCTCAACCTCCGCTTAAATATGAATTAGGCCCCACTCTGAGTAAACTTCCTCTCAGGTGTATTGGTGCTATTACCTGAGTAAGAGGATTGTACTCCACCTTAATCTGATTAGCTGATCACAGCAGATCCCATTATGGGATACATTGTGTTATACAACATCATAGGGATTACTAGGCCTCAGTTACCAACCCCCTGAGAATTCTGATCTGGTCAAGGTGATACAAAACCTAACTATGACAGTTAGTTCTCTATTTTTGGTTGTTTTCTTTGTCACTAGCTAGAGTTTTGTTATTCTTAATGATTGTTTCAAAGAAACAACTTCTGATTTTATTGGTTCTATTATCTTTCTGTTTTTAATTTTATTTCTGAGTGATCTTTGCTATTTCCCTTTTTCTGGTACATTAAGGCTTCTTTTTGGTCTCCTCTTTCTAGTTTCTAGAATTATCCAGTTAGGCTGTTAATTGGAGATCCCTTCACCCTCTCCTTCCTGTTTATTGCTGTAAGTTTCCCTCTGCACACTGTCTTCTCTGAATATTGTATGTTGTGCTTTCATTTTCATCAGATTTTTAAAATGTGTGATTTCTCTTTTGATATTTACCGTGACCCACTATTAGTTTCATAGTATGTTAATTAATTTCCATATTTTCAGGGTTTTTTCTGTTACTGATTTCTGGTTTCACTCACTTGTGATCAGAGAAAATACTTCATATGATTTCAATTTTTAAAAATTTATCAAGACTTGCTTGGATTTGACTCAATGGCAATGGGGTAGAACAAGATCTCTCAATTTTATCTTAGTCAGTAAAATTGCTGGCATTACCCTTAATGAAGACTCTCTTTAGGATACCTGGTCATTCATTCTCCAGGAGACCTTTTGTTTCTCATCAACCTTTCCTCTTCCACTTCCAGAATTATATTTTTCCTTTCTCCTGAGGCCTGTTTTTGAGCCCATCATTTGCATATTTACTCAGTTTATGAGTGGTGTCATTGACTACTTCATTTCCGTGCAGTTTGTTATTTCTAGCTTCCAGCTACTGGATCTAATAGTTTACACACCCAGATCTGTGCCTAAATTGTGAGTAATATCCACAACAGTATCCCCAACATTCCACTCATGAGGAGGAGTCCAGGGTCCCAGCACGAGCTCCCAGATACAGTCTACCTGGTTCCCAGGGTTGGACCAATCCTCACCACTGGGATCCTGTTTGGCCTCACTTTTCACCGTTTTTCCACCTGCTATTTGCCAAGGGTTCTGCCTCCCTCCCTCCCTCGTTCTTGCTGCGTCCTCTTCTGTGGTGGGAAAGCAATAAAAGGCTGGATCATCTTCACGTGCTGGTGATCTGGTGCTTCACAGCAGATCTCCCAGAATGACCACAGTGTTCTCCTTGCATCTCCATTATTGCCCAACACGTTCACTTCCATGTGTTGCTACATAATACCCAGGCTTTCTTAATCATGCCGTGTTTTTATTTTTAAACTTCCTTGCCCCTTTATCTGAGCGTTCTCTGTTGCTGTTGATGCTTGTTTAGTTCAGTTTACATAAAAGCTCCAGCGGGTCAGTTTTGCTTTGTGTTATGTATGTGTTTTGGTGGTTCCTAAGGCTTAATAAACCAATACTAGGGAGTATCTTACAACATATAAAGAAAGATTAGCATTGAGGGTCTCAGAAACAGACCAAAACTCAACTTCAGAAAAGCTCCCTGCTTGAGCAAATCTCCCAGAATTTGGTGAATTCTTCTGTACTTGCTGAGGATTATTTGAAAACCAGCACATTGTTAGGCTCTCTCTTTTCTGGTGCTTTTGCGTAGTCAATAAAACACAAATAAGCATCTCTCTGCCATTTTATAGTTTCATCCACCATCTATCTCATGTCAGCAAGAATTCTCTTTGTATCATATCTGCTTCTGAATCCAGCTTGAATTTCTGGCAGCTCACCGTTGATGTCCTGTTGTAACCATTTTTGAAATATTTTCATCAAAATTTTACCGGCATGTGTTATCAGTGAAAATTTTATCATTTCCATTCTGTTGCATCACTTCATTTTTCTTTGGAATGGCCAGAAGTATGGATTTCTTCCAGTGGGTTGACCGGGCAGCTGTCTTCCAGATTTCTTGGTGAGTGAGTGTTTCCTGTATTTTGTCAGTTCCCAGAGCCTGGTGTTTCTCTAGTGCCTTTAATGCAGCTTGGGCTTCTTCCTTCAGTACTATTGGTTCTTGGTCCGATGCCACCTCTGGAAATGGTTGAATGTCAACCTATTCTTTTGATACCATAACTCTGTGTATTCTTTCCATCTTTATTTAAATGATTTTATTGGGGGCTCATACAACTCTTATCACAATCCATACATAAATCTATTGTTTCAAGCACATTTTTATGTTTGTTTCCTTCATCAATCTCAAAACATGTTCTTTCTACTTGAGCCTATGGTATCTGCTCCACATGTTTTCCCTCCCTCCCGCCACACCCTCCCTCATGAACACTTGATAATTTAGCACTGTCCAACATCTATCTGCCTTCACTGACTTTTCTCTTGTCCATCCTGCAGGGAGGGGTGTTATATGTAGATTCTTGTTACTGGTTCCCCCTTTTTACCCCATCTTCCTTCTACCCTCCTGGTTTTGCCACTCTCATCACTGGTCCTGAAGGGATTCCCTGTGTTTCCAGTTCCTGTCTGTATCAGTGTATATCCTGTGGGTCTAGCTGGATTTGTAAGGTAGAATTGGAATCATGATAGTGGGGGTGGGGGTTGGGGAGAGGAAGCATTTAAGAACTAGAGGAAAGTTGTATGTTTCATCGTTGACTGGCTCTTCTCCTCCCTGTGACCCTTCTGTAAGGCGTTCCCAATCTGTACTCCGCCTCATTCACAATGATTTGATTTTTTGTTCTTTGATACCTTAAACCTGATCACACAGGCTGCTGTGCTTTTTCCATGTGGGCTTTGTTGTTTCTGAGCTACAGGGCCACTTGTATACCTTCAAGACTTTATGACTTCAGATGCTATATCTTTTGATAGTCGAGCACTATCAGCTTTCTTCACCACATTTGCTTATGCACACATTTTTCTTCAGTGATCATGTCAGGAAGGTGAGCATCATGGAATGCCAATTTAACAGAACAAAATGTTCTTGCATTGAAGGAGTACTTGAGTGGAAGCCCAATGTCCATTTGCTAACTTAATACTAAACCTATAATATGTGCACATAGATCTATTTTCCCATTGTCATATATAAATATATTTACATATGTCCATGCCTGTATTTAGACCTCTGTAAGTGCCCTTTGCCTCCTGGACACCCCCTTACTGAAGGGTTGTGGAAAGTAGATGAGCCAGTCTGGGTTCAGGGTAGCAACGATGAAACATATAACTTTCCTCTAGTTCTTAATGCTTCCTTCCCACAATATCATAATCCCAATCCCACCTTACAAAGCTGGCTAGACCAGAGGATGTACATTGGTACAGATAGAAACTGGAAACACAGGGAATCAAGGGTAGATGACCCCTTCAGGACCAATGGTGAGAGTGGCGATGCCTGGAGGGTAGAAGGAATGTGGGGTGGAAAGGGGGAACCGACTACAAGAATCTACGAATAGCCTCCTCCCTTGGGGATGGACAGCAGAGAAGTGGGCAGGGGGAGATGTCAGACAGTGTAACATATGACATAATAATTTATGAATTATGAAGGATTCATGAGGGAGGGGAAGGAGGCAGGAGGGGCACAAAAGGAGGAGCCAATATTAAGGACTGAAGTAGAAGGCAAATTTTTTGAGAATGATGATGGCAACAAATGTACATATGTGCTTGACACAATGGATGGATGTATAGATTGTGATAAGAATTGTATGAGCTCCCAGTAAAATGATTAAAAAAAAGATTAAGTGACTGGTCACTACACATACACTGGGAATAGGATAAAATTTTCAATAACATTCATTCACAAAGCCAGGACTATACCTTCCAGATTAACATATGTGACAAAAAAGCAAAGAGAGAATACAAACAGTAACTATATGATAGTCCTGGGACACCATTCACAGGGTATTCCCAAAGCAAGAGATCCAGACTGAAATCCAACAAACTCAAATTCCAGAGTATTAAGATAGCAGTCATCTGCATCTTTGGACACTAGAGCACTTTGCCCTAAGTCCAAGGGAGTATGTTTTAAAGCACTTTCTTAAACCTGTTTCAGGCGAATCTAAGGTAAATCCCACTGATTTGGAAAGCCACTAAGGAGCTAATAAGGTCTAGGGGGCTTTATCTTATCAGCTCCTTAGTGACTTTCCAAATCGGATCCTTCTGATGTGGCCCATGGAGGATGTTGTGAGCCTGGAAAGAACAGAGTCTAAAATCCTAGATGACTACAGCATCCAGTCTGGATCACCAAGGACTGGATAGAAACCAGGTCAAAAGTGTCCAGTTAGGAATGTAATACCAGGCGTATTCTCTCCTTGGGTTCTATAAGTACCGTTAAGCATGTTTCCCCCCAGATGGCATCTTGCTCTACCCAGTTTATCCATCAACGAAAGTGTAATTGCCTTTTCCAAGACAGACCCGTCTCCCCCTCATGTCTTGACTTGAGTTTCCAGGATGGTTTGCTAATCACTCTCGTAGGAGTATCTATTGAATTTGGGTGACCGTAGGACAATGTTGTATGGCAGCAACTGATTGGTCGTCTCCCTCCTTCCTCCCTTCCCATCTTGAGAAATTGATCCCAGTGGAGGGGACGTGTCTTCCGTTGAAGTGGTTTGTAAGATGCAAATGTAAAGAGGGCAATATATAGTGCACGGGTACTATACTGGCTCACTACCTTGTTTGGGAGGCCAGATTTCATGACAAAAAGATGATTACATGACCCAAGAGCAGAATTCTGCCTTTATCTTGGTGTTTATCCTTATAGTAGTGTGCCAGTCTTTTTGTGATTGACTAACTTTACGAAGCATAATCATTTCCAGGCCCATCTATGTAATGGGGTGTTTCATGGTTTCATCACTGTTTTTCAGGGGCACATAATTTCAATGTGTACCAGAGTTTCTTCCTCCATTCTTTTACTGATGGGCATTTGGGCTCTTTCCAGCCTCTTGCTATTGTGAACAGTGCTACGGTGAATGTAGGAGAACACATGTCTGGGGTCTGTCTCTTACTTCTTTGGGGTATATGACAAGCAGAGGTGTTGCTGGGTCTAATGCTACTTGCTTCAGGTAGTCTCATAGCGTTCCCCACTGGTTGTAAATGTTTACAAGACTACCAGCCATGTATAAGAGTTCCAAATGCTCCACGCCCTCTCTAGCATTTGTCATTCTCTGTTGTGTGTTTCAATTGCTATTGTGAGGAGTGTACGGTAATAACTCATTGTTGTTTTGATTTGCATTTCCTGTGTGGCTAGGAAATGGTGAGCATATCTTCATGTATGTGTTAGTCATTCACAAGCCAGCTTTGGTGAATGTCTATTTTATGTCCTTTGCCCACCTTTCAATTGGACTAATTTTTTTCTTAGAAAAATTCCATAGATTTTGGTAACAAGTCTCTCGTTAGTTGTGTCATTGTTACCCCACCACCCCAATCTGTGAGTTCTCATTTTACTATTTTGATGAAATTTTTTGAGGTGCATAAGTGTTTTATTTTAGTAGGTCCCAGGCATCTGTGTTGTCTTTTGCTCTGTGTGCTTCCTTTATTAGATTTGCTAGTCCATGTATGCCCTGCAATAGACCCCTTAAGTTTCTAATTGATGATCCTGATAGTTCTGGGGTTTACATTTAGGTCTGTAATCCAGTTTAAGTTTGTTTTTGTACATGGAGTGAGGTATGGGTCCTGTTTCATTCTTCTGCAGATGGAGATCCAAGTTTTCACCCACTTTCCTGTTGCCCATCCTCCAGGGAGGAGGTTATATGTAGATCACTGAGGGGTCTACGGGGCCATCCCCAATCAAAGCCAAACTGACAACCCCGCCTCCATTTCCCCTAGAAGTATGCGCTACAGAGGACAACACTTAGCCTACAGGTTGGGGAGAGGGGCTGGCCCGCCATGCCCATATGGAAGTGTAAACCCAAAGGAAAAAGGGAGTGAGGGTTTAGACTGGATACTGGCACACCAAGTCCTGAGGAGGACGGCCCTGCATGCTGCTGCTAAGGCACAGAGAGGACTGTAGGGCTGACAACAGCTTGAGACATGGTGTCCCCTCACTGGAACATATTGTGAATGAGGACAATACTCGGGACACCCAGCAGGGAGTGAGTCGGGCCTGACCATCCCCACAATGGGATGAACCAGGAAGGAAACAGAACAGATCAGCAATGGGAGCATTGCCAAGCCACGAAGCCCTTGAAGTGTCCCCACAATAGATTTCAGGCTAGGAGGGGCAGTTCTCAGAACCCCTCTAGACTGGTGGGGAGATAATCATAAAGGTCAGCAGACAGATTTGGAATTTTGTATGTGTTTTCAGGGGGGTTTTCTAGGTTTCCCCCCTTTTTTTGTTTTCCCTTTTTATTCAGTCTTTTGTTTTCTTTTTGCTTTGTCTCTTTTATTGCTTTGCCTACCAATATAAGATAGGTTTGGGAAGAAAGCCCAAGGAGAAAGTAAAGGGACCGGCATTTCTGGAGGCACTTGGGAGAGGAGACAGTGGGAGGAAAGGAGTGGTGAGCAAACGATGCCATAGACAGGAAACAACTAGGGAATTAAAAGGAACAACAAGGAGGACATAGAGATCCTGGTGGTGGTGGTGGAGCAACGGCAATCTAGCTGAGAGAAGAAGGGCACGCATGATGTTGGGAAAGGAGGAAGGTAAAAAGAAAACAGGAACGATCTAGGAAGCAAATCTAAGGATACAGGAATAAACATAGGTGTGCACTTATGAAAATATATTAATAAAAATCGAGGTATTGGCCTATGTACATATATTTACATAGCGATAAATTAAGGAAGTGGATGGACTTTGGGCCTCTGCTTAAGCCCTCCCTCAACACAAGAACACTTTGTTCTAACAACCCAGCATTCAGTGATGCTCACCCTCCCAGCATAATAGCTGAAGGCAAAATGAATGCATAAGCAAATGAGGTAAAGAAAGCTGATGATGCCCAGCTATAAAAAGATAAAACATCTGGGTTCTTAAAAAACTGATGGTAAACTTGCAGCCATCTAGCAAAGAAGCAACAAATCCCATATGAAAGGGCCCTAGCCTGTAAGATCATGAGGTGTTGACAGAATCAGGTAGGCACCAGAAGACTGCAAACAAACAAAAACCCCCATATTGTTTAGGATAAAGGGGTTGGAGCAGAGCCCCAAAACCCATCTGTAGACGGGAGGACATACCCTCACAGAAGGGTCACAACAAAAGGATGAGGCAACCAGAGCACAGTATAACACTAATGAAATGTACAACATACCTCTGTATCTTTAAGGCTTCCTCACCCCCCTCTATCATGATCCCAGTTCTGCCAATCAGTTGTGCGTAGGCAAGAGCATGTATACAGGTACAGATAAAGGATCATGACACACAGAATCAAGGTCAGACCAACCTCTCAGGAACAGAAACCGAAGGGTACCAGGAGGGTAGATGGAAGGTAGGGGTAGAAAGGGGAAACGGATCACAATGATTGCTGTATAATACTGCTCCCCAGGGGGGTAAACAACATAAATGTGGTGAAGGGACACAGCACTCAGTATAAGATAGGAAATCAAGGGGTCACGAGAGTGGGAGTGTAGGAAAAGAGAAGAATTGAACCAAGAGTTCAAAAAGAAAGTAACTGTTTAGAAAATGATGGCAACAAATGATAGTGGTATAAATGAGCTTGATACAATTGATGTCATGGACTGTTAGAAGAGCTGTGAGGTAGTTAGTTTGCTGTGACAAGCTGGCCGATAAACACATGTGGGGCGAATTGAAAGGGAGAGGGATAAGTGGTTCAGGGATCCACGCCTTTCTAATGCTGGGGTGCCTTGCTTTATGATGGTCAGATCCGGATGCAGCTCCCTTAGCCAGTTCCCTGCTTTAGCTCCCAAGAATAATTTCCTGAAAGACATCCCTGAGGAGAAGCCACATGGACCTAGTAGACACGATGCCGGTGCAGAGATGCTTACACATTCACTGAATCGGCTTTCCTCCTCCAGTCAACATCATGGTGTCTGGTTTGTGAGATGGAGGAGGACTTTGTGGTTTGATACTGGATAAAGGGGTTGAGGGATTAATTTTGGACTTGTGGGTTTTGGCAGGACAGGTTTGGGATTTTTGCTTGATGCACACTATATATAAACTATATAAAGCACTTTATATAAACTATATAAAACTCTCCCTTAGACATGAGTTTCACTGTAGTTCTTTCCCTAAAGTACCCTGACTAACACATTGTGGTACCTTAGCAGTGGTGTACTGGAGAAACTAGCCATAAGATGGAGAGTAGATGTTTGTCTGACCTCTCCCTCATGGTAGTTTTCCTTCTCTGTCTAGCCAGTGGTCAGACAAAGCCACCCTATATTCAATAGATTACTGGGGAAACTATGGGAAGTATGAGAGCAGAAAGTTTGTAAGCCCACTTGCTTTGAGCCAACAAAATTTGATCTTTACATGGGCTTAGGAAACACCTTAGAAGACAGCTATGCAGAGAATTGATTTATATGCGAAACAGTGCTTTCCTGTACTCAGGAACCACAAGTCTTTGCCAACACTAAAAAAATCTGGGAGTACAAAGAAAATACCTCCCAGGGAATGGGTGTAAAAGGGAGCTTATGAGCAGGCTGACGGTTTGCAAGGTGACCACGTGAATCTACTTGCTCAGTAGAAGTTGGAGAAATGTAGTAATAAAAACACTAATTGAGTTTGGCCTCTGACACTTGTGTATTTGGTTTACAGGAGAAATGGAGAATATGAGAGTGAATCAACAAAAATTCATGATCTAGCATGAGTAACCCAAGCTTCTTGAATATTGGAGAGAGCTCATGGTCTACAAGCAAGGTGATCGGTGGACACCGTAGAGCTGAGGAAGGCATGGGTTGACCAGAACCCTAACAGATGGCGGATTTTCGAGGCTGTGAACTGGTGTGGATCATGGCTGACTTTATGAATGGCTTCTTCGGTTTTGACTTTGTTGATGGACGCAAAATTCAATAGGTTCCTATTGGAATGAAGATTTATTCAGGTCGAAAATGATTTTTTCCTCTGAGAAAAGGTTTGATCTAAGAGGGCCGTAGATTAAGCAAACAGCGAAAATATGAGGTACAAGTGCACGGAGTAGATGGCTTAAAAACATTCCAGAGGGAGGAACATAATCAGAGGCTTATAGAATTAAGTTATTGGTGTCACGTAATTTCAATTCTGAATGGGTGCCAGGATGGCAAGTTTGGATATAGTTCGTGGATTGTGCCAACCTGGGCGATACACACGTGCGGTTAAATGAAGGGCGGAGGGATCAATGGCTCCTTGAGCATTGCCATTCTAGTTGGGTCTCTTCATTTCTGAATGTGGGAGCAGGGTGCAGCTGCCTCAGCTTCTTACCTGCTTTAGCTGTCAAGGCTCCTTTCCGGCAAGACGTCCCTGAGCCGAAGACACATGGACCTACCCAGAGGAAGGCCGGGCTGTTGGAGTAGCCGTGCAGATATGCTGACATATCCAATGCCCACGCTGCTCTGCTTACACATTCAATGCCTCAGCTCTCCTCCCTCAGCCAGCAACATATCGTCTGTTTTGAAAGATGGAGGAGGACATTGCAATTGGTGTTGGACATGTGGGTTAATGGGTTATTGTCGGACTTGTGGGTTTGGACCACACTGCTTTCGGATGTCTGCTTGATGAACACTTAACCTTGATATATGAGTCTCACTTAGACATGAGTTTCTGTGCCCCTGTTTCTCTACGAGAGCCAGAGTCACAAATAGGATACCTAGCAGTGCGGCAATGGAAAAACTCATCTTAAGATGGAGAGTAGCTATTTGTTTGACCTTGCCCTCATGGTAATTCTTCTTCTTTGTCTATGTAGAGGTCAGACAAAGCTACCCTTTAGTCGGTTGTTTTCTGGGGAAAATATGGGAAGTAGGAAAAATGAAAGTTTGTAAGCCCACATGCATAGAGCCACCAAAATTGGGTGATCTTTAGCTGGGTTAAGCTACCTCTGGGAAGACTGCTGTGCAGTGAATTAGATGCCCACCAGTGCTTTCGTGTACTCAGGAACCATAAGCCTTTGCCAGAAGTTAAAATGAAATCTGAGGGTAGGGAGAAAACATCTCCCTGGACTGTGTGTTAAAGAGAGCCTGTGAGCAGGCGGAATTGCTAGCTGGGTGACCATATGGATCTTCATATGGAGTGGAGGTCGGAGAACTGCAGCAATAAAAGGACTGCTTGTGTATGGGCCCAGATACCTGTGGATTTGGTTTACCTGAAAAGGAGAAAAAGAGGGTGATTTGACTAAAGTTCACCACGTCGCATCAGGAGCCCAGGCTTGTTGAACATTAGCGAGAGCCCATGGTCTACAAGCAAGGAGACCGGTGGACACCCCGTGGAGGCTGAGTGAGGTAGCTGGCACGGGTCGACCAGAAGCCCACTATAGGGCGATTTTGGAGACAGTGAACTGGTGCCTAAGAGTGCTGACTTTATGCACGGCCTGTCCGGCTTTGATTTTGCCGATGGACACAGACTTTGAAAGGTTCCTATTGGAATGAAGATTTCTTCATAGCGAGCAATGATTGTTTCCTCTGAGCACTGGTTTTATATTAGTGGGCCATAGATAAAGTGGATAGCTAAAATTTGGCGTATAAAGACACAGAGTAGTTGGCTTACAAACTTTCCGAGTGGGGGAACATTCCATAAGTTTTAGAATTAAGGTCTGATGTAACTTAATTCCATGTTGGGTTTAAAGAATTTGAAACGGGTGCCTGGTTCGCAAATGTGAATTTAGTTCGTGGATTGTGCCAACCTGGGCGATACACACGTGCGGTTAAATGAAGGGCGGAGTGATCAATGGCTCCTTGATCATTGCCATTCTAGTTGGGTCTCTTCATTTCTGAATGTGGGAGCAGGGTGCAGCTGACTCAGCTTGTTCCCTGCTTTAGCTGTCAAGGCTCCTTTCTGGCAAGACGTCCCAGAGCCGAAGACACATGGACCTACCAAGAGGAAACCCGGGCTGCTGGAGTAGCCATGCAGAGATATGCTGACATATCCACTGCCTAGGCTGCTCTGCTTACACATTCACTGCCTGGGCTCTCCTCCTTCAGCCAGCAACATGTCCAATGTTTTGAAAGATGGAGGAGGACATTGCAATTGGTGTTGGACATGTGGGTTAATGGGTTATTGTCGGACTTGTGGGTTTGGACCACACTGCTTTCGGATGTCTGCTTGATGAACACTTAACCTTGATATATGAGTCTCACTTAGACATCAGTTTCTGTGCCCCTGTTTCTCTACGAGAGCCAGAGTCACAAATAGTATACCTAGCAGTGGGGCAATGGAAAAACTCATCTTAAGATGGAGAGTAGCTATTTGTTTGACCTTGCCTCATGGTAATTCTACTTCCTTGTCTATCCAGAAGTCAGACAAAGCTACCCTGTACTCGGTTGTTTTCTGGGGAAACTATGGAAAGGTGGAATAATGAAAGTTTGTAAGCCCACTTGCTTTGAACCACTAAAATGGGGTTATCTTTAGATGGGTTTAGACCACCTCTGGGTAGACAGCTATGCAGTGAAATAGATGCCCACCAGTGTTTTCTTGAACTCAGGAACCATAAGCCTTTGCCAGAAGTTAAAAAAACATCTGGGAGTAGAGAGAAAACATCTCGCAGGGACTGTGTGTTAAAGAGAGACTGTGAGCAGGCTGAATTGCTTTCTGGGTGACCTCGGGGATCTACATATGGAGTGGAGGTCGGAGAAATGCAGCAATAAAAGGACTGCTTGCGTATGGGCACGGATACCTGTGGATTTGGTTTACCTGAAAAGGAGAACACGAGGGTGACTCGAGTAAAGTTCACCATGTGCATCAGGACCCCAGGCTTGTTGAATAGAGCGAGAGCCCATGGTCTACAAGCAAGGTGACCGGTGGATACCCCATGAAGGCTGAGCGAGGTCCCCGGTACGGGTCGACAAGAAGCACACCAGAGGACGATATTGGAGACTGTGAACTGGTGCCTAAGAGTGCTGACTTTATGCACGGCGTGTCCGGCTTTGATTTTGCCGATGGACACAGACTTTGAATGGTTCCTATTGGAATGAAGATTTCTTCATGGCGAGCAATGAAATTTCCTCTGAGCACTTGTTTTATATTTTGGGCCATAGATAAAGTGAATAGCTAAAATTTGGCGTATGATGGCACAGAGTAGTTGGCTTACAATCTTTCTGAGTGGGGAAACATTCCATAAGTTTTAGAATTAAGGTCCTGGTGTTACTTAATTCCATGTTGTGGTTAAAGAATTTTGAACGGGTGTCAGGTTCGCAAATGTGGATTTAGTTCGTGGATTGTGCCCACCTGGGCGATACACACGTGCGGTTAAATCAAGGGGGGAGGGATCAATGGCTCCTTGAGCATTGCCATTCTTGTTGGGTCTCTTCATTTCTGAACATGGGAGCAGGGTGCAGCTGCCTCACCTTGTTCCCTGCTTTAGCTGACAAGGCTCCTTTCCGGCATGACGTCCCTGAGCCGAAGACACATGGACCTACTCAGAGGAAGCCCGGGCTGTTGGAGTAGCCGTGTAGAGATATGCTGACATATCCACTGCCCACGCTCTTCTGCTTACACATTCACTGCCTCGTCTCTCCTCCTTCAGCCATCAACATGTCATCTGTTTTGAAAGATGGAGGAGGACACTGCAATTGTTGTTAGACATGTGGGTTAATGGGTTAATGTCGGACTTGGGGGTTTGGACCACACTGCTTTCGGATGTCTGCTTGATGAACACTTAACCTTGATATATGAGTCTCACTTAGACATGAGTTTCTGTGCCCCTGTTTCTCTACGAGAGCCAGAGTCACAAATAGGATACCTAGCAGTGGGGCAATGGAAAAACTCATCTTAAGATGGAGAGTAACTATATGTTTGACCTTGCCGTCATGGTAATTCTTCTTCCTTGTCGATCCAGAGGTCAGACAAAGCCACCCTGTACTCGGTTGTTTTCTGGGGAAACTAGGGTAAGGGGGAAAAATGAAAGTTTGTAAGCCCATTTGCTTGAGCCACCAAAATGGGGTGATCTTTAGCGGGGTTTTGACCACCTCTGGGAAGACAGGTATGCAGTGAAATAGATGCCCACCAGTTCTTTGGTGTACTCAGGAATCATAAGACTTGGCCAGAAGTAAAAAAAAAAATCTGGGAGTAGGGAGAAAACATCTCCCTGGGAGTGTGTGTTAAAGAGAGCCTGTGAGCAGGCTGAATTGCTTGCTGGGTGTCCACGTGGATCTACATATGGTGTGGAAGTCGGAGAAATGCAGCAGTAACAGGATTGCTTGCGTATGGGCACGGATACCTGTGGATTTGTTTACCTGTAAAGGGGAACACAAGGGTGACTCGAGGAATGTTCACCACGTCGCATCAGGAGCCCAACTTGTTGAATAGTGGTGAGAGGCCATGGTCTACAAGCAAGGTGACCGGTGGACACCCCGTGGAGGCTGAGTGAGGTAGCCGGCACCGGTCGTCCAGAAGCCCACCAGAGGGCGATATTGGAGACTGTGAACTGGTGCCTAAGAGGGCTGACTTTATGCACGGCCTGTCCGGCTTTGATTTTGCCGATGGACACAGACTGTGAAAGGTTCCTATTAGAATCAAGATTTCTTCATGGCGAGCAATGATTGTTTCCTCTGAGCACTGGTTTTATATTAGTGGGCCATACATAAAGTGAATAGCTAAAATTAGGGGTATAAAGGCACAGAGCAGTTGGCTTACAAACTTTCTGAGTGGGGGAACATTCCATAAGGCTTTGAATTAAGGTCCTGATGTTACTTAATTCCATGTTGGGGTTAAAGAATTTTGAACGGGTGCCAGGTTCACAAATGTGGATTTAGTTCGTGGATTGTGCCAACCTGGGTGATACACACGTGCAGTTAAATGAAGGGCGGAGAGATCAATGGCTCCTTGAGCATTGCCATTCTAGTTGGGTCTCTTTATTTCTGAACGTGGGAGCAGCGTGCAGCTGCCTCAGCTTGTTCCCTGCTTTAGCTGTCAAGGCTCCTTTCCGGCAAGACGTCCCTGAGCCGAAGACACATGTACTTACCCAATGGAAGCCCGGGTTGTTGGAGTAGCCGTGCAGAGATATGCTGATATATCCACAGACCACGCGGCTCTGCTTACACATTCACTGTCTCGGCCCCCCTCCTTCACCCTGCAACATGTCGTCTGTTTTGAAAGATGGAGGAGGACATTGCAATTGGTTTCGACATGTGGGTTAATGGGTTAATGTCGGACTTGTGGGTTTGGACCACACTGCTTTCAGATGTCTGCTTGATGAACACTTAACCTTTATATATGAGTCTCACTTAGACATGAGTTTCTGTGCCCCTGTTTCTCTACGAGAGCCAGAGTCACAAATAGGATACCTAGCAGTGGGACAATGGAAAAACTCATCTTAAGATGGAGAGTAGCTATTTGTTTGACTTTGCCCTCATGGTAATTCTTCTTCCTTGTCTATCCAGAGGTCAGACAAAGCCACCCTTTACTCGGTTGTTTTCTGGGGAAAATATGGGAAGTGGGAAAAATGAAAGTTTGTAAGCCCACATGCTTACAGCCACCAAAATTGGGTGATCTTTAGCTGGGTTAAGCTACCTCTGGGAAGACTGCTGTGCAGTGAATTAGATGTCCACCAGTGCTTTCGTGTACTCAGGAACCATAAGCCTTTGCCAGAAGTTAAAATAAAATCTGAGAGTAGGGAGAAAACATCTCCCTGGACTGTGTGTTAAAGAGAGCCTGTGGCAGGCTGAATTGCTTGCTGGGTGACCACATGGATCTTCATATGGAGTGGAGGTCAAAGAACTGCAGCAATAAAAGGATTGCTAGTGTATGGGCCCAGATACCTGTGGATTTGGTTTACCTGAAAAGGAGAAAAAGAGGGTGATTTGACTAAAATTCACCACGTCGCATCAGGAGCCCAGGTTTGTTGAACATTAGCGAGAGCCCATGGTCTACAAGCAAGGAGACCGGTGGACACCCCGTGGAGGCTGAGTGAGGTAGTTGGCACGGGTCAACCAGAAGCCCACCATAGGGCGATATTGGAGACTGAACTGGTGCCTAAGAGTGCTGACTTTATGCACGGCCTGTCCGGCTTTGATTTTGCCGATTGACACAGACTTTGAAAGGTTCCTATTGGAATGAAGATTTCTTCATAGCGAGCAATGATTGTTTCCTCTGAGCACTGGTTTTATATTAGTGGGCCATAGATAAAGTGGATAGCTAAAATTTGGCGTTTAAAGGCACAGAGTAGTTGGCTTACAAACATTCCGAGTGGGGGAACATTCCATAAGTTTTAGAATTAAGGTCTGATGTAACTTAATTCCATGTTGGGGTTAAAGAATTTTGGACGAGTTCCTGGTTCACAAATGTGGATTTAGTTCGTGGATTTGCCAACCTGGGCGATACACACGTGCGGTTAAATGAAGGGCGGAGAGATCAATGGCTCCTTGATCATTACCATTCTAGTTGGGTCTCTTTATTTCTGAATGTGGGAGCAGGGTGCAGCTGACTCAGCTTGTTCCCTGCTTTAGCTGTCAAGGCTCCTTTCTGGCAAGACGTCCCTGAGCCGAAGACACATGGACCTACCAAGAGGAAACCCGGGCTGCTGGAGTAGCCATGCAGAGATTTGCTGACATATCCACTGCCCATGCTGCTCTGCTTACACATTCACTGCCTAGGCTCTCCTCCTTCAGCCAGCAACATGTCGAATGTTTTGAAAGATGGAGGAGGACATTGCAATTGGTGTTGGGCATGTGGGTTAATGGGTTATTGTCGGAATTGTGGGTTTGGACCACACTGCTTTCAGATGTCTGCTTGATGAACACTTAACCTTGATATATGAGTCTCACTGAGACATGAGTTTCTGTGTCCCTGTTTTTCTACGAGAGCCAGAGTCACAAATAGTATACCTAGCAGTGGGGCAATGGAAAAACTCATCTTAAGATGGAGAGTAGCTATTTGTTTGACCTTGCCCTCATGGTAATTCTTCTTTCTTGTCTATCGAGAGGTCAGACAAAGCCACCATTTACTCGGTTCTTTTCTGGGGAAACTATGGGAAGTGGTGAAAATGAAAGTTTGTAAGCCCACTTGCTTTGAGCCACCAAAATGGGGTGATCTTCAGCTGGGTTTAGACCACCTCTGGGAAGACAGCTATGCAGTGAAATTGATGCCCACCAGTGCTTTCCTGTACTCTGGAACCATATGTCTTTGCCTGAAGTTAAAAAAATCTGGGAGTATGGAGAAAACATCTCCCTGGGACTGTGTGTTAAAGAGAGCCTGTGAGCAGGCTGAATTGCTTCCTGAGTGTCCACGTGGATCTACATGTGGTGTGGAGGTCGGAGAAATGCAGCAATAAAAGGACTGCTTGCGTGTGGGCACGGATACCTGTGGATTTGGTTTACCTGAAAAGGAGAACACGAGGGTGACTCGAGTAAAGTTCACCACATCGCATCGGGAGCCCAACTTGTTGAATAGTGGCTAGAGCCCATGGTCTACAAGCAAGGTGACCGGTGGATACCCCGTGAAGGCTGAGCGAGGTAACTGGCACGGGTCGACCCGAAGCCCACCAGAGGACGATATTGGAGACTGTGAACTGGTGCCTAAGAGTGCTGAGTTTATGCACGGCCTGTCCAGCTTTGATTTTGCCGATGGGAGACAGACTTTGAATGGTTCCTATTGGAATGAAGATTTCTTCATAGTGAGCAATAATTGTTTCCTCTGAGCACTTGTTTTATATTTTGGGCCATAGATAAAGTGAATAGCTAAATTTTGGCGTATAATGGCACAGAGTAGTTGGCTTACAAACTTTCTGAGTGGGGGAACATTCCATAAGTTTTAGAATTAAGGTCCTGATGTTACTTAATTCCATGTTGGGGTTAAAGAATTTTGATCGGGTGCCAGGTTCGCAAATGTGGATTAGGTTCGTGGATTGTGCCAACCTGGGCGATACACACGTGCGGTTAAATGAAGGGCGGAGTGACAATGGCTCCTTGAGCATTGCCATTCTAGTTGGGTCTCTTCATTTCTGAACGTGGGAGCAGCGTGCAGCTGCCTCAGCTTGTTCCCTGCTTTAGCTGTCAAGGCTGCTTTCCGGCAAGACGTCCCTGAGCCGAAGACACATATACTTACCCAAAGGAAGGCGGGTTGTTGGAGTAGCCATGCAGAGATATGCTGATATATCCACAGACCACGCAGCTCTGCTTACACATTCACTGTCTCGGCCCCCCTCCTTCAGCCTGCAACATGTCGTCTGTTTTGAAAGATGGAGGAGGACATTGCAATTGGTCTTGGACATGTGGGTTAATGGGTTAATGTCGGACTTGGGGGTTTGGACCACACTGCTTTCAGATGTCTGCTTGATGAACACTTAACCTTTATATATGAGTCTCACTTAGACATGAGTTTCTGTGCCCCTGTTTCTCTACGAGAGCCAGAGTCACAAATAGGATACCTAGCAGTGGGGCAATGGAAAAACTCATCTTAAGATGGAGAGTAGCTATTTGTTTGACCTTGCCATTGTGGTAATTCTTCTTCCTTGTCTATCCAGAGATCAGACAAAGCCACCCTTTACGCGGTTGTTTTCTAGGGAAAATATGGGAAGTGGGAAAAATGAAAGTTTGTAAGCCCACATGCTTAGAGCCACCAAAATTGGGTGATCTTAAGCTGGGTTAAGCTACCTCTGGGAAGACTGCTGTGCAGTGAATTAGATGCCCACCTGTGTTTTCGTGTACTCAGGAACCATAAGCCTTTGCCAGAAGTTAAAATAAAATCTGAGAGTAGGGAGAAAACATCTCCCTGGACTGTGTGTTAAAGAGAGCCTGTGAGCAGGCTGAATTGCTTGCTGGGTGACCACGTGGATCTTCATATGGAGTGGAAGTCGGAGAACCGCAGCAATAAAAGGACTGCTTGTGTATGGGCCCAGATACCTGTGGATTTGGTTTACCTGAAAAGGAGAAAAAGGGTGATTCGACTAAAGTTCACCACGTTGCATCAGGAGCCCAGGTTTGTTGAACATTAGCGAGAGCCCATGGTCTACAAGCAAGGAGACCGGTGGACACCCCTTGGAGGCTGAGTGAGGTAGCTGGCACGGGTCGACCAGAAGCCCACCATAGGGCGATATTGGAGACTGAACTGGTGCCTAAGAGTGCTGACTTTATGCACGGCCTGTCCGGCTTTGATTTTGCCGATGTACACTGACTTTGAAAGGTTCCTATTGGAATGAAGATTTCTTCATAGCGAGCAATGATTGTTTCCTCTGAGCACTGGTTTTATATTAGTGGGCCATAGATAAAGTGGATAGCTAAAATTTGGCGTATAAAGGCACAGAGTAGTTGGCTTACAAACTTTCCGAGTGGGGGAACATTCCATAAGTTTTAGAATTAAGGTCTGATGTAACTTAATTCCATGTTGGGTTTAAAGAATTTTGAACGGGTGCCTGGTTCGCAAATGTGAATTTAGTTCGTGGATTGTGCCAACCTGGGCGATACACAGGTGCGGTTAAATGAAGGGCGGAGTGATCAATGGCTCCTTGATCATTGCCATTCTAGTTGGGTCTCTTCATTTCTGAATGTGGGAGCAGGGTGCAGCTGACTCAGCTTGTTCCCTGCTTTAGCTATCAAGGCTCCTTTCTGGCAAGACGTCCAAGAGCCGAAGACACATGGACCTACCAAGAGGAAACCCGGGCTGCTGGAGTAGCCATGCAGAGATATGCTGACATATCCACTGCCCAGGCTGCTCTGCTTACACATTCACTGCCTGAGCTCTCCTCCTCCAGCCAGCAACATGTCGAATGTTTTGAAAGATGGAGGAGGACATTGCAATTGGTATTGGACATGTGGGTTAATGGGTTATTGTCGGACTTGTGGGTTTGGACCACACTGCTTTCGGATGTCTGCTTGATGAACACTTAACCTTGATATATGAGTCTCACTTAGAAACTCATGTCTGTGTCCCTGTTTCTCTATGAGAGCCAGAGTCACAAATAGGATACCTAGCAGTGGGGCAATGGAAAAACTCATCTTAAGATGGAGAGTAGCTATTTGTTTGACCTTGCCTCATGGTAATTCTACTTCCTTGTCTATCCAGAAGTCAGACAAAGCTACCATGTACTCGGTTGTTTTCTGGGGAAACTATGGAAAGGTGGCAAAATGAAAGTTTGTAAGCCCACTTGCTTTGAACCACTAAAATGGGGTTATCTTTAGCTGGGTTTAGAACACCTCTGGGTAGACAGCTATGCAGTGAAATAGATGCCCACCAGTGCTTTCGTGAACTCAGGAACCATAAGCCTTTGCCAGAAGTTAAAAAAATATCTGGGAGTAGGGAGAAAACATCTCCCAGGGACTGTGTGTTAAAGAGAGACTGTGAGCAGGCTGAATTGCTTTCTGGGTGACCTCGGGGATCTACATATGGAGTGGAGGTCGGAGAAATGCAGCAATAAAAGGACTACTTGCGTATGGGCACGGATACCTGTGGATTTGGTTTACCTGAAAAGGAGAACACGAGGGTGACTCGAGTAAAGTTCACCATGTGCATCAGGACCCCAGGCTTGTTGAATAGAGCGAGAGCCCATGGTCTACAAGCAAGGTGACCGGTGGATACCCCATGAAGGCTGAGCGAGGTCCCTGGTACGGGTCGACAAGAAGCACACCAGAGGACGATATTGGAGACTCTGAACTGGTGCCTAAGAGTGCTGACTTTATGCACGTTCTGTCCGGCTTTGATTTTGCCCATGGACACAGACTTTGAATGGTTGCTATTGGAATGAAGATTTCTTCATGGCGAGCAATAATTGTTTCCTCTGAGCACTTGTTTTATATTTTGGGCCATAGATAAAGTGAATAGCTAAAATAGCTAAAAGTTGGCTTACAATCTTTCTGAGTGGGGAAACATTCCATAAGTTTTAGAATTAAGGTCCTGGTGTTACTTAATTCCATGTTGTGGTTAAAGAATTTTGAACGGGTGCCATTTTCGCAAATGTGGATTTAGTTCGTGGATTGTGCCCACCTGGGCGATACACACGTGCGGTTAAATCAAGGGCGGAGGGCTCAATGGCTCCTTGAGCATTGCCATTCTTGTTGGGTCTCTTCATTTCTGAACATGGGAGCAGGGTGCAGCTGCCTCATCTTGTTCCCTGCTTTAGCTGACAAGGCTCCTTTCTGGCAAGACGTCCCTGAGCTGAAGACACATGCACCTACCAAGAGGAAGCCCGGGCTGTTGGAGTAGCCGTGTAGAGATATGCTTACATATCCACTGCCCACGCTGCTCTGCTTACACATTCACTGCCTCGTCTCTCCTCCTTCAGCCAGCAACATGTCATCTGTTTTGAAAGATGGAGGAGGACACTGCAATTGTTGTTAGACATGTGGGTTAATGGGTTAATGTCGGACTTGGGGGTTTGGACCACACTGCTTTCGGATGTCTGCTTGATGAACACTTAACCTTTATATATGAGTCTCACTTAGACATGAGTTTCTGTGCCCCTGTTTCTCTACGAGAGCCAGAGTCACAAATAGGATACCTAGCAGTGGGGCAATGGAAAAACTCATCTTAAGATGGAGAGTAACTATATGTTTGACCTTGCCCTCATGGTAATTCTTCTTCATTGTCGATCCAGAGGTCAGACAAAGCCACCCTGTACTCGGTTGTTTTCTGGGGAAACTAGGGTAAGGGGGAAAAATGAAAGTTTGTAAGCCCATTTGCTTGAGCCACCAAAATGGGGTGATCTTTAGCTGGGTTTTGACCACCTCTGGGAAGACAGGTATGCAGTGAAATAGATGCCCACCAGTTCTTTGGTGTACTCAGGAATCATAAGACTTGGCCA
Organism: Tenrec ecaudatus; assembly: GCF_050624435.1. Classification (NCBI taxonomy): domain Eukaryota; kingdom Metazoa; phylum Chordata; class Mammalia; order Afrosoricida; family Tenrecidae; genus Tenrec; species Tenrec ecaudatus. The sequence continues at coordinate 159,260 of NW_027459130.1, read as the reverse complement.
GAAGTAAAAAAAAAAATCTGGGAGTAGGGAGAAAACATCTCCCTGGGAGTGTGTGTTAAAGAGAGCCTGTGAGCAGGCTGAATTGCTTGCTGGGTGTCCACGTGGATCTACATATGGTGTGGAAGTCGGAGAAATGCAGCAGTAACAGGATTGCTTGCGTATGGGCACGGATACCTGTGGATTTGTTTACCTGTAAAGGGGAACACAAGGGTGACTCGAGGAATATTCACCACGTCGCATCAGGAGCCCAACTTGTTGAATAGTGGCGAGAGCCCATTGTCTACAAGCAATATGACCGGTGGACACCCCGTGGAGGCTGAGTGAGGTAGCCGGCAGGGGTCGACCAGAAGCCCACCAGTGGGCGATATTGGAGACTGTGAATTGGTGCCTAAGAGTGCTGACTTTATGCACGGCCTGTCCGGCTTTGATTTTGCCGATGGACACAGACTGTGAAAGGTTCCTATTAGAATGAAGATTTCTTCATGGCGAGCAATGATTGTTTCCTCTGAGCACTGGTTTTATATTAGTGGGCCATACATAAAGTGAATAGCTATAATTAGGGGTATAAAGGCACAGAGCAGTTGGCTTACAAAATTTCTGAGTGGGGGAACATTCCATAAGGCTTTGAATTAAGGTCCTGATGTTACTTAATTCCATGTTGGGGTTAAAGAATTTTGAACGGGTGCCAGGTTCACAAATGTGGATTTAGTTCGTGGATTGTGCCCACCTGGGTGATACACACGTGCAGTTAAATGAAGGGCGGAGGGATCAATGGCTTCTTGAGCATTGCCATTCTAGTTGGGTCTCTTCTTTTCTGAACGTGGGAGCAGGGTGCAGCTGCCTCAGCTTGTTCCCTGCTTCAGCTGTCAAGGCTCCTTTCCGGCAAGACGTCCCTGAGCCGAAGACACATGTACTTCCCAAAGGAAGCCCGGGTTGTTGGAGTAGCCGTGCAGAGATATGCTGATATATCCACAGATCACGCGGCTCTGCTTACACATTCACTGTCTCGGCGCCCCTCCTTCAGCCTGCAACATGTCGTCTGTTTTTAAAGATGGAGGAGGACATTTCAATTGGTGTCGACATGTGGGTTAATGGGTTAATGTCGGACTTGTGGGTTTGGACCACACTGCTTTCAGATGTCTGCTTGATGAACACTTAACCTTTATATATGAGTCTCACTTAGACATAAGTTTCTGTGCCCCTGTTTCTCTACAAGAGCCAGAGTCACAAATAGGATACCTAGCAGTGGGGCAATGGAAAAACTCATCTTAAGATGGAGAGTAGCTATTTGTTTGACTTTGCCCTCATGGTAATTCTTCTTCCTTGTCTATCCAGAGGTCAGACAAAGCCACCCTTTACTCGGTTGTTTTCTGGGGAAAATATGGGAAGTGTGAAAAATGAAAGTTTGTAAGCCGACATGCTTACAGCCACCAAAATTGGGTGATCTTTAGCTGGGTTAAGCTTCCTCTGGGAAGACTGCTGTGCAGTGAATTAGATGCCCACCAGTGCTTTCGTATACTCAGGAACCAAAAGCCTTTGCCAGAAGTTAAAATAAAATCTGAGTGTAGGGAGAAAACATCTCCCTGGACTGTGTGTTAAAGAGAGCCTGTGGCAGGATGAATTGCTTGCTGGGTGACCACATGGATCTTCAGATGGAGTGGACGTCGGAGAACTGCAGCAATAAAAGTACTGCTTTTGTATGGGCCCAGATACCTGTGGATTTGGTTTACCTGAAAAGGAGAACACGAGGGTGACTCGAGTAAAGTTCACCACGTCGCATCAGGAGCCCAGACTTGTTGAACATTGGCGAGAGCCCATGGTCTACAAGCAAGGAGACCGGTGGACACCCCATGGAGGCTGAGTGAGGTAGGTGGCACGGGTCGACCAGAAGCAGACCATAGGGCGATATTGGAGACTGTGAACTGGTGCCTAAGAATGCTGACTTTATGCACGGCCTGTCCGGCTTTCATTTTGCCGATTGACACAGACTTTGAAAGGTTCCTATTGGAATGAAGATTTCTTCATAGCGAGCAATGATTGTTTCCTCTGAGCACTGGTTTTATATTAGTGGGCCATAGATAAAGTGGATAGCTAAAATTTGGCGTTTAAAGGCCCAGAGTATTTGGCTTACAAACTTTCCGAGTGGGGGAACATTCCATAAGTTTTAGAATTAAGGTCTGATATAACTTAATTCCATGTTGGGGTTAAAGAATTTTGGACGGGTGCCTGGTTCACAAATGTGGATTTAGTTCGTGGACTGTGCCAACCTGGGCGATACACACGTGCGGTTAAATGAAGGGCGGAGGGATCAATGGCTCCTTGATCATTGCCATTCTAGTTGGGTCTCTTCATTTCTGAATGTGGGAGCAGGGTGCAGCTGACTCAGCTTGTTCCCTGCTTTAGCTGTCAAAGCTCCTTTCTGGCAAGACGTCCCTGAGCCGAAGACACATGGACCTACCAAGAGGAAACCCGGGCTGCTGGAGTAGCCATGCAGAGATTTGCTGACATATCCACTGCCCATGCTGCTCTGCTTAAACATTCACTGCCTGGGCTCTCCTCCTTCAGCCAGCAACATGTCGAATGTTTTGAAAGATGGAGGAGGAAATTGCAATTGGTGTTGGGCATGTGGGTTAATGGGTTATTGTTGGACTTGTGGGTTTGGACCACACTGCTTTCGGATGTCTGCTTGATGAACACTTAACCTTGATATATGAGTCTCACTTAGACATGAGTTTCTGTGTCCCTGTTTCTCTATGAGAGCCAGAGTCACAAATAGGATACCTAGCAGTTGGGCAATGGAAAAACTCATCTTAAGATGGAGAGTAGCTATTTGTTTGACCTTGCCTCATGGTAATTCTACTTCCTTGTCTATCCAGAAGTCAAACAAAGCCACCCTGTACTCGGTTGTTTTCTGGGGAAACTATGGAAAGGTGGAAAAATGAAAGTATGTAAGCCCACTGGCTTTGAACCACTAAAATGGGGTTATCTTTAGATGGGTTTAGACCACCTCTGGGTAGACAGCTATGCAGTGAAATAGATGCCCACCAGTGCTTTCGTGCACTCAGGAACCATAAGTCTTTGCCAGAAGTTAAAAAAAATCTGGGAGTAGGGAGAAAACATCTTCATAGGACGGTGTGTTAAAGAGAGCCTGTGAGCAGGCTGAATTGCTCTCTGGGTGACCACGGGGATCTACATATGGAGTGGAGGTCGGAGAAATGCAGCAATAAAAGGACTGCTTGTGTATGGGCCCGGATACCTGTGGATTTGGTTTACCTAACAAGGAGAAGAACACGAGGGTAACTCGATTAAAGTTCACCAGGCCGCATCAGGAGCCCAGTCTTGTTGAACATTGGCGAGAGCCCATGGTCTACAAGCAAGGAGACCGGTGGACACCCCGTGGAGGCTGAGTGAGATAGCTGGCACCGGTCGACCTGAAGCCCACCAAAGGACGATATTGGACACTGTGAACTGGTGCCTAAGAGTGCTGACTTTATGCACGGCCTGTACGGGTTTGATTTTGCCGATGGACACAGACTTTGAAAGGTTCCTATTGGAATGAAGATTTCTTCATAGCGAGCAATGATTGTTTCCTCTGAGCACTGGTTTTATATTAGTGGGCCATAGATAAAGTGAATAGCTAAAATTAGGGGTATAAAGGCACAGAGCAGTTGGCTTACAAACTTTCTGAGTGGGGGAACATTCCATAAGGCTTTGAATTAAGGTCCTGATGTTACTTAATTCCATGTTGGGGTTAAAGAATTTTGAACGGGTGCCAGGTTCACAAATGTGGATTTAGTTCGTGGATTGTGCCAACCTGGGTGATACACACGTGCAGTTAAATGAAGGGCGGAGGGATCAATGGCTCCTTGAGCATTGCCATTCTAGTTGGGTATCATTTCTGAACGTGGGAGCAGGGTGCAGCTGCCTCAGCTTGTTCCCTGCTTTACCTGTCAAGGCTCCTTTCCGGCAAGACATCCCTGACCCGAAGACACGTGGACCTACCCAGAGGAATCCCGGGTTGTTGGAGTAGCCGGGAAGAGATATGCTGACATATGCACTGCCCACGTTACTCTGCTTACTCATCCTCTGTCTCGGATCTCCTCCTTCACCAGCAACATGTCGTCTGTTTTGAAAGATGGAGGAGGATAATGCAATTGGTTTTGGACATGTGGGTTAATGGGTTATTGTCGGACTTGTGGGTTTGGACCACACTGCATTCGGATGTCTGCTTGATGAACACTTAACCTTTATATATGAGTCTCATGAAGACATGAGTTTCTGTGCCCCTGTTTCTCTATGAGAGCCAGAGTCACAAATAGGATACCTAGCAGTGGGGCAATGGAAAAACTCATCTTAAGATGGAGAGTAGCTATTTGTTTGACTTTGCCCTTGTGGTAATTCTTCTTCCTTGTCTATCCAGAGGTCAGACAAAGCCACCCTTTACTCGGTTGTTTTCTGGGAAAACTATGGGTAGTGGGAAAAATGAATGATTGTGAGCCCACTTGCTTTGAGTCACCAAAATGGGGTTATCTTTCGCTGGGTTTAGAACACCTCTTGGAAGACAGCTGTGCTGTGAAATAGATGCGCATCAGTGCTTTCGTGAAATCAGGAACCATAAGTCTTTGCCAGAAGTTAAAAAAAAATCTGTGCGTAGGGAGAAAACATCTCCCAGGGACTGTGTGTTAAAGAGAGAATGTGAGCAGGCTGAATTGCTTCCTGGGTGACCTCGGGGATCTACATATGGAGTGGAGATCGGAGAAATGCAGCAATAAAAGGACTGCTTGCGTATGGGCACGGATACCTGTGGTTTTGGTTTACCTGAAAAGGAGAACACGAGGGTGACTCGAGTAAAGTTCACCATGTGCATCAGGACCCCAGGCTTGTTGAATAGAGCGAGAGCCCATGGTCTACAAGCAAGGTGACCGGTGGATACCCCATGAAGCCTGAGCGAGGTCCCCGGTACGGGTCGACAAGAAGCACACCAGAGGACGATATTGGAGACTGTGAACTGGTGCCTAAGCGTGCTGACTTTATGCACGGCCTGTCCGGCTTTGATTTTGCCGATGGACACAGACATTGAAAGGTTCCTATTAGAATGTAGATTTCTTCATGGCGAGCAATGATTGTTTCCTCTGAGCACTGGTTTTATATTAGTGGGCCATTCATAAAGTGAATAGCTAAAATTAGGGGTATAAAGGCACAGAGCAGTTGGCTTACAAACTTTCTGAGTGGGGGAACATTCCATAAGGCTTTGAATTAAGGTCCTGATGTTACTTAATTCCATGTTGGGGTTAAAGAATTTTGAACGGGTGCCAGGTTCACAAATGTGGATTTAGTTCGTGGATTGTGCCAACCTGGGTGATACACACGTGCAGTTAAATGAAGGGCGGAGGGATCAATGGCTCCTTGAGCATTGCCATTCTAGTTGGGTATCATCATTTCTGAACGTGGGAGCAGGGTGCAGCTGCCTCAGCTTGTTCCCTGCTTTACCTGTCAAGGCTCCTTTCCGGCAAGACATCCCTGACCCGAAGACACGTGGACCTACCCAGAGGAATCCCGGGTTGTTGGAGTAGCCGGGAAGAGATATGCTGACATATGCACTGCCCACGTTACTCTGCTTACTCATCCTCTGTCTTGGATCTCCTCCTTCACCAGCAACATGTCGTCTGTTTTGAAAGATGGAGGAGGATAATGCAATTGGTTTTGGACATGTGGGTTAATGGGTTATTGTCGGACTTGTGGGTTTGGACCACACTGCTTTCGGATGTCTGCTTGATGAACACTTAACCTTTATATATGAGTCTCATGAAGACATGAGTTTCTGTGCCCCTGTTTCTCTACGAGAGCCAGAGTCACAAATAGGATACCAAGCAGTGGGGCAATGGAAAAACTCATCTTAAGATGGAGAGTAGCTATTTGTTTGAATTTGCCCTCAGGTAATTCTTCTTCCTTGTCTATCCAGAGGTCAGACAAAGCCACCCTTTACTCGGTTGTTTTCTGGGGAAAATATGGGAAGTGGGAAAAATGAAAGTTTGTAATCCCACATGCTTAGAGCCACCAAAATTGGGTGATCTTTAGCTGGGTTAAGCTACCTCTGGGAAGACTGCTGTGCAGTGAATTAGATGCCCACCAGTGCTTTCGTGTACTCAGGAACCATAAGCCTTTGCCAGAAGTTAAAATAAAATCTGAGAGTAGGGAGAAAACATCTCCCTGGACTGTGTGTTAAAGAGAGCCTGTGAGCAGGCTGAATTGCTTGCTGGGTGACCACGTGGATCTTCATATGGAGTGGAAGTCGGAGAACCGCAGCAATAAAAGGACTGCTTTTGTATGGGCCCAGATACCTGTGGATTTGGTTTACCTGAAAAAGAGAAAAAGGGTGATTCGACTAAAGTTCACCACGTTGCATCAGGAGCCCAACTTGTTGAACATTAGCGAGAGCCCATGGTCTACAAGCAAGGAGACCGGTGGACACCCCGTGCAGGCTGAGTGAGGTAGCTGGCACGGGTCGACCAGAAGCCCACCATAGGGCGATATTGGAGACTGTGAACTGGTGCCTAAGAGTGCTGACTTTATGCACGGCCTGTCCGGCTTTGATTTTGCCGATGGACACAGACTTTGAAAGGTTCCTATTGGAATGAAGATTTCTTCATAGCGAGCAATGATTGTTTCCTCTGAGCACTGGTTTTATATTAGTGGGCCATAGATAAAGTGGATAGCTAAAATTTGGCGTATAAAGGCACAGAGTAGTTGGCTTACAAACTTTCCGAGTGGGGGAACATTCCATAAGTTTTAGAATTAAGGTCTGATGTAACTTAATTCCATGTTGGGTTTAAAGAATTTTGAATGGGTGCCTGGTTCGCAAATGTGAATTTAGTTCGTGGATTGTGCCAACCTGGGCGATACACACGTGCGGTTAAATGAAGGGCGGAGTGATCAATGGCTCCTTGATCATTGCCATTCTAGTTGGGTCTCTTCATTTCTGAATGTGGGAGCAGGGTGCAGCTGACTCAGCTTGTTCCCTGCTTTAGCTATCAAGGCTCCTTTCTGGCAAGACGTCCAAGAGCCGAAGACACATGGACCTACCAAGAGGAAACCCGGGCTGCTGGAGTAGCCATGCAGAGATATGCTGACATATCCACTGCCCAGGCTGCTCTGCTTACACATTCACTGCCTGGGCTCTCCTCCTCCAGCCAGCAACATGTCGAATGTTTTGAAAGATGGAGGAGGACATTGCAATTGGTATTGGACATGTGGGTTAATGGGTTATTGTCGGACTTGTGGGTTTGGACCACACTGCTTTCGGATGTCTGCTTGATGAACACTTAACCTTGATATATGAGTCTCACTTAGAAACTCATGTCTGTGTCCCTGTTTCTCTATGAGAGCCAGAGTCACAAATAGGATACCTAGCAGTGGGGCAATGGAAAAACTCATCTTAAGATGGAGAGTAGCTATTTGTTTGACCTTGCCTCATGGTAATTCTACTTCCTTGTCTATCCAGAAGTCAGACAAAGCTACCATGTACTCGGTTGTTTTCTGGGGAAACTATGGAAAGGTGGCAAAATGAAAGTTTGTAAGCCCACTTGCTTTGAACCACTAAAATGGGGTTATCTTTAGCTGGGTTTAGAACACCTCTGGGTAGACAGCTATGCAGTGAAATAGATGCCCACCAGTGCTTTCGTGAACTCAGGAACCATAAGCCTTTGCCAGAAGTTAAAAAAATATCTGGGAGTAGGGAGAAAACATCTCCCAGGGACTGTGTGTTAAAGAGAGACTGTGAGCAGGCTGAATTGCTTTCTGGGTGACCTCGGGGATCTACATATGGAGTGGAGGTCGGAGAAATGCAGCAATAAAAGGACTACTTGCGTATGGGCACGGATACCTGTGGATTTGGTTTACCTGAAAAGGAGAACACGAGGGTGACTCGAGTAAAGTTCACCATGTGCATCAGGACCCCAGGCTTGTTGAATAGAGCGAGAGCCCATGGTCTACAAGCAAGGTGACCGGTGGATACCCCATGAAGGCTGAGCGAGGTCCCTGGTACGGGTCGACAAGAAGCACACCAGAGGACGATATTGGAGACTCTGAACTGGTGCCTAAGAGTGCTGACTTTATGCACGTTCTGTCCGGCTTTGATTTTGCCCATGGACACAGACTTTGAATGGTTGCTATTGGAATGAAGATTTCTTCATGGCGAGCAATGATTGTTTCCTCTGAGCACTTGTTTTATATTTTGGGCCATAGATAAAGTGAATAGCTAAAATAGCTAAAAGTTGGCTTACAATCTTTCTGAGTGGGGAAACATTCCATAAGTTTTAGAATTAAGGTCCTGGTGTTACTTAATTCCATGTTGTGGTTAAAGAATTTTGAACGGGTGCCATTTTCGCAAATGTGGATTTAGTTCGTGGATTGTGCCCACCTGGGCGATACACACGTGCGTTTAAATCAAGGGCAGAGGGCTCAATGGCTCCTTGAGCATTGCCATTCTTGTTGGGTCTCTTCATTTCTGAACATGGGAGCAGGGTGCAGCTGCCTCACCTTGTTCCCTGCTTTAGCTGACAAGGCTCCTTTCTGGCAAGACGTCCCTGAGCCGAAGACACATGTACTTACCCAAAGGAAGCCCGGGTTGTTGGAGTAGCCGTCAGAGATATGCTGATATATCCACAGACCACGCGGCTCTGCTTACACATTCACTGTCTCGGCGCCCCTCCTTCAGCCTGCAACATGTCGTCTGTTTTTAAAGATGGAGGAGGACATTGCAATTGGTTTCGACATGTGGGTTAATGGGTTAATGTCGGACTTGTGGGTTTGGACCACACTGCTTTCAGATGTCTGCTTGATGAACACTTAACCTTTATATATGAGTCTCACTTAGACATGAGTTTCTGTGCCCCTGTTTCTCTACAAGAGCCAGAGTCACAAATAGGATACCTAGCAGTGGGCAATGGAAAAACTCATCTTAAGATGGAGAGTAGCTATTTGTTTGACTTTGCCCTCATGGTAATTCTTCTTCCTTGTCTATCCAGAGGTCAGACAAAGCCACCCTTTACTCGGTTGTTTTCTGGGGAAAATATGGGAAGTGTGAAAAATGAAAGTTTGTAAGCCCACATGCTTAGAGCCACCAAAATTGGGTGATCTTTAGCTGGGTTAAGCTTCCTCTGGGAAGACTGCTGTGCAGTGAATTAGATGCCCAACAGTGCTTTCGTGTACTCAGGAACCAAAAGCCTTTGCCAGAAGTTAAAATAAAATCTGAGTGAAGGGAGAAAACATCTCCCTGGACTGTGTGTTAAAGAGAGCCTGTGGCAGGCTGAATTGCTTGCTGGGTGACCACATGGATCTTCAGATGGAGTGGACGTCGGAGAACTGCAGCAATAAAAGTACTGCTTGTGTATGGGCCCAGATACCTGTGGATTTGGTTTACCTGAAAAGGAGAACACGAGGGTGACTCGAGAAAAGTTCACCACGTCGCATCAGGAGCCTAGACTTGTTGAACATTGGCGAGAGCCCATGGTCTACAAGCAAGGAGACCGGTGGACACCCCGTGGAGGCTGAGTGAGGTAGCTGGCACGGGTCGACCAGAAGCAGACCATAGGGCGATATTGGAGACTGTGAACTGGTGCCTAAGAGTGCTGACTTTATGCACGGCCTGTCCGGCTTTCATTTTGCCGATTGACACAGACTTTGAAAGGTTCCTATTGGAATGAAGATTTCTTCATAGCGAGCAATGATTGTTTCCTCTGAGCACTGGTTTTATATTAGTGGGCCATAGATAAAGTGGATAGCTAAAATTTGGCGTATAAAGGCACAGAGTAGTTGGCTTACAAACTTTCCGAGTGGGGGAACATTCCATAAGTTTTAGAATTAAGGTCTGATATAACTTAATTCCATGTTGGGTTTAAAGAATTTTGGACGGGTGCCTGGTTCACAAATGTGGATTTAGTTCGTGGACTGTGCCAACCTGGGCGATACACACGTGCGGTTAAATGAAGGGCGGAGGGATCAATGGCTCCTTGATCATTGCCATTCTAGTTGGGTCTCTTCATTTCTGAATGTGGGAGCAGGGTGCAGCTGACTCAGCTTGTTCCCTGCTTTAGCTGTCAAGGCTCCTTTCTGGCAAGACGTCCCTGAGCCGAAGACACATGGACCTACCAAGAGGAAACCCGGGCTGCTGGAGTAGCCATGCAGAGATTTGCTGACATATCCACTGCCCATGCTGCTCCGCTTACACATTCACTGCCTGGGCTCTCCTCCTTCAGCCAGCAACATGTCGAATGTTTTGAAAGATGGAGGAGGACATTGCAATTGGTGTTGGTCATGTGGGTTAATGGGTTATTGTCGGAATTGTGGGTTTGGACCACACTGCTTTCGGTTGTCTGCTTGATGAACACTTAACCTTGATATATGAGTCTCACTTAGACATGAGTTTCTGTGTCCCTGTTTCTCTATGAGAGCCAGAGTCACAAATAGGATACCTAGCAGTGGGGCAATGGAAAAACTCATCTTAAGATGGAGAGTAGCTTTTTGTTTGACCTTGCCTCATGGTAATTCTACTTCCTTGTCTATCCAGAAGTCAACAAAGCCACCCTGTACTCGGTTGTTTTCTGGGGAAACTATGGAAAGGTGGAAAAATGAAAGTATGTAAGCCCACTTCCTTTGAACCACTAAAATGGGGTTATGTTTAGATGGGTTTACACCACCTCTGGGTAGACAGCTATGCAGTGAAATAGATGCCCACCAGTGCTTTCGTGTACTCAGGAACCATAAGTCTTTGCCAGAAGTTAAAAAATATCTGGGAGTAGGGAGAAAACATCTTCCTAGGACGGTGCGTTAAAGAGAGCCTGTGAGCAGGCTGAATTGCTTTCTGGGTGACCACGGGGATCTACATATGGAGTGGAGGTCGGAGAAATGCAGCAATAAAAGGACTGTTTGTGTATGGGCCCGGATACCTGTGGATTTGGTTTACCTAACAAGGAGAAGAACACGAGGGTAACTCGATTAAAGTTCACCAGGCCGCATCAGGAGCCCAGTCTTGTTGAACATTGGCGAGAGCCCATGGTCTACAAGCAAGGAGACCGGTGGACACCCCGTGGAGGCTGAGTGAGGTAGCTGGCACCGGTCGACCTGAAGCCCACCAAAGGACGATATTGGACACTGTGAACTGGTGCCTAAGAGTGCTGACTTTATGCACGGCCTGTACGGGTTTGATTTTGCCGATGGACACAGACATTGAAAGGTTCCTATTGGAATGAAGATTTCTTCATGGCGAGCAATGATTGTTTCGTCTGAGCACTGGGTTTATATTAGTGGGCCATAGATAAAGTGAATAGCTAAAATTAAGGGTATAAAGGCACAGAGCAGTTGGCTTACAAACTTTCTGAGTGGGGGAACATTCCATAAGGTTTAGAATTAAGGTCCTGATGTTACTTAATTCCATGTTGGGGTTAAAGAATTATGAACGAGTACCAGGTTCACAAATGTGGATTTAGTTCGTGGATTGTGCCAACCTGGGTGATACACACGTGCAGTTAAATGAAGGGCGGAGGGATCAATGGCTCCTTGAGCATTGCCATTCTAGTTGGGTATCATCATTTCTGAACGTGGGAGCAGGGTGCAGCTGCCTCAGCTTGTTCCCTGCTTTACCTGTCAAGGCTCCTTTCCGGCAAGACATCCCTGACCCGAAGACACGTGGACCTACCCAGAGGAATCCCGGGTTGTTGGAGTAGCCGGGAAGAGATATGCTGACATATGCACTGCCCACGTTACTCTGCTTACTCATCCTCTGTCTTGGATCTCCTCCTTCACCAGCAACATGTCGTCTGTTTTGAAAGATGGAGGAGGATAATGCAATTGGTTTTGGACATGTGGGTTAATGGGTTATTGTCGGACTTGTGGGTTTGGACCACACTGCTTTCGGATGTCTGCTTGATGAACACTTAACCTTTATATATGAGTCTCATGAAGACATGAGTTTCTGTGCCCCTGTTTCTCTATGAGAGCCAGAGTCACAAATAGGATACCTAGCAGTGGGGCAATGGAAAAACTCATCTTAAGATGGAGAGTAGCTATTTGTTTGACTTTGCCTTTGTGGTAATTCTTCTTCCTTGTCTATCCAGAGGTCAGACAAAGCCACCCTTTACTCGGTTGTTTTCTGGGGAAACTATGGGTAGTGGGAAAAATGAATGATTGTGATCCCACTTGCTTTGAGTCACCAAAATGGGGTTATCTTTCGCTGGGTTTAGAACACCTCTTGGAAGACAGCTGTGCTGTGAAATAGATGCGCATCAGTGCTTTCGTGAACTCAGGAACCATAAGTCTTTGCCACAAGTTAAAAAAAAATCTGGGAGTAGGGAGAAAACATCTCCCAGGGACTGTGTGTTAAAGAGAGAATGTGAGCAGGCTGAATTGCTTCCTGGGTGACCTCGGGGATCTACATATGGAGTGGAGGTCGGAGAAATGCAGCAATAAAAGGACTGCTTGCGTATGGGCACGGATACCTGTGGATTTGGTTTACCTGAAACGGAGAACACGAGGGTGACTCGAGTAAAGTTCACCATGTGCATCAGGACCCCAGGCTTGTTGAATAGAGCGAGAGCCCATGGTCTACAACCAAGGTGACCGGTGGATACCCCATGAAGGCTGAGCGAGGTCCCAGGTACGGGTCGACAAGAAGCACACCAGAGGACGATATTGGAGACTGTGAACTGGTGCCTAAGCGTGCTGACTTTATGCACGGCCTGTCCGGCTTTGATTTTGCCGATGGACACAGACTGTGAAAGGTTCCTATTAGAATGAAGATTTCTTCATGGCGAGCAATGATTGTTTCCTCTGAGCACTGGTTTTATATTAGTGGGCCATACATAAAGTGAATAGCTAAAATTAGGGGTATAAAGGCACAGAGCAGTTGGCTTACAAACTTTCTGAGTGGGGGAACATTCCATAAGGCTTTGAATTAAGGTCCTGATGTTACTTAATTCCATGTTGGGGTTAAAGAATTTTGAACGGGTGCCAGGTTCACAAATGTGGATTTAGTTCGTGGATTGTGCCAACCTGGGTGATACACACGTGCAGTTAAATGAAGGGCGGAGGGATCAATGGCTCCTTGAGCATTGCCATTCTAGTTGGGTATCATCATTTCTGAACGTGGGAGCAGGGTGCAGCTGCCTCAGCTTGTTCCCTGCTTTACCTGTCAAGGCTCCTTTCCGGCAAGACATCCCTGACCCGAAGACACGTGGACCTACCCAGAGGAATCCCGGGTTGTTGGAGTAGCCGGGAAGAGATATGCTGACATATGCACTGCCCACGTTACTCTGCTTACTCATCCTCTGTCTTGGATCTCCTCCTTCACCAGCAACATGTCGTCTGTTTTGAAAGATGGAGGAGGATAATGCAATTGGTTTTGGACATGTGGGTTAATGGGTTATTGTCGGACTTGTGGGTTTGGACCACACTGCTTTCGGATGTCTGCTTGATGAACACTTAACCTTTATATATGAGTCTCATGAAGACATGAGTTTCTGTGCCCCTGTTTCTCTATGAGAGCCAGAGTCACAAATAGGATACCTAGCAGTGGGGCAATGGAAAAACTCATCTTAAGATGGAGAGTAGCTATTTGTTTGACTTTGCCTTTGTGGTAATTCTTCTTCCTTGTCTATCCAGAGGTCAGACAAAGCCACCCTTTACTCGGTTGTTTTCTGGGGAAACTATGGGTAGTGGGAAAAATGAATGATTGTGATCCCACTTGCTTTGAGTCACCAAAATGGGGTTATCTTTCGCTGGGTTTAGAACACCTCTTGGAAGACAGCTGTGCTGTGAAATAGATGCGCATCAGTGCTTTCGTGAACTCAGGAACCATAAGTCTTTGCCACAAGTTAAAAAAAAATCTGGGAGTAGGGAGAAAACATCTCCCAGGGACTGTGTGTTAAAGAGAGAATGTGAGCAGGCTGAATTGCTTCCTGGGTGACCACGGGGATCTACATATGGAGTGGAGGTCGGAGAAATGCAGCAATAAAAGGACTGCTTGCGTATGGGCACGGATACCTGTGGATTTGGTTTACCTGAAACGGAGAACACGAGGGTGACTCGAGTAAAGTTCACCATGTGCATCAGGACCCCAGGCTTGTTGAATAGAGCGAGAGCCCATGGTCTACAACCAAGGTGACCGGTGGATACCCCATGAAGGCTGAGCGAGGTCCCAGGTACGGGTCGACAAGAAGCACACCAGAGGACGATATTGGAGACTGTGAACTGGTGCCTAAGCGTGCTGACTTTATGCACGGCCTGTCCGGCTTTGATTTTGCCGATGGACACAGACTGTGAAAGGTTCCTATTAGAATGTAGATTTCTTCATGGCGAGCAATGATTGTTTCCTCTGAGCACTGGTTTTATATTAGTGGGCCATACATAAAGTGAATAGCTAAAATTAGGGGTATAAAGGCACAGAGCAGTTGGCTTACAAACTTTCTGAGTGGGGGAACATTCCATAAGGCTTTGAATTAAGGTCCTGATGTTACTTAATTCCATGTTGGGGTTAAAGAATTTTGAACGGGTGCCAGGTTCACAAATGTGGATTTAGTTCGTGGATTGTGCCAACCTGGGTGATACACACGTGCAGTTAAATGAAGGGCGGAGGGATCAATGGCTCCTTGAGCATTGCCATTCTAGTTGGGTATCATCATTTCTGAACGTGGGAGCAGGGTGCAGCTGCCTCAGCTTGTTCCCTGCTTTACCTGTCAAGGCTCCTTTCCGGCAAGACATCCCTGACCCGAAGACACGTGGACCTACCCAGAGGAATCCCGGGTTGTTGGAGTAGCCGGGAAGAGATATGCTGACATATGCACTGCCCACGTTACTCTGCTTACTCATCCTCTGTCTTGGATCTCCTCCTTCACCAGCAACATGTCGTCTGTTTTGAAAGATGGAGGAGGATAATGCAATTGGTTTTGGACATGTGGGTTAAAGGGTTATTGTCGGACTTGTGGGTTTGGACCACACTGCTTTCGGATGTCTGCTTGATGAACACTTAACCTTTATATATGAGTCTCATGAAGACATGAGTTTCTGTGCTCCTGTTTCTCTATGAGAGCCAGAGTCACAAATAGGATACCTAGCAGTGGGGCAATGGAAAAACTCATCTTAAGATGGAGAGTAGCTATTTGTTTGAATTTGCCCTCATGGTAATTCTTCTTCCTTGTCTATCCAGAGGTCAGACAAAGCCACCCTTTACTCGGTTGTTTTCTGGGGAAAATATGGGAAGTGGGAAAAATGAAAGTTTGTAAGCCCACATGCTTAGAGCCACCAAAATTGGGTGATCTTTAGCTGGGTTAAGCTACCTCTGGGAAGACTGCTGTGCAGTGAATTAGATGCCCACCAGTGCTTTCGTGTACTCAGGAACCATAAGCCTTTGCCAGAAGTTAAAATAAAATCTGAGAGTAGGGAGAAAACATCTCCCTGGACTGTGTGTTAAAGAGAGCCTGTGAGCAGGCTGAATTGCTTGCTGGGTGATCACGTGGATCTTCATATGGAGTGGAAGTCGGAGAACCGCAGCAATAAAAGGACTGCTTGTGTATGGGCCCAGATACCTGTGGATTTGGTTTACCTGAAAAGAAGAAAAAGGGTGATTCGACTAAAGTTCACCACGTTGCATCAGGAGCCCAGGTTTGTTGAACATTAGCGAGAGCCCATGGTCTACAAGCAAGGAGACCGGTGGACACCCCGTGGAGGCTGAGTGAGGTAGCTGGCACCGGTCGACCTGAAGCCCACCAAAGGACGATATTGGACACTGTGAACTGGTGCCTAAGAGTGCTGACTTTATGCACGGCCTGTACGGGTTTGATTTTGCCGATGGACACAGACATTGAAAGGTTCCTATTGGAATGAAGATTTCTTCATGGCGAGCAATGATTGTTTCGTCTGAGCACTGGGTTTATATTAGTGGGCCATAGATAAAGTGAATAGCTAAAATTAAGGGTATAAAGGCACAGAGCAGTTGGCTTACAAACTTTCTGAGTGGGGGAACATTCCATAAGGTTTAGAATTAAGGTCCTGATGTTACTTAATTCCATGTTGGGGTTAAAGAATTATGAACGAGTACCAGGTTCACAAATGTGGATTTAGTTCGTGGATTGTGCCAACCTGGGTGATACACACGTGCAGTTAAATGAAGGGCGGAGGGATCAATGGCTCCTTGAGCATTGCCATTCTAGTTGGGTATCATCATTTCTGAACGTGGGAGCAGGGTGCAGCTGCCTCAGCTTGTTCCCTGCTTTACCTGTCAAGGCTCCTTTCCGGCAAGACATCCCTGACCCGAAGACACGTGGACCTACCCAGAGGAATCCCGGGTTGTTGGAGTAGCCGGGAAGAGATATGCTGACATATGCACTGCCCACGTTACTCTGCTTACTCATCCTCTGTCTTGGATCTCCTCCTTCACCAGCAACATGTCGTCTGTTTTGAAAGATGGAGGAGGATAATGCAATTGGTTTTGGACATGTGGGTTAATGGGTTATTGTCGGACTTGTGGGTTTGGACCACACTGCTTTCGGATGTCTGCTTGATGAACACTTAACCTTTATATATGAGTCTCATGAAGACATGAGTTTCTGTGCCCCTGTTTCTCTATGAGAGCCAGAGTCACAAATAGGATACCTAGCAGTGGGGCAATGGAAAAACTCATCTTAAGATGGAGAGTAGCTATTTGTTTGACTTTGCCTTTGTGGTAATTCTTCTTCCTTGTCTATCCAGAGGTCAGACAAAGCCACCCTTTACTCGGTTGTTTTCTGGGGAAACTATGGGTAGTGGGAAAAATGAATGATTGTGATCCCACTTGCTTTGAGTCACCAAAATGGGGTTATCTTTCGCTGGGTTTAGAACACCTCTTGGAAGACAGCTGTGCTGTGAAATAGATGCGCATCAGTGCTTTCGTGAACTCAGGAACCATAAGTCTTTGCCACAAGTTAAAAAAAAATCTGGGAGTAGGGAGAAAACATCTCCCAGGGACTGTGTGTTAAAGAGAGAATGTGAGCAGGCTGAATTGCTTCCTGGGTGACCTCGGGGATCTACATATGGAGTGGAGGTCGGAGAAATGCAGCAATAAAAGGACTGCTTGCGTATGGGCACGGATACCTGTGGATTTGGTTTACCTGAAACGGAGAACACGAGGGTGACTCGAGTAAAGTTCACCATGTGCATCAGGACCCCAGGCTTGTTGAATAGAGCGAGAGCCCATGGTCTACAACCAAGGTGACCGGTGGATACCCCATGAAGGCTGAGCGAGGTCCCAGGTACGGGTCGACAAGAAGCACACCAGAGGACGATATTGGAGACTGTGAACTGGTGCCTAAGCGTGCTGACTTTATGCACGGCCTGTCCGGCTTTGATTTTGCCGATGGACACAGACTGTGAAAGGTTCCTATTAGAATGAAGATTTCTTCATGGCGAGCAATGATTGTTTCCTCTGAGCACTGGTTTTATATTAGTGGGCCATACATAAAGTGAATAGCTAAAATTAGGGGTATAAAGGCACAGAGCAGTTGGCTTACAAACTTTCTGAGTGGGGGAACATTCCATAAGGCTTTGAATTAAGGTCCTGATGTTACTTAATTCCATGTTGGGGTTAAAGAATTTTGAACGGGTGCCAGGTTCACAAATGTGGATTTAGTTCGTGGATTGTGCCAACCTGGGTGATACACACGTGCAGTTAAATGAAGGGCGGAGGGATCAATGGCTCCTTGAGCATTGCCATTCTAGTTGGGTATCATCATTTCTGAACGTGGGAGCAGGGTGCAGCTGCCTCAGCTTGTTCCCTGCTTTACCTGTCAAGGCTCCTTTCCGGCAAGACATCCCTGACCCGAAGACACGTGGACCTACCCAGAGGAATCCCGGGTTGTTGGAGTAGCCGGGAAGAGATATGCTGACATATGCACTGCCCACGTTACTCTGCTTACTCATCCTCTGTCTTGGATCTCCTCCTTCACCAGCAACATGTCGTCTGTTTTGAAAGATGGAGGAGGATAATGCAATTGGTTTTGGACATGTGGGTTAAAGGGTTATTGTCGGACTTGTGGGTTTGGACCACACTGCTTTCGGATGTCTGCTTGATGAACACTTAACCTTTATATATGAGTCTCATGAAGACATGAGTTTCTGTGCTCCTGTTTCTCTATGAGAGCCAGAGTCACAAATAGGATACCTAGCAGTGGGGCAATGGAAAAACTCATCTTAAGATGGAGAGTAGCTATTTGTTTGAATTTGCCCTCATGGTAATTCTTCTTCCTTGTCTATCCAGAGGTCAGACAAAGCCACCCTTTACTCGGTTGTTTTCTGGGGAAAATATGGGAAGTGGGAAAAATGAAAGTTTGTAAGCCCACATGCCTATAGCCACCAAAATTGGGTGATCTTTAGCTGGGTTAAGCTACCTCTGGGAAGACTGCTGTGCAGTGAATTAGATGCCCACCAGTGCTTTCGTGTACTCAGGAACCATAAGCCTTTGCCAGAAGTTAAAATAAAATCTGAGAGTAGGGAGAAAACATCTCCCTGGACTGTGTGTTAAAGAGAGCCTGTGAGCAGGCTGAATTGCTTGCTGGGTGACCACGTGGATCTTCATATGGAGTGGAAGTCGGAGAACCGCAGCAATAAAAGGACTGCTTGTGTATGGGCCCAGATACCTGTGGATTTGGTTTACCTGAAAAGGAGAAAAAGGGTGATTCGACTAAAGTTCACCACGTTGCATCAGGAGCCCAGGTTTGTTGAACATTAGCGAGAGCCCATGGTCTACAAGCAAGGAGACCGGTGGACACCCCGTGGAGGCTGAGTGAGGTAGCTGGCACGGGTCGACCAGAAGCCCACCATAGGGCGATATTGGACACTGTGAACTGGTGCCTAAGAGTGCTGATTTTATGCACGGCCTGTCCGGCTTTGATTTTGCCGATGGACACAGACTTTGAAAGGTTCCTATTGGAATGAAGATTTCTTCATAGCGAGCAATGATTGTTTCCTCTGAGCACTGGTTTTATATTAGTGGGCCATAGATAAAGTGAATAGCTAAAATTTGGCGTATAAAGGCACAGAGTAGTTGGCTTACAAACTTTCCGAGTGGGGGAACATTCCATAAGTTTTAGAATTAAGGTCTGATGTAACTTAATTCCATGTTGGGTTTAAAGAATTTTGAACGGGTGCCTGGTTCGCAAATGTGGATTTAGTTCGTGGATTGTGCCCACCTGGGCAATACACACGTGCGGTTAAATCAAAGGCGGAGGGATCAATGGCTCCTTGAGCATTGCCATTCTTGTTGGGTCTCTTCATTTCTGAACATGGGAGCAGGGTGCAGCTGCCTCACCTTGTTCCCTGCTTTAGCTGGCAAGGCTCCTTTCTGGCAAGACGTCCCTTAGCCGAAGACACATGCACCTACCCAGAGGAAGCCCGGGCTGTTGGAGTAGCCGTGTAGAGATATGCTGACATATCCACTGCCCACGCTGCTCTGCTTACACATTCACTGCCTCGTCTCTCCTCCTTCAGCCAGCAACATGTCATCTGTTTTGAAAGATGGAGGAGGACACTGCAATTGTTGTTAGACATGTGGGTTAATGGGTTAATGTCGGACTTGGGGGTTTGCACCACACTGCTTTCGGATGTCTGCTTGATGAACACTTAACCTTTATATATGAGTCTCACTTAGACATGAGTTTCTGTGCCCCTGTTTCTCTACGAGAGCCAGAGTCACAAATAGGATACCTAGCAGTGGGGCAATGGAAAAACTCATCTTAAGATGGAGAGTAACTATATGTTTGACCTTGCCCTCATGGTAATTCTTCTTCCTTGTCGATCCAGAGGTGAGACAAAGCCACCCTTTACTCGGTTGTTTTCTGGGGAAACTAGGGTAAGGGGGAAAAATGAAAGTTTGTAAGCCCATTTGCTTGAGCCACCAAAATGGGGTGATTTTTAGCTGGGTTTTGACCACCTCTTGGAAGACAGGTATGCAGTGAAATAGATGCCCACCAGTTCTTTGGTGTGCTCAGGAATTATAAGACTTGGCCAGAAGTAAAAAAAAAAATCTGGGAGTAGGGAGAAAACATCTCCCTGGGAGTGTGTCTTAAAGAGAGCCTGTGAGCAGGCTGAATTGCTTGCTGGGTTTCCATGTGGATCTACATATGGTGTGGAGGTCGGAGAAATGCAGCAATAACAGGATTGCTTGCGTATGGGCACGGATACCTGTGGATTTGTTTACCTGTAAAGGGGAACACAAGGGTGACTCGAGGAATGTTCACCACGTCGCATCAGGAGCCCAACTTGTTGAATAGTGGCGAGAGCCCATTGTCTACAAGCAATATGACCGGTGGACACCCCATGGAGGCTGAGTGAGGTAGCCGGCAGGGGTCGACCAGAAGCCCACCTGTGGGCGATATTGGAGACTGTGAACTGGTGCCTAAGAGTGCTGACTTTATGCACGGCCTGTCCGGCTTTGATTTTGCCGATGGACACAGACTGTGAAAGGTTCCTATTAGAATGAAGATTTCTTCATGGCGAGCAATGATTGTTTCCTCTGAGCACTGGTTTTATATTAGTGGGCCATACATAAAGTGAATAGCTAAAATTAGGGGTATAAAGGCACAGATCAGTTGGCTTACAAAATTTCTGAGTGGGGGAACATTCCATAAGGCTTTGAATTAAGGTCCTGATGTTACTTAATTCCATGTTGGGGTTAAAGAATTTTGAACGGGGCCAGGTTCACAAATGTGGATTTAGTTCGTGCATTGTGCCCACCTGGGTGATACACACGTGCAGTTAAATGAAGGGCGGAGGGATCAATGGCTTCTTGAGCATTGCCATTCTAGTTGGGTCTCTTCTTTTCTGAACGTGGGAGCAGGGTGCAGCTGCCTCAGCTTGTTCCCTGCTTCAGCTGTCAAGGCTCCTTTCCGGCAAGACGTCCCTGAGCCGAAGACACATGTACTTCCCAAAGGAAGCCCGGGTTGTTGGAGTAGCCGTGCAGAGATATGCTGATATATCCACAGACCACGCGGCTCTGCTTACACATTCACTGTCTCGGCGCCCCTCCTTCAGCCTGCAACATGTCGTCTGTTTTTAAAGATGGAGGAGGACATTGCAATTGGTGTCGACATGTGGGTTAATGGGTTAATGTCGGACTTGTGGGTTTGGACCACACTGCTTTCAGATGTCTGCTTGATGAACACTTAACCTTTATATATGAGTCTCACTTAGACATAAGTTTCTGTGCCCCTGTTTCTCTACAAGAGCCAGAGTCACAAATAGGATACCTAGCAGTGGGGCAATGGAAAAACTCATCTTAAGATGGAGAGTAGCTATTTGTTTGAATTTGCCCTCATGGTAATTCTTCTTCCTTGTCTATCCAGAGGTCAGACAAAGCCACCCTTTACTCGGTTGTTTTCTGGGGAAAATATGGGAAGTGGGAAAAATGAAAGTTTGTAAGCCCACATGCTTAGAGCCACCAAAATTGGGTGATCTTTAGCTGGGTTAAGCTTCCTCTGGGAAGGCTGCTGTGCAGTGAATTAGATGCCCACCAGTGCTTTCGTATACTCAGGAACCAAAAGCCTTTGCCAGAAGTTAAAATAAAATCTGAGTGTAGGGAGAAAACATCTCCCTGGACTGTGTGTTAAAGAGAGCCTGTGGCAGGATGAATTGCTTGCTGGGTGACCACATGGATCTTCAGATGGAGTGGACGTCGGAGAACTGCAGCAATAAAAGTACTGCTTTTGTATGGGCCCAGATACCTGTGGATTTGGTTTACCTGAAAAGGAGAACACGAGGGTGACTCGAGTAAAGTTCACCACGTCGCATCAGGAGCCCAGACTTGTTGAACATTGGCGAGAGCCCATGGTCTACAAGCAAGGAGACCGGTGGACACCCCATGGAGGCTGAGTGAGGTAGCTGGCACGGGTCGACCAGAAGCAGACCATAGGGCGATATTGGAGACTGTGAACTGGTGCCTAAGAATGCTGACTTTATGCACGGCCTGTCCGGCTTTCATTTTGCCGATTGACACAGACTTTGAAAGGTTCCTATTGGAATGAAGATTTCTTCATAGCGAGCAATGATTGTTTCCTCTGAGCACTGGTTTTATATTAGTGGGCCATAGATAAAGTGGATAGCTAAAATTTGGCGTTTAAAGGCCCAGAGTAGTTGGCTTACAAACTTTCCGAGTGGGGGAACATTTCATAAGTTTTAGAATTAAGGTCTGATATAACTTAATTACATGTTGGGGTTAAAGAATTTTGGACGGGTGCCTGGTTCACAAATGTGGATTTAGTTCGTGGACTGTGCCAACCTGGGCGATACACACGTGCGGTTAAATGAAGGGCGGAGGGATCAATGGCTCCTTGATCATTGCCATTCTAGTTGGGTCTCTTCATTTCTGAATGTGGGAGCAGGGTGCAGCTGACTCAGCTTGTTCCCTGCTTTAGCTGTCAAGGCTCCTTTCTGGCAAGACGTCCCTGAGCCGAAGACACATGGACCTACCAAGAGGAAACCCGGGCTGCTGGAGTAGCCATGCAGAGATTTGCTGACATATCCACTGCCCATGCTGCTCTGCTTAAACATTCACTGCCTGGGCTCTCCTCCTTCAGCCAGCAACATGTCGAATGTTTTGAAAGATGGAGGAGGACATTGCAATTGGTGTTGGGCATGTGGGTTAATGGGTTATTGTCGGACTTGTGGGTTTGGACCACACTGCTTTCGGTTGTCTGCTTGATGAACACTTAACCTTGATATATGAGTCTCACTTAGACATGAGTTTCTGTGTCCCTGTTTCTCTATGAGAGCCAGAGTCACAAATAGGATACCTAGCAGTTGGGCAATGGAAAAACTCATCTTAAGATGGAGAGTAGCTATTTGTTTGACCTTGCCTCATGGTAATTCTACTTCCTTGTCTATCCAGAAGTCAGACAAAGCCACCCTGTACTCGGTTGTTTTCTGGGGAAACTATGGAAAGGTGGAAAAATGAAAGTATGTAAGCCCACTTGCTTTGAACCACTAAAATGGGGTTATCTTTAGATGGGTTTAGACCACCTCTGGGTAGACAGCTATGCAGTGAAATAGATGCCCACCAGTGCTTTCGTGCACTCAGGAACCATAAGTCTTTGCCAGAAGTTAAAAAAAATCTGGGAGTAGGGAGAAAACATCTTCCTAGGACGGTGTGTTAAAGAGAGCCTGTGAGCAGGCTGAATTGCTTTCTGGGTGACCACGGGGATCTACATATGGAGTGGAGGTCGGAGAAATGCAGCAATAAAAGCACTGCTTGTGTATGGGCCCGGATACCTGTGGATTTGGTTTACCTAACAAGGAGAAGAACACGAGGGTAACTCGATTAAAGTTCACCAGGCCGCATCAGGAGCCCAGTCTTGTTGAACATTGGCGAGAGCCCATGGTCAACAAGCAAGGAGACCGGTGGACACCCCGTGGAGGCTGAGTGAGGTAGCTGGCACCGGTCGACCTGAAGCCCACCAAAGGACGATATTGGGGACTGAACTGGTGCCTAAGAGTGCTGACTTTATGCACGGCCTGTACGGGTTTGATTTTGCCGATGGACACAGACATTGAAAGGTTCCTATTGGAATGAAGATTTCTTCATGGCGAGCAATGATTGTTTCGTCTGAGCACTGGGTTTATATTAGTGGGCCATAGATAAAGTGAATAGCTAAAATTAAGGGTATAAAGGCACAGAGCAGTTGGCTTACAAACTTTCTGAGTGGGGGAACATTCCATAAGGTTTAGAATTAAGGTCCTGATGTTACTTAATTCCATGTTGGGGTTAAAGAATTATGAACGAGTACCAGGTTCACAAATGTGGATTTAGTTCGTGGATTGTGCCAACCTGGGTGATACACACGTGCAGTTAAATGAAGGGCGGAGGGATCAATGGCTCCTTGAGCATTGCCATTCTAGTTGGGTATCATCATTTCTGAACGTGGGAGCAGGGTGCAGCTGCCTCAGCTTGTTCCCTGCTTTACCTGTCAAGGCTCCTTTCCGGCAAGACATCCCTGACCCGAAGACACGTGGACCTACCCAGAGGAATCCCGGGTTGTTGGAGTAGCCGGGAAGAGATATGCTGACATATGCACTGCCCACGTTACTCTGCTTACTCATCCTCTGTCTTGGATCTCCTCCTTCACCAGCAACATGTCGTCTGTTTTGAAAGATGGAGGAGGATAATGCAATTGGTTTTGGACATGTGGGTTAATGGGTTATTGTCGGACTTGTGGGTTTGGACCACACTGCATTCGGATGTCTGCTTGATGAACACTTAACCTTTATATATGAGTCTCATGAAGACATGAGTTTCTGTGCCCCTGTTTCTCTATGAGAGCCAGAGTCACAAATAGGATACCTAGCAGTGGGACAATGGAAAAACTCATCTTAAGATGGAGAGTAGCTATTTGTTTGACTTTGCCCTTGTGGTAATTCTTCTTCCTTGTCTATCCAGAGGTCAGACAAAGCCACCCTTTACTCGGTTGTTTTCTGGGGAAACTATGGGTAGTGGGAAAAATGAATGATTGTGAGCCCACTTGCTTTGAGTCACCAAAATGGGGTTATCTTTCGCTGGGTTTAGAACACCTCTTGGGAGACAGCTGTGCTGTGAAATAGATGCGCATCAGTGCTTTCGTGAACTCAGGAACCATAAGTCTTTGCCAGAAGTTAAAAAAAAATCTGTGAGTAGGGAGAAAACATCTCCCAGGGACTGTGTGTTAAAGAGAGAATGTGAGCAGGCTGAATTGCTTCCTGGGTGACCTCGGGGATCTACATATGGAGTGGAGGTCGGAGAAATGCAGCAATAAAAGGACTGCTTGCGTATGGGCACGGATACCTGTGGGTTTGGTTTACCTGAAAAGGAGAACATGAGGGTGACTCGAGTAAAGTTCACCATGTGCATCAGGACCCCAGGCTTGTTGAATAGAGCGAGAGCCCATGGTCTACAAGCAAGGTGACCGGTGGATACCCCATGAAGCCTGAGCGAGGTCCCCGGTACGGGTCGACAAGAAGCACACCAGAGGACGATATTGGAGACTGTGAACTGGTGCCTAAGCGTGCTGACTTTATGCACGGCCTGTCCGGCTTTGATTTTGCCGATGGACACAGACTGTGAAAGGTTCCTATTAGAATGTAGATTTCTTCATGGCGAGCAATGATTGTTTCCTCTGAGCACTGGTTTTATATTAGTGGGCCATTCATAAAGTGAATAGCTAAAATTAGGGGTATAAAGGCACAGAGCAGTTGGCTTACAAACTTTCTGAGTGGGGGAACATTCCATAAGGCTTTGAATTAAGGTCCTGATGTTACTTAATTCCATGTTGGGGTTAAAGAATTTTGAACGGGTGCCAGGTTCACAAATGTGGATTTAGTTCGTGGATTGTGCCAACCTGGGTGATACACGCGTGCAGTTAAATGAAGGGCGGAGGGATCAATGGCTCCTTGAACATTGCCATTCTAGTTGGGTATCATCATTTCTGAACGTGGGAGCAGGGTGCAGCTGCCTCAGCTTGTTCCCTTCTTTACCTGTCAAGGCTCCTTTCCGGCAAGACATCCCTGACCCGAAGACACGTGGACCTACCCAGAGGAATCCCGGGTTGTTGGAGTAGCCGGGAAGAGATATGCTGACATATGCACTGCCCACGTTACTCTGCTTACTCATCCTCTGTGTTGGATCTCCTCCTTCACCAGCAACATGTCGTCTGTTTTGAAAGATGGAGGAGGATAATGCAATTGGTTTTGGACATGTGGGTTAATGGGTTATTGTCGGACTTGTGGGATTGGACCACACTGCTTTCGGATGTCTGCTTGATGAACACTTAACCTTTATATATGAGTCTCATGAAGACATGAGTTTCTGTGCCCCTGTTTCTCTACGAGAGCCAGAGTCACAAATAGGATACCAAGCAGTGGGGCAATGGAAAAACTCATCTTAAGATGGAGAGTAGCTATTTGTTTGAATTTGCCCTCAGGTAATTCTTCTTCCTTGTCTATCCAGAGGTCAGACAAAGCCACCCTTTACTCGGTTGTTTTCTGGGGAAAATATGGGAAGTGGGAAAAATGAAAGTTTGTAATCCCACATGCTTAGAGCCACCAAAATTGGGTGATCTTTAGCTGGGTTAAGCTACCTCTGGGAAGACTGCTGTGCAGTGAATTAGATGCCCACCAGTGCTTTCGTGTACTCAGGAACCATAAGCCTTTGCCAGAAGTTAAAATAAAATCTGAGAGTAGGGAGAAAACATCTCCCTGGACTGTGTGTTAAAGAGAGCCTGTGAGCAGGCTGAATTGCTTGCTGGGTGACCACGTGGATCTTCATATGGAGTGGAAGTCGGAGAACCGCAGCAATAAAAGGACTGCTTTTGTATGGGCCCAGATACCTGTGGATTTGGTTTACCTGAAAAAGAGAAAAGGGGTGATTCGACTAAAGTTCACCACGTTGCATCAGGAGCCCAAGTTGTTGAACATTAGCGAGAGCCCATGGTCTACAAGCAAGGAGACCGGTGGACACCCCGTGCAGGCTGAGTGAGGTAGCTGGCACGGGTCGACCAGAAGCCCACCATAGGGCGATATTGGAGACTGTGAACTGGTGCCTAAGAGTGCTGACTTTATGCACGGCCTGTCCGGCTTTGATTTTGCCGATGGACACAGACTTTGAAAGGTTCCTATTGGAATGAAGATTTCTTCATAGCGAGCAATGATTGTTTCCTCTGAGCACTGGTTTTATATTAGTGGGCCATAGATAAAGTGGATAGCTAAAATTTGGCGTATAAAGGCACAGAGTAGTTGGCTTACAAACTTTCCGAGTGGGGGAACTTTCCATAAGTTTTAGAATTAAGGTCTGATGTAACTTAATTCCATGTTGGGTTTAAAGAATTTTGAACGGGTGCCTGGTTCGCAAATGTGAATTTAGTTCGTGGATTGTGCCAACCTGGGCGATACACACGTGCGGTTAAATGAAGGGCGGAGTGATCAATGGCTCCTTGATCATTGCCATTCTAGTTGGGTCTCTTCATTTCTGAATGTGGGAGCAGGGTGCAGCTGACTCAGCTTGTTCCCTGCTTTAGCTGTCAAGGCTCCTTTCTGGCAAGATGTCCAAGAGCCGAAGACACATGGACCTACAAAGAGGAAACCCGGGCTGCTGGAGTAGCCATGCAGAGATATGCTGACATATCCACTGCCCAGGATGCTCTGCTTACACATTCACTGCCTGGGCTCTCCTCCTTCAGCCAGCAACATGTCGAATGTTTTGAAAGATGGAGGAGGACATTGCAATTGGTATTGGACATGTGGGTTAATGGGTTATTGTCGGACTTGTGGGTTTGGACCACACTGCTTTCGGATGTCTGCTTGATGAACACTTAACCTTGATATATGAGTCTCACTTAGAAACTCATGTCTGTGTCCCTGTTTCTCTACGAGAGCCAGAGTCACAAATAGGATACCTAGCAGTGGGGCAATGGAAAAACTCATCTTAAGATGGAGAGTAGCTATTTGTTTGACCTTGCCTCATGGTAATTCTACTTCCTTGTCTATCCAGAAGTCAGACAAAGCTACCCTGTACTCGGTTGTTTTCTGGGGAAACTATGGAAAGGTGGAAAAATGAAAGTTTGTAAGCCCACTTGCTTTGAACCACTAAAATGGGGTTATCTTTAGCTGGGTTTAGACCACCTCTGGGTAGACAGCTATGCAGTGAAATAGATGCCCACCAGTGCTTTCGTGTACTCAGGAACCATAAGTCTTTGCCAGAAGTTAAAAAAACATCTGGGAGTAGGGAGAAAACATCTCCCAGGGACTGTGTGTTAAAGAGAGACTGTGAGCAGGCTGAATTGCTTTCTGGGTGACCTCGGGGATCTACATATGGAGTGGAGGTAGGAGAAATGCAGCAATAAAAGGACTGCTTGCGTATGGGCACGGATATCTGTGGATTTGGTTTACCTGAAAAGGAGAACACGAGGGTGACTCGAGTAAAGTTCACCATGTGCATCAGGACCCCAGGCTTGTTGAATAGTGGCGAGAGCCCATGGTCTACAAGCAAGGTGACCGGTGGATACCCCATGAAGCCTGAGCGAGGTCCCCGGTACGGGTCGACAAGAAGCATACCAGAGGACGATATTGGAGACTCTGAACTGGTGCCTAAGGGTGCTTACTTTATGCACGGCCTGTCCGGCTTTGATTTTGCCGATGGACACAGACTTTGAATGGTTCCTATTGGAATGAAGATTTCTTCATGGCGAGCAATGATATTTCCTCTGAACACTTGTTTTATATTTTGGGCCATAGATAAAGTGAATAGCTAAAATAGCTAAAAGTTGGCTTACAATCTTTCTGAGTGGGGAAACATTCCATAAGTTTTAGAATTAAGGTCCTGGTGTTACTTAATTCCATGTTGTGGTTAAAGAATTTTGAACGGGTGCCAGGTTCGCAAATGTGGATTTAGTTCGTGGATTGTGCCCACCTGGGCGATATACACGTGCGGTTAAATCAAGGGCGGAGGGATCAATGGCTCCTTGAGCATTGCCATTCTTGTTGGGTCTCTTCATTTCTGAACATGGGAGCAGGGTGCAGCTGCCTCACCTTGTTCCCTGCTTTAGCTGACAAGGCTCCTTTCTGGCAAGACGTCCCTGAGCCGAAGACACATGCACCTACCCAGAGGAAGCCCGGACTGTTGGAGTAGCCGTGTAGAGATATGCTGACATATCCACTGCCCACGCTGCTCTGCTTACACATTCACTGCCTCGTCTCTCCTCCTTCAGCCAGCAACATGTCATCTGTTTTGAAAGATGGAGGAGGACACTGCAATTGTTGTTAGACATGTGGGTTAATGGGTTAATGTCGGACTTGGGGGTTTGCACCACACTGCTTTCGGATATCTGCTTGATGAACACTTAACCTTTATATATGAGTCTCACTTAGACATGAGTTTCTGTGCCCCTGTTTCTCTACGAGAGCCAGAGTCACAAATAGGATACCTAGCAGTGGGGCAATGGAAAAACTCATCTTAAGATGGAGAGTAACTATATGTTTGACCTTGCCCTCATGGTAATTCTTCTTCCTTGTCGATCCAGAGGTCAGACAAAGCCACCCTTTACTCGGTTGTTTTCTGGGGAAACTATGGAAAGGTGGAAAAATGAAAGTTTGTAAGCCCACTTGCTTTGAACCACTAAAATGGGGTTATCTTTAGCTGGGTTTAGACCACCTCTTGGAAGACAGCTGTGCTGTGAAATAGATGCGCATCAGTGCTTTCGTGAACTCAGGAACCATAAGTCTTTGCCAGAAGTTAAAAAAAAATCTGTGAGTAGGGAGAAAACATCTCCCAGGGACTGTGTGTTAAAGAGAGACTGTGAGCAGGCTGAAATGCTTTCTGGGTGACCTCGGGGATCTACATATGGAGTGGAGGTAGGAGAAATGCAGCAATAAAAGGACTGCTTGCGTATGGGCACGGATACCTGTGGATTTGGTTTACCTGAAAAGGAGAACACGAGGGTGACTCGAGTAAAGTTCACCATGTGCATCAGGACCCCAGGCTTGTTGAATAGTGGCGAGAGCCCATGGTCTACAAGCAAGGTGACCGGTGGATACCCCATGAAGCCTGAGCGAGGTCCCCGGTACGGGTCGACAAGAAGCACACCAGAGGACGATATTGGAGACTCTGAACTGGTGCCTAAGAGTGCTTACTTTATGCACGGCCTGTCCGGCTTTGATTTTGCCGATGGACACAGACTTTGAATGGTTCCTATTGGAATGAAGATTTCTTCATGGCGAGCAATGATATTTCCTCTGAACACTTGTTTTATATTTTGGGCCATAGATAAAGTGAATAGCTAAAATAGCTAAAAGTTGGCTTACAATCTTTCTGAGTGGGGAAACATTCCATAAGTTTTAGAATTAAGGTCCTGGTGTTACTTAATTCCATGTTGTGGTTAAAGAATTTTGAACGGGTGCCAGGTTCGCAAATGTGGATTTAGTTCGTGGATTGTGCCCACCTGGGCGATACACACGTGCGGTTAAATCAAGGGCGGAGGGATCAATGGCTCCTTGAGCATTGCCATTCTTGTTGGGTCTCTTCATTTCTGAACATGGGAGCAGGGTGCAGCTGCCTCACCTTGTTCCCTGCTTTAGCTGACAAGGCTCCTTTCTGGCAAGACGTCCCTGAGCCGAAGACACATGCACCTACCCAGAGGAAGCCCGGACTGTTGGAGTAGCCGTGTAGAGATATGCTGACATATCCACTGCCCACGCTGCTCTGCTTACACATTCACTGCCTCGTCTCTCCTCCTTCAGCCAGCAACATGTCATCTGTTTTGAAAGATGGAGGAGGACACTGCAATTGTTGTTAGACATGTGGGTTAATGGGTTAATATCGGACTTGGGGGTTTGCACCACACTGCTTTCGGAAATCTGCTTGATGAACACTTAACCTTTATATATGAGTCTCACTTAGACATGAGTTTCTGTGCCCCTGTTTCTCTACGAGAGCCAGAGTCACAAATAGGATACCTAGCAGTGGGGCAATGGAAAAACTCATCTTAAGATGGAGAGTAACTATATGTTTGACCTTGCCCTCATGGTAATTCTTCTTCCTTGTCGATCCAGAGGTCAGACAAAGCCACCCTTTACTCGGTTGTTTTCTGGGGAAACTAGGGTAAGGGGGAAAAATGAAAGTTTGTAAGCCCATTTGCTTGAGCCACCAAAATGGGGTGATCTTTAGCTGGGTTTTGACCACCTCTGGGAAGACAGGTATGCAGTGAAATAGATGCCCACCAGTTCTTTGGTGTGCTCAGGAATTATAAGACTTGGCCAGAAGTAAAAAAAAAAAATCTGGGAGTAGGGAGAAAACATCTCCCTGGGAGTGTGTCTTAAAGAGAGCCTGTGAACAGGCTGAATTGCTTGCTGGGTTTCCACGTGGATCTACATATGGTGTGGAGGTCAGAGAAATGCAGCAATAACAGGATTGCTTGCGTATGGGCACGGATACCTGTGGATTTGTTTACCTGTAAAGGGGAACACAAGGGTGACTCGAGGAATGTTCACCACATCGCATCAGGAGCCCAACTTGTTGAATAGTGGCGAGAGCCCATGGTCTACAAGCAATGTGACCGGTGGACACCCCGTGGAGGCTGAGTGAGGTAGCCGGCATGGGTCGACCAGAAGCCCACCAGAGGTCGATATTGGAGACTGTGAACTGGTGCCTAAGAGTGCTGACTTTATGCACGGCCTGTCCGGCTTTGATTTTGCCGATGGACACAGACTGTGAAAGGTTCCTATTAGAATGAAGATTTCTTCATGGCGAGCAATGATTGTTTCCTCTGAGCACTGGTTTTATATTAGTGGGCCATACATAAAGTGAATAGCTAAAATTAGGGGTATAAAGGCACAGAGCAGTTGGCTTACAAACTTTCGGAGTGGGGGAACATTCCATAAGGCTTTGAATTAAGGTCCTGATGTTACTTAATTCCATGTTGGGGTTAAAGAATTTTGAACGGGTGCCAGGTTCACAAATGTGGATTTAGTTCGTGGATTGTGCCCACCGGGGGGTTACACACGTGCAGTTAAATGAAGGGCGGAGGGATCAATGGCTCCTTGAGCATTGCCATTCTAGTTGGGTCTCTTCTTTTCTGAACGTGGGAGCAGGGTGCAGCTGCCTCAGCTTGTTCCCTGCTTCAGCTGTCAAGGCTCCTTTCCGGCAAGACGTCCCTGAGCCGAAGACACATGGACTTACCCAAAGGAAGCCCGGGTTGTTGGAGTAGCCGTGCAGATATATGCTGATATATCCACAGACCACGCGGCTCTGCTTACACATTCACTGTCTCGGCGCCCCTCCTTCAGCCTGCAACATGTCGTCTGTTTTTAAAGATGGAGGAGGACATTGCAATTGGTGTCGACATGTGGGTTAATGGGTTAATGTCGGACTTGTGGGTTTGGACCACACTGCTTTCAGATGTCTGCTTGATGAACACTTAACCTTTATATATGAGTCTCACTTAGACATGAGTTTCTGTGCCCCTGTTTCTCTACAAGAGCCAGAGTCACAAATAGGATACCTAGCAGTGGGCAATGGAAAAACTCATCTTAAGATGGAGAGTAGCTATTTGTTTGACTTTGCCCTCATGGTAATTCTTCTTCCTTGTCTATCCAGCGGTCAGACAAAGCCACCCTTTACTCGGTTGTTTTCTGGGGAAAATATGGGAAGTGGGAAAAATGAAAGTTTGTAAGCCCACATGCTTAGAGCCACCAAAATTGGGTGATCTTTAGCTGGGTTAAGCTTCCTCTGGGAAGACTGCTGTGCAGTGAATTAGATGCCCAACAGTGCTTTCGTGTACTCAGGAACCAAAAGCCTTTGCCAGAAGTTAAAATAAAATCTGAGTGAAGGGAGAAATCATCTCCCTGGACTGTGTGTTAAAGAGAGCCTGTGGCAGGCTGAATTGCTTGCTGGGTGACCACATGGATCTTCAGATGGAGTGGACGTCGGAGAACTGCAGCAATAAAAGTACTGCTTGTGTATGGGCCCAGATACCTGTGGATTTGGTTTACCTGAAAAGGAGAACACGAGGGTGACTCGAGTAAAGTTCACCACGTCGCATAAGGAGCCTAGACTTGTTGAACATTGGCGAGAGCCCATGGTCTACAAGCAAGGAGACCGGTGGACACCCCGTGGAGGCTGAGTGAGGTAGCTGGCACGGGTCGACCAGAAGCAGACCATAGGGCGATATTGGAGACTGTGAACTGGTGCCTAAGAGTGCTGACTTTATGCACGGCCTGTCCGGCTTTCATTTTGCCGATGGACACAGACTTTGAAAGGTTCCTATTGGAATGAAGATTTCTTCATAGCGAGCAATGATTGTTTCCTCTGAGCACTGGTTTTATATTAGTGGGCCATAGATAAAGTGGATAGCTAAAATTTGGCGTATAAAGGCACAGAGTAGTTGGCTTACAAACTTTCCGAGTGGGGGAACATTCCATAAGTTTTAGAATTAAGGTCTGATGTAACTTAATTCCATGTTGGGTTTAAAGAATTTTGGACGGGTGCCTGGTTCATGAATGTGGATTTAGTTCGTGGACTGTGCCAACCTGGGCGATACACACGTGCGGTTAAATGAAGGGCGGAGGGATCAATGGCTCCTTGATCATTGCCATTCTAGTTGGGTCTCTTCATTTCTGAATGTGGGAGCAGGGTGCAGCTGACTCAGCTTGTTCCCTGCTTTAGCTGTCAAGGCTCCTTTCTGGCAAGACGTCCCTGAGCCGAAGACACATGGACCTACCAAGAGGAAACCCGGGCTGCTGGAGTAGCCATGCAGAGATTTGCTGACATATCCACTGTCCATGCTGCTCTGCTTACACATTCACTGCCTGGGCTCTCCTCCTTCAGCCAGCAACATGTCGAATGTTTTGAAAGATGGAGGAGGACATTGCAATTGGTGTTGGACATGTGGGTTAATGGGTTATTGTCGGAATTGTGGGTTTGGACCACACTGCTTTCGGTTGTCTGCTTGATGAACACTTAACCTTGATATATGAGTCTCACTTAGACATGAGTTTCTGTGTCCCTGTTTCTCTATGAGAGCCAGAGTCACAAATAGGATACCTAGCAGTTGGGCAATGGAAAAACTCATCTTAAGATGGAGAGTAGCTATTTGTTTGACCTTGCCTCATGGTAATTCTACTTCCTTGTCTATCCAGAAGTCAACAAAGCCACCCTGTACTCGGTTGTTTTCTGGGGAAACTATGGAAAGGTGGAAAAATGAAAGTATGTAAGCCCACTTCCTTTGAACCACTAAAATGGGGTTATCTTTAGATGGGTTTAGACCACCTCTGGGTAGACAGCTATGCAGTGAAATAGATGCCCACCAGTGCTTTCGTGTACTCAGGAACCATAAGTCTTTGCCAGAAGTTAAAAAAAATCTGGGAGTAGGGAGAAAACATCTTCCTAGGACGGTGCGTTAAAGAGAGCCTGTGAGCAGGCTGAATTGCTTTCTGGGTGACCACGGGGATCTACATATGGAGTGGAGGTCGGAGAAATGCAGCAATAAAAGGACTGCTTGTGTATGGGCCCGGATACCTGTGGATTTGGTTTACCTAACAAGGAGAAGAACACGAGGGTAACTCGATTAAAGTTCACCAGGCCGCATCAGGAGCCCAGTCTTGTTGAACATTGGCGAGAGCCCATGGTCTACAAGCAAGGAGACCGGTGGACACCCCGTGGAGGCTGAGTGAGGTAGCTGGCACCGGTCGACCTGAAGCCCACCAAAGGACGATATTGGACACTGTGAACTGGTGCCTAAGAGTGCTGACTTTATGCACGGCCTGTACGGGTTTGATTTTGCCGATGGACACAGACATTGAAAGGTTCCTATTGGAATGAAGATTTCTTCATGGCGAGCAATGATTGTTTCGTCTGAGCACTGGGTTTATATTAGTGGGCCATAGATAAAGTGAATAGCTAAAATTAAGGGTATAAAGGCACAGAGCAGTTGGCTTACAAACTTTCTGAGTGGGGGAACATTCCATAAGGTTTAGAATTAAGGTCCTGATGTTACTTAATTCCATGTTGGGGTTAAAGAAATATGAACGAGTACCAGTTTCACAAATGTGGATTTAGTTCGTGGATTGTGCCCACCTGGGTGATACACACGTGCAGTTAAATGAAGGGCGGAGGGATCAATGGCTCCTTGAGCATTGCCATTCTAGTTGGGTATCATCATTTCTGAACGTGGGAGCAGGGTGCAGCTGCCTCAGCTTGTTCCCTGCTTTACCTGTCAAGGCTCCTTTCCGGCAAGACATCCCTGACCCGAAGACACGTGGACCTACCCAGAGGAATCCCGGGTTGTTGGAGTAGCCGGGAAGAGATATGCTGACATATGCACTGCCCACGTTACTCTGCTTACTCATCCTCTGTCTTGGATCTCCTCCTTAACCAGCAACATGTCGTCTGCTTTGAAAGATGGAGGAGGATAATGCAATTGGTTTTGGACATGTGGGTTAATGGGTTATTGTCGGACTTGTGGGTTTGGACCACACTGCTTTCGGATGTCTGCTTGATGAACACTTAACCTTTATATATGAGTCTCATGAAGACATGAGTTTCTGTGCCCCTGTTTCTCTATGAGAGCCAGAGTCACAAATAGGATACCTAGCAGTGGGGCAATGGAAAAACTCATCTTAAGATGGAGAGTAGCTATTTGTTTGACTTTGCCTTTGTGGTAATGCTTCTTCCTTGTCTATCCAGAGGTCAGACAAAGCCACCCTTTACTCGGTTGTTTTCTGGGGAAACTATGGGTAGTGGGAAAAATGAATGATTGTGATCCCACTTGCTTTGAGTCACCAAAATGGGGTTATCTTTCGCTGGGTTTAGAACACCTCTTGGAAGACAGCTGTGCTGTGAAATAGATGCGCATCAGTGCTTTCGTGAACTCAGGAACCATAAGTCTTTGCCACAAGTTAAAAAAAAATCTGGGAGTAGGGAGAAAACATCTCCCAGGGACTGTGTGTTAAAGAGAGAATGTGAGCAGGCTGAATTGCTTCCTGGGTGACCTCGGGGATCTACATATGGAGTGGAGGTCGGAGAAATGCAGCAATAAAAGGACTGCTTGCGTATGGGCACGGATACCTGTGGATTTGGTTTACCTGAAAAGGAGAACACGAGGGTGACTCGAGTAAAGTTCACCATGTGCATCAGGACCCCAGGCTTGTTGAATAGAGCGAGAGCCCATGGTCTACAACCAAGGTGACCGGTGGATACCCCATGAAGGCTGAGCGAGGTCCCCGGTACGGGTCGACAAGAAGCACACCAGAGGACGATATTGGAGACTGTGAACTGGTGCCTAAGCGTGCTGACTTTATGCACAGCCTATCCGGCTTTGATTTTGCCGATGGACACAGACTGTGAAAGGTTCCAATTAGAATGTAGATTTCTTCATGGCGAGCAATGATTGTTTCCTCTGAGCACTGGTTTTATATTAGTGGGCCATACATAAAGTGAATAGCTAAAATTAGGGGTATAAAGGCACAGAGCAGTTGGCTTACAAACTTTCTGAGTGGGGGAACATTCCATAAGGCTTTGAATTAAGGTCCTGATGTTACTTAATTCCATGTTGGGGTTAAAGAATTTTGAACGGGTGCCAGGTTCACAAATGTGGATTTAGTTCGTGGATTGTGCCAACCTGGGTGATACACACGTGCAGTTAAATGAAGGGCGGAGGGATCAATGGCTCCTTGAGCATTGCCATTCTAGTTGGGTATCATCATTTCTGAACGTGGGAGCAGGGTGCAGCTGCCTCAGCTTGTTCCCTGCTTTACCTGTCAAGGCTCCTTTCCGGCAAGACATCCCTGACCCGAAGACACGTGGACCTACCCAGAGGAATCCCGGGTTGTTGGAGTAGCCGGGAAGAGATATGCTGACATATGCACTGCCCACGTTACTCTGCTTACTCATCCTCTGTCTTGGATCTCCTCCTTCACCAGCAACATGTCGTCTGTTTTGAAAGATGGAGGAGGATAATGCAATTGGTTTTGGACATGTGGGTTAAAGGGTTATTGTCGGACTTGTGGGTTTGGACCACACTGCTTTCGGATGTCTGCTTGATGAACACTTAACCTTTATATATGAGTCTCATGAAGACATGAGTTTCTGTACTCCTGTTTCTCTATGAGAGCCAGAGTCACAAATAGGATACCTAGCAGTGGGGCAATGGAAAAACTCATCTTAAGATGGAGAGTAGCTATTTGTTTGAATTTGCCCTCATGGTAATTCTTCTTCCTTGTCTATCCAGAGGTCAGACAAAGCCACCCTTTACTCGGTTGTTTTCTGGGGAAAATATGGGAAGTGGGAAAAATGAAAGTTTGTAAGCCCACATGCTTAGAGCCACCAAAATTGGGTGATCTTTAGCTGGGTTAAGCTACCTCTGGGAAGACTGCTGTGCAGTGAATTAGATGCCCACCAGTGCTTTCGTGTACTCAGGAACCATAAGCCTTTGCCAGAAGTTAAAATAAAATCTGAGAGTAGGGAGAAAACATCTCCCTGGACTGTGTGTTAAAGAGAGCCTGTGAGCAGGCTGAATTGCTTGCTGGGTGACCACGTGGATCTTCATATGGAGTGGAAGTCGGAGAACCGCAGCAATAAAAGGACTGCTTGTGTATGGGCCCAGATACCTGTGGATTTGGTTTACCTGAAAAGGAGAAAAAGGGTGATTCGACTAAAGTTCACCACGTTGCATCAGGAGCCCAGGTTTGTTGAACATTAGCGAGAGCCCATGGTCTACAAGCAAGGAGACCGGTGGACACCCCGTGGAGGCTGAGTGAGGTAGCTGGCACGGGTCGACCAGAAGCCCACCATAGGGCGATATTGGACACTGTGAACTGGTGCCTAAGAGTGCTGATTTTATGCACGGCCTGTCCGGCTTTGATTTTGCCGATGGACACAGACTTTGAAAGGTTCCTATTGGAATGAAGATTTCTTCATAGCGAGCAATGATTGTTTCCTCTGAGCACTGGTTTTATATTAGTGGGCCATAGATAAAGTGAATAGCTAAAATTTGGCGTATAAAGGCACAGAGTAGTTGGCTTACAAACTTTCCGAGTGGGGGAACATTCCATAAGTTTTAGAATTAAGGTCTGATGTAACTTAATTCCATGTTGGGTTTAAAGAATTTTGAACGGGTGCCTGGTTCGCAAATGTGGATTTAGTTCGTGGATTGTGCCCACCTGGGCAATACACACGTGCGGTTAAATCAAAGGCGGAGGGATCAATGGCTCCTTGAGCATTGCCATTCTTGTTGGGTCTCTTCATTTCTGAACATGGGAGCAGGGTGCAGCTGCCTCACCTTGTTCCCTGCTTTAGCTGGCAAGGCTCCTTTCTGGCATGACGTCCCTTAGCCGAAGACACATGCACCTACCCAGAGGAAGCCCGGGCTGTTGGAGTAGCCGTGTAGAGATATGCTGACATATCCATTGCCCACGCTGCTCTGCTTACACATTCACTGCCTCGTCTCTCCTCCTTCAGCCAGCAACATGTCATCTGTTTTGAAAGATGGAGGAGGACACTGCAATTGTTGTTAGACATGTGGGTTAATGGGTTAATGTCGGACTTGGGGGTTTGCACCACACTGCTTTCGGATGTCTGCTTGATGAACACTTAACCTTTATATATGAGTCTCACTTAGACATGAGTTTCTGTGCCCCTGTTTCTCTACGAGAGCCAGAGTCACAAATAGGATACCTAGCAGTGGGGCAATGGAAAAACTCATCTTAAGATGGAGAGTAACTATATGTTTGACCTTGCCCTCATGGTAATTCTTCTTCCTTGTCGATCCAGAGGTGAGACAAAGCCACCCTTTACTCAGTTGTTTTCTGGGGAAACTAGGGTAAGGGGGAAAAATGAAAGTTTGTAAGCCCATTTGCTTGAGCCACCAAAATGGGGTGATTTTTAGCTGGGATTTGACCACCTCTGGGAAGACAGGTATGCAGTGAAATAGATGCCCACCAGTTCTTTGGTGTG
Organism: Tenrec ecaudatus; assembly: GCF_050624435.1. Classification (NCBI taxonomy): domain Eukaryota; kingdom Metazoa; phylum Chordata; class Mammalia; order Afrosoricida; family Tenrecidae; genus Tenrec; species Tenrec ecaudatus. The sequence goes on along the minus strand of NW_027459130.1, from coordinate 120,775 downwards.
CTCAGGAATTATAAGACTTGGCCAGAAGTAAAAAAAAAAATCTGGGAGTAGGGAGAAAACATCTCCCTGGGAGTGTGTCTTAAAGAGAGCCTGTGAGCAGGCTGAATTGCTTGCTGGGTTTCCACGTGGATCTACATATGGTGTGGAGGTCGGAGAAATGCAGCAATAACAGGATTGCTTGCGTATGGGCACGGATACCTGTGGATTTGTTTACCTGTAAAGGGGAACACAAGGGTGACTCGAGGAATGTTCACCACGTCGCATCAGGAGCCCAACTTGTTGAATAGTGGCGAGAGCCCATTGTCTACAAGCAATATGACCGGTGGACACCCCGTGGAGGCTGAGTGAGGTAGCCGGCAGGGGTCGACCAGAAGCCCACCAGTGGGCGATATTGGAGACTGTGAACTGGTGCCTAAGAGTGCTGACTTTATGCACGGCCTGTCTGGCTTTGATTTTGCCGATGGACACAGACTGTGAAAGGTTCCTATTAGAATGAAGATTTCTTCATGGCGAGCAATGATTGTTTCCTCTGAGCACTGGTTTTATATTAGTGGGCCATACATAAAGTGAATAGCTAAAATTAGGGGTATAAAGGCACAGAGCAGTTGGCTTACAAAATTTCTGAGTGGGGGAACATTCCATAAGGCTTTGAATTAAGGTCCTGATGTTACTTAATTCCATGTTGGGGTTAAAGAATTTTGAACGGGTGCCAGGTTCACAAATGTGGATTTAGTTCGTGCATTGTGCCCACCTGGGTGATACACACGTGCAGTTAAATGAAGGGCGCAGGGATCAATGGCTTCTTGAGCATTGCCATTCTAGTTGGGTCTCTTCTTTTCTGAACGTGGGAGCAGGGTGCAGCTGCCTCAGCTTGTTCCCTGCTTCAGCTGTCAAGGCTCCTTTCTGGCAAGACGTCCCTGAGCCGAAGACACATGTACTTCCCAAAGGAAGCCCGGGTTGTTGGAGTAGCCGTGCAGAGATATGCTGATATATCCACAGACCACGCGGCTCTGCTTACACATTCACTGTCTCGGCGCCCCTCCTTCAGCCTGCAACATGTCGTCTGTTTTTAAAGATGGAGGAGGACATTGCAATTGGTGTCGACATGTGGGTTAATGGGTTAATGTCGGACTTGTGGGTTTGGACCACACTGCTTTCAGATGTCTGCTTGATGAACACTTAACCTTTATATATGAGTCTCACTTAGACATAAGTTTCTGTGCCCCTGTTTCTCTACAAGAGCCAGAGTCACAAATAGGATACCTAGCAGTGGGGCAATGGAAAAACTCATCTTAAGATGGAGAGTAGCTATTTGTTTGAATTTGCCCTCATGGTAATTCTTCTTCCTTGTCTATCCAGAGGTCAGACAAAGCCACCCTTTACTCGGTTGTTTTCTGGGGAAAATATGGGAAGTGGGAAAAATGAAAGTTTGTAAGCCCACATGCTTAGAGCCACCAAAATTGGGTGATCTTTAGCTGGGTTAAGCTTCCTCTGTGAAGGCTGCTGTGCAGTGAATTAGATGCCCACCAGTGCTTTCGTATACTCAGGAACCAAAAGCCTTTGCCAGAAGTTAAAATAAAATCTGAGTGTAGGGAGAAAACATCTCCCTGGACTGTGTGTTAAAGAGAGCCTGTGGCAGGATGAATTGCTTGCTGGGTGACCACATGGATCTTCAGATGGAGTGGACGTCGGAGAACTGCAGCAATAAAAGTACTGCTTTTGTATGGGCCCAGATACCTGTGGATTTGGTTTACCTGAAAAGGAGAACACGAGGGTGACTCGAGTAAAGTTCACCACGTCGCATCAGGAGCCCAGACTTGTTGAACATTGGCGAGAGCCCATGGTCTACAAGCAAGGAGACCGGTGGACACCCCATGGAGGCTGAGTGAGGTAGCTGGCACGGGTCGACCAGAAGCAGACCATAGGGCGATATTGGAGACTGTGAACTGGTGCCTAAGAATGCTGACTTTATGCACGGCCTGTCCGGCTTTCATTTTGCCGATTGACACAGACTTTGAAAGGTTCCTATTGGAATGAAGATTTCTTCATAGCGAGCAATGATTGTTTCCTCTGAGCACTGGTTTTATATTAGTGGGCCATAGATAAAGTGGATAGCTAAAATTTGGCGTTTAAAGGCCCAGAGTAGTTGGCTTACAAACTTTCCAAGTGGGGGAACATTCCATAAGTTTTAGAATTAAGGTCTGATATAACTTAATTCCATGTTGGGGTTAAAGAATTTTGGACGGGTGCCTGGTTCACAAATGTGGATTTAGTTCGTGGACTGTGCCAACCTGGGCGATACACACGTGCGGTTAAATGAAGGGCGGAGGGATCAATGGCTCCTTGATCATTGCCATTCTAGTAGGGTCTCTTCATTTCTGAATGTGGGAGCAGGGTGCAGCTGACTCAGCTTGTTCCCTGCTTTAGCTGTCAAGGCTCCTTTCTGGCAAGACGTCCCTGAGCCGAAGACACATGGACCTACCAAGAGGAAACCCGGGCTGCTGGAGTAGCCATGCAGAGATTTGCTGACATATCCACTGCCCATGCTGCTCTGCTTAAACATTCACTGCCTGGGCTCTCCTCCTTCAGCCAGCAACATGTCGAATGTTTTGAAAGATGGAGGAGGACATTGCAATTGGTGTTGGGCATGTGGGTTAATGGGTTATTGTCGGACTTGTGGGTTTGGACCACACTGCTTTCGGTTGTCTGCTTGATGAACACTTAACCTTGATATATGAGTCTCACTTAGACATGAGTTTCTGTGTCCCTGTTTCTCTATGAGAGCCAGAGTCACAAATAGGATACCTAGCAGTTGGGCAATGGAAAAACTCATCTTAAGATGGAGAGTAGCTATTTGTTTGACCTTGCCTCATGGTAATTCTACTTCCTTGTCTATCCAGAAGTCAGACAAAGCCACCCTGTACTCGGTTGTTTTCTGGGGAAACTATGGAAAGGTGGAAAAATGAAAGTATGTAAGCCCACTTGCTTTGAACCACTAAAATGGGGTTATCTTTAGATGGGTTTAGACCACCTCTGGGTAGACAGCTATGCAGTGAAATAGATGCCCACCAGTGCTTTCGTGTACTCAGGAACCATAAGTCTTTGCCACAAGTTAAAAAAAATCTGGGAGTAGGGAGAAAACATCTTCCTAGGACGGTGTGTTAAAGAGAGCCTGTGAGCAGGCTGAATTGCTTTCTGGGTGACCACGGGGATCTACATATGGAGTGGAGGTCGGAGAAATGCAGCAATAAAAGGACTGCTTGTGTATGGGCCCGGATACCTGTGGATTTGGTTTACCTAACAAGGAGGAGAACACGAGGGTAACTCGATTAAAGTTCACCAGGCCGCATCAGGAGCCCAGTCTTGTTGAACATTGGCGAGAGCCCATGGTCTACAAGCAAGGAGACCGGTGGACACCCCGTGGAGGCTGAGTGAGGTAGCTGGCACCGGTCGACCTGAAGCCCACCAAAGGACGATATTGGAGACTGTGAACTGGTGCCTAAGAGTGCTGACTTTATGCACGGCCTATACGGGTTTGATTTTGCCGATGGACACAGATATTGAAAGGGTCCTATTGGAATGAAGATTTCTTCATGGCGAGCAATGATTGTTTCGTCTGAGCACTGGGTTTATATTAGTGGGCCATAGATAAAGTGAATAGCTAAAATTAAGGGTATAAAGGCACAGAGCAGTTGGCTTACAAACTTTCTGAGTGGGGGAACATTCCATAAGGTTTAGAATTAAGGTCCTGATGTTACTTAATTCCATGTTGGGGTTAAAGTATTATGAACGAGTACCAGGTTCACAAATGTGGATTTAGTTCGTGGATTGTGCCAACCTGGGTGATACACACGTGCAGTTAAATGAAGGGCGGAGGGATCAATGGCTCCTTGAGCATTGCCATTCTAGTTGGGTATCATCATTTCTGAACGTGGGAGCAGGGTGCAGCTGCCTCAGCTTGTTCCCTGCTTTACCTGTCAAGGCTCCTTTCCGGCAAGACATCCCTGACCCGAAGACACGTGGACGTACCCAGAGGAATCCCGGGTTGTTGGAGTAGCTGGGAAGAGATATGCTGACATATGCACTGCCCACGTTACTCTGCTTACTCATCCTCTGTCTTGGATCTCCTCCTTCACCAGCAACATGTCGTCTGTTTTGAAAGATGGAGGAGGATAATGCAATTGGTTTTGGACATGTGGGTTAATGGGTTATTGTCGGACTTGTGGGTTTGGACCACACTGCTTTTGGATGTCTGCTTGATGAACACTTAACCTTTATATATGAGTCTCATGAAGACATGAGTTTCTGTGCCCCTGTTTCTCTATGAATGCCGGAGTCAAATAGGATACCTAGCAGTGGGGCAATGGAAAAACTCATTTTAAGATGGAGAGTAGATATTTTTTGACCTTGCCCTTGTGGTAATTCTGCTTCCTTGTCTATCCAGAGTTCAGACAAAGCCACCCTTTACTCGGTTGATTTCTGGGGAAACTATGGGTAGTGGGAAAAATGAATGATTGTGAGCCCACTTGCTTTGAGTCACCAAAATGGGGTTATCTTTCGCTGCGTTTAGAACACCTCTTGGAAGACAGCTGTGCTGTGAAATAGATGCGCATCAGTGCTTTCGTGAACTCAGGAACCATAAGTCTTTGCCAGAAGTTAAAAAAAAATCTGTGAGTAGGGAGAAAACATCTCCCAGGGACTGTGTGTTAAAGAGAGAATGTGAGCAGGCTAAATTGCTTCCTGGGTGACCTCGGGGATCTACATATGGAGTGGAGGTCGGAGAAATGCAGCAATAAAAGGACTGCTTGCATATGGGCACGGATACCTGTGGATTTGGTTTACCTGAAAAGGAGAACACGAGGGTGACTCGAGTAAAGTTCACCATGTGTATCAGGACCCCAGGCTTGTTGAATAGTGGCGAGAGCCCATGGTCTACAAGCAAGGTGACCGGTGGATACCCCATGAAGTCTGAGCGAGGTCCCCGGTACGGGTTGACAAGAAGCACACCAGAGGACGATATTGGAGACTGTGAACTGGTGCCTAAGCGTGCTGACTTTATGCACGGCCTGTCCGGCTTTGATTTTGCCGATGGACACAGACTGTGAAAGGTTCCTATTAGAATGAAGATTTCTTCATGGCGAGCAATGATTGTTTCCTCTGAGCACTGGTTTTATATTATTGGGCCATACATAAAGTGAATAGCTAAAATTAGGGGTATAAAGGCACAGAGCAGTTGGCTTACAAACTTTCAGAGTGGGGGAACATTCCATAAGGCTTTGAATTAAGGTCCTGATGTTACTTAATTCCATGTTGGGGTTAAAGAATTTTGAACGGGTGCCAGGTTCACAAATGTGGATTTAGTTCGTGGATTGTGTCAACCTGGGTGATACACACGTGCAGTTAAATGAAGGGCGGAGGGATCAATGGCTCCTTGAGCATTGCCATTCTAGTTGGGTCTCTTCTTTTCTGAACGTGGGAGCAGGGTGCAGCTGCCTCAGCTTGTTCCCTGCTTTAGCTGTCAAGGCTCCTTTCCGGCAAGACGTCCCTGAGCCGAAGACACATGTACTTACCCAAAGGAAGCCCGGGTTGTTTGAGTAGCCATGCAGAGATATGCTGATATATCCACAGACCACGCGGCTCTGCTTACACATTCACTGTCTCGGTCCCCCTCTTCAGCCTGCAACATGTCGTCTGTTTTGAAAGATGGAGGAGGACATTGCAATTGGTTTCGACATGTGGGTTAATGGGTTAATGTCGGACTTGTGGGTTTGGACCACACTGCTTTCAGATGTCTGCTTGATGAACACTTAACCTTTATATATGAGTCTCACTTAGACATGAGTTTCTGTGCCCCTGTTTCTCTACAAGAGGCAGAGTCACAAATAGGATACCTAGCAGTGGGGCAATGGAAAAACTCATCTTAAGATGGAGAGTAGCTATTTGTTTGACTTTGCCCTCATGGTAATTCTTCTTCCTTGTCTATCCAGAGTCAGACAAAGCCACCCTTTACTCGGTTGTTTTCTGGGGAAAATATGGGAAGTGGGAAAAATGAAAGTTTGTAAGCCCACATGCTTAGAGCCACCAAAATTGGGTGATCTTTAGCTGGGTTAAGCTTCCTCTGGGAAGACTGCTGTGCAGTGAATTAGATGCCCACCAGTGCTTTCGTGTACTCAGGAACCAAAAGCCTTTGCCAGAAGTTAAAATAAAATCTGAGAGTAGGGAGAAAACATCTCCCTGGACTGTGTGTTAAAGAGAGCCTGTGGCAGGCTGAATAGCTTGCTGGGTGACCACATGGATCTTCATATGGAGTGGAGGTCGGAGAACTGCAGCAATAAAAGGACTGCTTTTGTATGGGCCCAGATACCTGTGGATTTGGTTTACCTGAAAAGGAGAAAAAGAGGGTGATTTGACTAAACTTCACCACGTCGCATCAGGAGCCCAGGCTTGTTGAACATTGGCGAGAGCCCATGGTCTACAAGCAAGGAGACCGGTGGACACCCCGTGGAGGCTGAGTGAGGTAGCTGGCACGGATCGACCAGAAGCCCACCATAGGGCGATATTGGAGACTGAACTGGTGCCTAAGAGTGCTGACTTTATGCACGGCCTGTCCGGCTTTGATTTTGCCGATTGACACAGACTTTGAAAAGTTCCTATTGGAATGAAGATTTCTTATAGCGAGCAATGATTGTTTCCTCTGAGCACTGGTTTTATATTAGTGGGCCATAGATAAAGTGGATAGCTAAAATTTGGCGTTTAATGGCACAGAGTAGTTGGCTTACAAACTTTCCGAGTGGGGGAACATTCCATAAGTTTTAGAATTAAGGTCTGATGTAACTTAATTCCATGTTGGGTTTAAAGAATTTTGAACGGGTGCCTGGTTCGCAAATGTGAATTTAGTTCGTGGATTGTGCCAACCTGGGCGATACACACCTGCGGTTAAATGAAGGGTGGAGTGATCAATGGCTCCTTGATCATTGCCATTCTAGTTGGGTCTCTTCATTTCTGAATGTGGGAGCAGGATGCAGCTGACTCAGCTTGTTCCCTGCTTTAGCTGTCAATGCTCCTTTCTGGCAAGACGTCCCAGAGCCGAAGACACATGGACCTACAAAGAGGAAACCCGGGCTGCTGGAGTAGCCATGCAGAGATATGCTGACATATCCACTGCCCAGGCTGCTCTGCTTACACATTCACTGCCTGGGCTCTCCTCCTTCAGCCAGCAACATGTCGAATGTTTTGAAAGATGGAGGAGGACATTGCAATTGGTGTTGGACATGTGGGTTAATGGGTTATTGTCGGACTTGTGGGTTTGGACCACACTGCTTTCGGATGTCTGCTTGATGAACACTTAACCTTGATATATGAGTCTCACTTAGACATGAGTTTCTATGTCCCTGTTTCTCTACGAGAGCCAGAGTCACAAATAGGATACCTAGCAGTGGGGCAATAGAAAAACTCATCTTAAGATGGAGAGTAGGTATTTGTTTGACCTTGCCTTATGATAATTCTACTTCCTTGCCTATCCAGAAGTCAGACAAAGCTACCCTGTACTCGGTTGTTTTCTGGGGAAACTATGGAAAGGTGGAAAAACGAAAGTTTGTAAGCCCACTTGCTTTGAACCACTAAAATGGGGTTATCTTTAGCTGGGTTTACACCACCTCTGGGTAGGCAGCTATGCAGTGAAATAGATGCCCACCAGTGCTTTCGTGAACTCAGGAACCATAAGCCTTTGCCAGAAGTTAAAAAAACATCTGGGAGTAGGCAGAAAACATCTCACAGGGACTGTGTGTTAAACAGAGACTGTGAGCAGGCTGAATTGCTTTCTGGGTGACCTCGGGGATCTACATATGGAGTGGAGGTCGGAGAAATGCAGCAATAAAAGGACTGCTTGCGTATGGGCACGGATACCTGTGGATTTGGTTTACCTGAAAAGGAGAACACGAGGGTGACTCGAGTAAAGTTCACCATGTGCATCAGGACCCCAGGCTTGTTGAATAGTGGCGAAGGCCATGGTCTACAAGCAAGGTGACCGGTGGATACCCCATGAAGGCTGAGCGAGGTCCCCGGTACGGGTCGACAAGAAGCACACCAGAGGACGATATTGGAGACTGTGAACTGGTGCCTAAGAGTGCTGACTTTATGCACGGCGTGTCTGGCTTTGATTTTGCCGATGGACACAGACTTTGAATGGTTCCTATTGGAATGAAGATTTCTTCATGGCGAGCAATGATATTTCCTCTGAGCACTTGTTTTATATTTTGGGCCATAGATAAAGTGAATAGCTAAAATTTGGCATATCATGGCACAGAGTAGTTGGCTTACAATCTTTCTGAGTGGGGAAACATTCCATAAGTTTTAGAATTAAGGTCCTGGTGTTACTTAATTCCATGTTGTGGTTAAAGAATTTTGAACGGGTGCCAGGTTCGCAAATGTGGATTTAGTTCGTGGATTGTGCCAACCTGGGCGATACACACGTGCGGTTAAATCAAGGGCGGAGGGATCAATGGCTCCTTGAGCATTGCCATTCTTGTTGGGTCTCTTCATTTCTGAACATGGGAGCAGGGTGCAGCTGCCTCACATTGTTCCATGCTTTAGCTAACAAGGCTCATTTCCGGCAAGACGTCCCTGAGCCGAAGACACATGCACCTACCCAGAGGAAGCCCGGGCTGTTGGAGTAGCCGTGTAGAGATATGCTGACATATCCACTATCCACGCTCTTCTGCTTACACATTCACTGCCTCGTCTCTCCTCCTTCAGCCAGCAACATGTCATCTGTTTTGAAAGATGGAGGAGGACACTGCAATTGTTGTTAGACATGTGGGTTAATGGGTTAATGTCGGACTTGGGGGTTTGCACCACACTGCTTTCGGATGTCTGCTTGATGAACACTTAACCTTTATATATGAGTCTCACTTAGACATGAGTTTCTGTGCCCCTGTTTCTCTACGAGAGCCAGAGTTACAAATAGGATACCTAGCAGTGGGGCAATGGAAAAACTCATCTTCAGATGGAGAGTAACTATATGTTTGACCTTGCCCTCATGGTAATTCTTCTTCCTTGTCGATCCAGAGGTCAAACAAAGCCACCCTTTACTCGGTTGTTTTCTGGGGAAATTCGGGTAAGGGGGAAAAATGAAAGTTTGTAAGCCCATTTGCTTGAGCCACCAAAATGGGGTGATCCTTAGCTAGGTTTTGACCACCTCTGGGAAGACAGGTATGCAGTGAAATAGATGCCCACCAGTTCTTTGATGTACTCAGGAATCATAAGACTTGGCCTGAAGTAAAAAAAAAAAATCTGGGAGTAGGGAGAAAACATCTCCCAGGGAGTGTGTGTTAAAGAGAGCCTGTGAGCAGGCTGAATTGCTTGCTGGGTGTCCCCGTGGATCTACATATGGTGTGGAGGTCGGAGAAATACAGCAATAACAGGATTGCTTGCGTATGGGCACGGATACTTGAGGATTTGTTTACCTGTAAAGGGGAACACAAGTGTGACTCGACGAATGTTCACCACGTCGCAAGAGGAGCCCAACTTGTTGAAGAGTGGCGAGAGCTCATGGTCTACAAGCAAGGTGACCGGTGGACACCCCGTGGAGGCTGAGTGAGGTAGCCGGCACGGGTCGACCAGATGCCCACCAGAGGGCGATATTGGAGACTGTGAACTGGTGCCTAAGAGTGCTGACTTTATGCACGGCATGTCCGGCTTTGATTTTGCCGATGGACACAGACTGTGAAAGGTTCCTATTAGAATGAAGATTTCTTCATGGCGAGCAATGATTGTTTCCTCTGAGCACTGGTTTTATATTAGTGGGCCATACATAAAGTGAATAGCTAAAATTAGGGGTATAAAGGCACAGAGCAGTTGGCTTACAAACTTTCTGAGTGGGGGAACATTGCATAAGGCTTTGAATTAAGGTCCTGATGTTACTTAATTCCATGTTGGGGTTAAAGAATTTTGAACGGGTGCCAGGTTCACGAATGTGGATTTAGTTCGTGGATTGTGCCCACCTGGGTGATACACACGTGCAGTTAAATGAAGGGCGGAGGGATCAATGGCTCCTTGAGCATTGCCATTCTAGTTGGGTCTCTTCATTTCTGAACGTGGGAGCAGGGTGCAGCTGCCTCAGCTTGTTCCCTGCTTTAGCTGTCAAGGCTCCTTTCCGGCAAGACTTCCCTGAGCCGAAGACACATGTACTTACCCAAAGGAAGCCCGGGTTGTTGGAGTAGCCGTGCAGAGATATGCTTATATATCCACAGACCACGCGGCTCTGCTTACACATTCACTGTCTCGGCGACCCTCCTTCAGCCTGCAACATGTCGTCTGTTTTGAAAGATGGAGGAGGACATTGCAATTGGTTTCGACTTGTAGTTTAATGGGTTAATGTCGGACTTGTGGGTTTGGACCACACTGCTTACAGATGTCTGCTTGATGAACACTTAACCTTTATATATGAGTCTCACTTAGACATGAGTTTCTGTGCCCCTGTTTCTCTACGAGAGCCAGAGTCACAAATAGGATACCTAGCAGTGGGTCAATGGAAAAACTCATCTTAAGATGGAGAGTAGCTATTTGTTTGACTTTGCCCTCATGGTAATTCTTCTTCCTTGTCTATCCAGAGGTCAGACAAAGCCACCCTTTACTCGGTTGTTTTCTGGGGAAAATATGGGAAGTGGGAAAAATGAAAGTTTGTAAGCCCACATGCTTAGAGCCACCAAAATTGGGTGATCTTTAGCTGGGTTAAGCTACCTCTGGGAAGACTGCTGTGCAGTGAATTAGATGCCCACCAGTGCTTTCGTGTTCTCAGGAACCATAAGCCTTTGCCAGAAGTTAAAATAAAATCTGAGAGTAGGGAGAAAACATCTCCCTGGACTGTGTGTTAAAGAGAGCCTGTGAGCAGGCTGAATTGCTTGCTGGGTGACCACGTGGATCTTCATTTGGAGTGGAGGTCGGAGAACTGCAGCAATAAAAGGACTGCTTGTGTATGGGCCCAGATACCTGTGGATTTGGTTTACCTGAAAAGGAGAAAAAGAGGGTGATTCGACTAAAGTTCACCATGTTGCATCAGGAGCCCAGGCTTGTTGAACATTAGCGAGAGACCATGGTCTACAAACAAGGAGACCGGTGGACACCTCGTGGAGGCTGAGTGAGGTAACTAGCACGGGTCGACCAGAAGCCCACCATAGGGCGATATTGGAGACTGTGAACTGGTGCCTAAGAGTGCTGACTTTATGCACGGCCTGTCCGGCTTTGATTTTGCCAATTGACACAGACTTTGAAAGGTTCCTATTGGAATGAAAATTTCTTATAGCGAGCAATGATTGTTTCCTCTGATCACTGGTTTTATATTAGTGGGCCATAGATAAAGTGGATAGCTAAAATTTGGCGTTTAAAGGCACAGAGTAGTTGGCTTACAAACTTTCCGAGTGGGGGAACATTCCATAAGTTTTAGAATTAAGGTCTGATGTAACTTAATTCCATGTTGGGTTTAAAGAATTTTGAACGGGTGCCTGGTTCGCAAATGTGAATTTAGTTCGTGGATTGTGCCAACCTGGGCGATACACACGTGCAGTTAAATGAAGGGTGGAGTGATCAATGGCTCCTTGATCATTGCCATTCTAGTTGGGTCTCTTCATTTCTGAATGTGGGAGCAGGGTGCAGCTGACTCAGCTTGTTCCCTGCTTTAGCTGTCAAGGCTCCTTTCTGGCAAGACGTCCCAGAGCCGAAGACACAAGAACCTACCTAGAGGAAACCCGGGCTGCTGGAGTAGCCATGCAGAGATTTGCTGACATATCCACTGCCCATGCTGCTCTGCTTACACATTCACTGCCTCGGCTCTCCTCCTTCAGCCAGCAACATGTCGAATGTTTTGAAAGATGGAGGAGCACATTGCAATTGGTGTTGGGCATGTGGGTTAATGGGTTATTGTCGGAATTGTGGGTTTGGACCACACTGCTTTCGGTTGTCTGCTTGATGAACACTTAACCTTGATATATGAGTGTCACTTAGACATGAGTTTCTGTGCCCCTGTTTCTCTACGAGAGCCAGAGTCACAAATAGAATACCTAGCAGTGGGGCAATGGAAAAACTCATCTTAAGATGGAGAGTAGCTATTTGTTTGACCTTGCCCTCATGGTAATTCTTCTTTCTTGTCTATCGAGAGGTCAGACAAAGCCACCCTTTACTCGGTTGTTTTCTGGGGAAACTATGGGAAGTGGTGAAAATGAAAGTTTGTAAGCCCACTTGCTTTGAGCCAACAAAATGGGGTGATCTTTAGCTGGGTTTAGACCACCTCTGGGAAGACAGCTATGCAGTGAAATTGATGCCCACCAGTGCTTTCCTGTACTCTGGAACCATATATCTTTGCCAAAAGTTAAAAAAAATCTGGGAGTAGGGAGAAAACATCTCCCTGGGACTGTGTGTTAAAGAGAGCCTGTGAGCAGGCTGAATTGCTTGCTGAGTGTCCACGTGGATCTACATGTGGTGTGGAGGTCGGAGAAATGCAACAATAAAAGGACTGCTTGCATATGGCCATGGATACCTGTGGATTTGGTTTACCTGAAAAGGAGAACACGAGGGTGACTCGAGTAAAGTTCACCACGTCGAATCAGGAGCCCAACTTGTTGAATAGTGGCGAGAGCCCATGGTCTACAAGCAAGGTGACCAGTGGATACCCCGTGAAGGCTGAGCGAGGTAACTGGCACGTGTCGTCCCGAAGCCCACCACAGGACGATATTGGAGACTGTGAACTGGTGCCTAAGAGTGCTGACTTTATGCACGGCCTGTCCGGCTTTCATTTTGCCGATTGACACAGACTTTGAATGGTTACAATTGGAATGAAGATTTCTTCATGGTGAGCAATGATTGTTTCCTCTGAGCACTGGTTTTATATTAGTGGGCCATAGATAAAGTGAATAGCTAAAATTTGGCGTATAAAGGCACAGAGTAGTTGGCTTACAAACTTTCCGAGTGGGGGAACATTCCATAAGTTTTAGAATTAAGGTCTGATGTAACTTAATTCCATGTTGGGTTTAAAGAATTTTGAACGGGTGCCTGGTTCGCAAATGTGGATTTAGTTCGTGGATTGTGCCCACCTGGGCAATACACACGTGCGGTTAAATCAAAGGCGGAGGGATCAATGGCTCCTTGAGCATTGCCATTCTTGTTGGGTCTCTTCATTTCTGAACATGGGAGCAGGGTGCAGCTGCCTCACCTTGTTCCCTGCTTTAGCTGGCAAGGCTCCTTTCTGGCAAGACGTCCCTTAGCCGAAGACACATGCACCTACCCAGAGGAAGCCCGGGCTGTTGGAGTAGCCGTGTAGAGATATGCTGACATATCCACTGCCCACGCTGCTCTGCTTACACATTCACTGCCTCGTCTCTCCTCCTTCAGCCAGCAACATGTCATCTGTTTTGAAAGATGGAGGAGGACACTGCAATTGTTGTTAGACATGTGGGTTAATGGGTTAATGTCGGACTTGGGGGTTTGCACCACACTGCTTTCGGATGTCTGCTTGATGAACACTTAACCTTTATATATGAGTCTCACTTAGACATGAGTTTCTGTGCCCCTGTTTCTCTACGAGAGCCAGAGTCACAAATAGGATACCTAGCAGTGGGGCAATGGAAAAACTCATCTTAAGATGGAGAGTAACTATATGTTTGACCTTGCCCTCATGGTAATTCTTCTTCCTTGTCGATCCAGAGGTGAGACAAAGCCACCCTTTACTCGGTTGTTTTCTGGGGAAACTAGGGTAAGGGGGAAAAATGAAAGTTTGTAAGCCCATTTGCTTGAGCCACCAAAATGGGGTGATTTTTAGCTGGGTTTTGACCACCTCTTGGAAGACAGGTATGCAGTGAAATAGATGCCCACCAGTTCTTTGGTGTGCTCAGGAATTATAAGACTTGGCCAGAAGTAAAAAAAAAAATCTGGGAGTAGGGAGAAAACATCTCCCTGGGAGTGTGTCTTAAAGAGAGCCTGTGAGCAGGCTGAATTGCTTGCTGGGTGTCCCCGTGGATCTACATATGGTGTGGAGGTCGGAGAAATGCAGCAATAACAGGATTGCTTGCGTATGGGCACGGATACCTGTGGATTTGTTTACCTGTAAAGGGGAACACAAGGGTGACTCGAGGAATGTTCACCACGTCGCATCAGGAGCCCAACTTGTTGAATAGTGGCGAGAGCCCATTGTCTACAAGCAATATGACCGGTGGACACCCCATGGAGGCTGAGTGAGGTAGCCGGCAGGGGTCGACCAGAAGCCCACCAGTGGGCGATATTGGAGACTGTGAACTGGTGCCTAAGAGTGCTGACTTTATGCACGGCCTGTCCGGCTTTCATTTTGCCGATTGACACAGACTTTGAAAGGTTCCTATTGGAATGAAGATTTCTTCATAGCGAGCAATGATTGTTTCCTCTGAGCACTGGTTTTATATTAGTGGGCCATAGATAAAGTGGATAGCTAAAATTTGGCGTTTAAAGGCCCAGAGTAGTTGGCTTACAAACTTTCCGAGTGGGGGAACATTTCATAAGTTTTAGAATTAAGGTCTGATATAACTTAATTCCATGTTGGCGTTAAAGAATTTTGGACGGGTGCCTGGTTCACAAATGTGGATTTAGTTCGTGGACTGTGCCAACCTGGGCGATACACACGTGCGGTTAAATGAAGGGCGGAGGGATCAATGGCTCCTTGATCATTGCCATTCTAGTTGGGTCTCTTCATTTCTGAATGTGGGAGCAGGGTGCAGCTGACTCAGCTTGTTCCCTGCTTTAGCTGTCAAGGCTCCTTTCTGGCAAGACGTCCCTGAGCCGAAGACACATGGACCTACCAAGAGGAAACCCGGGCTGCTGGAGTAGCCATGCAGAGATTTGCTGACATATCCACTGCCCATGCTGCTCTGCTTAAACATTCACTGCCTGGGCTCTCCTCCTTCAGCCAGCAACATGTCGAATGTTTTGAAAGATGGAGGAGGACATTGCAATTGGTGTTGGGCATGTGGGTTAATGGGTTATTGTCGGACTTGTGGGTTTGGACCACACTGCTTTCGGTTGTCTGCTTGATGAACACTTAACCTTGATATATGAGTCTCACTTAGACATGAGTTTCTGTGTCCCTGTTTCTCTATGAGAGCCAGAGTCACAAATAGGATACCTAGCAGTTGGGCAATGGAAAAACTCATCTTAAGATGGAGAGTAGCTATTTGTTTGACCTTGCCTCATGGTAATTCTACTTCCTTGTCTATCCAGAAGTCAGACAAAGCCACCCTGTACTCGGTTGTTTTCTGGGGAAACTATGGAAAGGTGGAAAAATGAAAGTATGTAAGCCCACTTGCTTTGAACCACTAAAATGGGGTTATCTTTAGATGGGTTTAGACCACCTCTGGGTAGACAGCTATGCAGTGAAATAGATGCCCACCAGTGCTTTCGTGAACTCAGGAACCATAAGCCTTTGCCAGAAGTTAAAAAAACATCTGGGAGTAGGGAGAAAACATCTCTCAGGGACTGTGTGTTAAAGAGAGACTGTGAGCAGGCTGAATTGCTTTCTGGGTGACCTCGGGGATCTACATATGGAGTGGAGGTAGGAGAAATGCAGCAATAAAAGGACTGCTTGCGTATGGGCACGGATACCTGTGGATTTGGTTTACCTAACAAGGAGAAGAACACGAGGGTAACTCGATTAAAGTTCACCAGGCCGCATCAGGAGCCCAGTCTTGTTGAACATTGGCGAGAGCCCATGGTCTACAAGCAAGGAGACCGGTGGACACCCCGTGGAGGCTGAGTGAGGTAGCTGGCACCGGTCGACCTGAAGCCCACCAAAGGACGATATTGGAGACTGAACTGGTGCCTAAGAGTGCTGACTTTATGCACGGCCTGTACGGGTTTGATTTTGCCGATGGACACAGACATTGAAAGGTTCCTATTGGAATGAAGATTTCTTCATGGCGAGCAATGATTGTTTCGTCTGAGCACTGGGTTTATATTAGTGGGCCATAGATAAAGTGAATAGCTAAAATTAAGGGTATAAAGGCACAGAGCAGTTGGCTTACAAACTTTCTGAGTGGGGGAACATTCCATAAGGTTTAGAATTAAGGTCCTGATGTTACTTAATTCCATGTTGGGGTTAAAGAATTATGAACGAGTACCAGGTTCACAAATGTGGATTTAGTTCGTGGATTGTGCCAACCTGGGTGATACACACGTGCAGTTAAATGAAGGGCGGAGGGATCAATGGCTCCTTGAGCATTGCCATTCTAGTTGGGTATCATCATTTCTGAACGTGGGAGCAGGGTGCAGCTGCCTCAGCTTGTTCCCTGCTTTACCTGTCAAGGCTCCTTTCCGGCAAGACATCCCTGACCCGAAGACACGTGGACCTACCCAGAGGAATCCCGGGTTGTTGGAGTAGCCGGGAAGAGATATGCTGACATATGCACTGCCCACGTTACTCTGCTTACTCATCCTCTGTCTTGGATCTCCTCCTTCACCAGCAACATGTCGTCTGTTTTGAAAGATGGAGGAGGATAATGCAATTGGTTTTGGACATGTGGGTTAATGGGTTATTGTCGGACTTGTGGGTTTGGACCACACTGCATTCGGATGTCTGCTTGATGAACACTTAACCTTTATATATGAGTCTCATGAAGACATGAGTTTCTGTGCCCCTGTTTCTCTATGAGAGCCAGAGTCACAAATAGGATACCTAGCAGTGGGACAATGGAAAAACTCATCTTAAGATGGAGAGTAGCTATTTGTTTGACTTTGCCCTTGTGGTAATTCTTCTTCCTTGTCTATCCAGAGGTCAGACAAAGCCACCCTTTACTCGGTTGTTTTCTGGGGAAACTATGGGTAGTGGGAAAAATGAATGATTGTGAGCCCACTTGCTTTGAGTCACCAAAATGGGGTTATCTTTCGCTGGGTTTAGAACACCTCTTGGAAGACAGCTGTGCTGTTAAATAGATGCGCATCAGTGCTTTCGTGAACTCAGGAACCATAAGTCTTTGCCAGAAGTTAAAAAAAAATCTGTGAGTAGGGAGAAAACATCTCCCAGGGACTGTGTGTTAAAGAGAGAATGTGAGCAGGCTGAATTGCTTCCTGGGTGACCTCGGGGATCTACATATGGAGTGGAGGTCGGAGAAATGCAGCAATAAAAGGACTGCTTCCTTATGGGCACGGATACCTGTGGGTTTGGTTTACCTGAAAAGGAGAACATGAGGGTGACTCGAGTAAAGTTCACCATGTGCATCAGGACCCCAGGCTTGTTGAATAGAGCGAGAGCCCATGGTCTACAAGCAAGGTGACCGGTGGATACCCCATGAAGCCTGAGCGAGGTCCCCGGTACGGGTCGACAAAAAGCACACCAGAGGACGATATTGGAGACTGTGAAGCGTGCTGACTTTATGCACGGCCTGTCCGGCTTTGATTTTGCCGATGGACACAGACTGTGAAAGGTTCCTATTAGAATGTAGATTTCTTCATGGCGAGCAATGATTGTTTCCTCTGAGCACTGGTTTTATATTAGTGGGCCATTCATAAAGTGAATAGCTAAAATTAGGGGTATAAAGGCACAGAGCAGTTGGCTTACAAACTTTCTGAGTGGGGGAATATTCCATAAGGCTTTGAATTAAGGTCCTGATGTTACTTAATTCCATGTTGGGGTTAAAGAATTTTGAACGGATGCCAGGTTCACAAATGTGGATTTAGTTCGTGGATTGTGCCAACCTGGGTGATACACACGTGCAGTTAAATGAAGGGCGGAGGGATCAATGGCTCCTTGAACATTGCCATTCTAGTTGGGTATCATCATTTCTGAACGTGGGAGCAGGGTGCAGCTGCCTCAGCTTGTTCCCTTCTTTACCTGTCAAGGCTCCTTTCCGGCAAGACATCCCTGACCCGAAGACACGTGGACCTACCCAGAGGAATCCCGGGTTGTTGGAGTAGCCGGGAAGAGATATGCTGACATATGCACTGCCCACGTTACTCTGCTTACTCATCCTCTGTGTTGGATCTCCTCCTTCACCAGCAACATGTCGTCTGTTTTGAAAGATGGAGGAGGATAATGCAATTGGTTTTGGACATGTGGGTTAATGGGTTATTGTCGGACTTGTGGGTTTGGACCACACTGCTTTCGGATGTCTGCTTGATGAACACTTAACCTTTATATATGAGTCTCATGAAGACATGAGTTTCTGTGCCCCTGTTTCTCTACGAGAGCCAGAGTCACAAATAGGATACCAAGCAGTGGGGCAATGGAAAAACTCATCTTAAGATGGAGAGTAGCTATTTGTTTGAATTTGCCCTCAGGTAATTCTTCTTCCTTGTCTATCCAGAGGTCAGACAAAGCCACCCTTTACTCGGTTGTTTTCTGGGGAAAATATGGGAAGTGGGAAAAATGAAAGTTTGTAATCCCACATGCTTAGAGCCACCAAAATTGGGTGATCTTTAGCTGGGTTAAGCTACCTCTGGGAAGACTGCTGTGCAGTGAATTAGATGCCCACCAGTGCTTTCGTGTACTCAGGAACCATAAGCCTTTGCCAGAAGTTAAAATAAAATCTGAGAGTAGGGAGAAAACATCTCCCTGGACTGTGTGTTAAAGAGAGCCTGTGAGCAGGCTGAATTGCTTGATGGGTGACCACGTGGATCTTCATATGGAGTGGAAGTCGGAGAACCGCAGCAATAAAAGGACTGCTTTTGTATGGGCCCAGATACCTGTGGATTTGGTTTACCTGAAAAAGAGAAAAAGGGTGATTCGACTAAAGTTCACCACGTTGCATCAGGAGCCCCACTTGTTGAACATTAGCGAGAGCCCATGGTCTACAAGCAAGGAGACCGGTGGAGACCCCGTGCAGGCTGAGTGAGGTAGCTGGCACGGGTCGACCATAAGCCCACCATAGGGCGATATTGGAGACTGTGAACTGGTGCCTAAGAGTGCTGACTTTATGCACGGCCTGTCCGGCTTTGATTTTGCCGATGGACACAGACTTTGAAAGGTTCCTATTGGAATGAAGATTTCTTCATAGCGAGCAATGATTGTTTCCTCTGAGCACTGGTTTTATATTAGTGGGCCATAGATAAAGTGGATAGCTAAAATTTGGCGTATAAAGGCACAGAGTAGTTGGCTTACAAACTTTCCGAGTGGGGGAACATTCCATAAGTTTTAGAATTAAGGTCTGATGTAACTTAATTCCATGTTGGGTTTAAAGAATTTTGAACGGGTGCCTGGTTCGCAAATGTGAATTTAATTCGTGGATTGTGCCAACCTGGGCGATACACACGTGCGGTTAAATGAAGGGCGGAGTGATCAATGGCTCCTTGATCATTGCCATTCTAGTTGGGTCTCTTCATTTCTGAATGTGGGAGCAGGGTGCAGCTGACTCAGCTTGTTCCCTGCTTTAGCTGTCAAGGCTCCTTTCTGGCAAGATGTCCAAGAGCCGAAGACACATGGACCTACAAAGAGGAAACCCGGGCTGCTGGAGTAGCCATGCAGAGATATGCTGACATATCCACTGCCCAGGCTGCTCTGCTTACACATTCACTGCCTGGGCTCTCCTCCTTCAGCCAGCAACATGTCGAATGTTTTGAAAGATGGAGGAGGACATTGCAATTGGTGTTGGACATGTGGGTTAATGGGTTATTGTCGGACTTGTGGGTTTGGACCACACTGCTTTCGGATGTCTGCTTGATGAACACTTAACCTTGATATATGAGTCTCACTTAGAAACTCATGTCTGTGTCCCTGTTTCTCTACGAGAGCCAGAGTCACAAATAGGATACCTAGCAGTGGGGCAATGGAAAAACTCATCTTAAGATGGAGAGTAGCTATTTGTTTGACCTTGCCTCATGGTAATTCTACTTCCTTGTCTATCCAGAAGTCAGACAAAGCTACCCTGTACTCGGTTGTTTTCTGGGGAAACTATGGAAAGGTGGAAAAATGAAAGTTTGTAAGCCCACTTGCTTTGAACCACTAAAATGGGGTTATCTTTAGCTGGGTTTAGACCACCTCTGTGTAGACAGCTATGCAGTGAAATAGATGCCCACCAGTGCTTTCGTGAACTCAGGAACCATAAGCCTTTGCCAGAAGTTAAAAAAACATCTGGGAGTAGGGAGAAAACATCTCTCAGGGACTGTGTGTTAAAGAGAGACTGTGAGCAGGCTGAATTGCTTTCTGGGTGACCTCGGGGATCTACATATGGAGTGGAGGTAGGAGAAATGCAGCAATAAAAGGACTGCTTGCGTATGGGCACGGATACCTGTGGATTTGGTTTACCTGAAAAGGAGAACACGAGGGTGACTCGAGTAAAGTTCACCATGTGCATCAGGACCCCAGGCTTGTTGAATAGTGGCGAGAGCCCATGGTCTACAAGCAAGGTGACCGGTGGATACCCCATGAAGCCTGAGCGAGGTCCCCGGTATGGGTCGACAAGAAGCATACCATAGGACTTTATTGGAGACTCTGAACTGGTGCCTAAGAGTGCTTACTTTATGCACGGCCTGTCCGGCTTTGATTTTGCCGATGGACACAGACTTTGAATGGTTCCTATTGGAATGAAGATTTCTTCATGGCGAGCAATGATATTTCCTCTGAACACTTGTTTTATATTTTGGGCCATAGATAAAGTGAATAGCTAAAATAGCTAAAAGTTGGCTTACAATCTTTCTGAGTGGGGAAACATTCCATAAGTTTTAGAATTAAGGTCCTGGTGTTACTTAATTCCATGTTGTGGTTAAAGAATTTTGAACGGGTGCCAGGTTCGCAAATGTGGATTTAGTTCGTGGATTGTGCCCACCTGGGCGATACACACGTGCGGTTAAATCAAGGGCGGAGGGATCAATGGCTCCTTGAGCATTGCCATTCTTGTTGGGTCTCTTCATTTCTGAACATGGGAGCAGGGTGCAGCTGCCTCACCTTGTTCCCTGCTTTAGCTGACAAGGCTCCTTTCTGGCAAGACGTCCCTGAGCCGAAGACACATGCACCTACCCAGAGGAAGCCCGGACTGTTGGAGTAGCCGTGTAGAGATATGCTGACATATCCACTGCCCACGCTGCTCTGCTTACACATTCACTGCCTCGTCTCTCCTCCTTCAGCCAGCAACATGTCATCTGTTTTGAAAGATGGAGGAGGACACTGCAATTGTTGTTAGACATGTGGGTTAATGGGTTAATGTCGGACTTGGGGGTTTGCACCACACTGCTTTCGGATATCTGCTTGATGAACACTTAACCTTTATATATGAGTCTCACTTAGACATGAGTTTCTGTGCCCCTGTTTCTCTACGAGAGCCAGAGTCACAAATAGGATACCTAGCAGTGGGGCAATGGAAAAACTCATCTTAAGATGGAGAGTAACTATATGTTTGACCTTGCCCTCATGGTAATTCTTCTTCCTTGTCGATCCAGAGGTCAGACAAAGCCACCCTTTACTCGGTTGTTTTCTGGGGAAACTATGGAAAGGTGGAAAAATGAAAGTTTGTAAGCCCACTTGCTTTGAACCACTAAAATGGGGTTATCTTTAGCTGGGTTTAGACCACCTCTTGGAAGACAGCTGTGCTGTGAAATAGATGCGCATCAGTGCTTTCGTGAACTCAGGAACCATAAGTCTTTGCCAGAAGTTAAAAAAAAATCTGTGAGTAGGGAGAAAACATCTCCCAGGGACTGTGTGTTAAAGAGAGACTGTGAGCAGGCTGAATTGCTTTCTGGGTGACCTCGGGGATCTACATATGGAGTGGAGGTAGGAGAAATGCAGCAATAAAAGGACTGCTTGCGTATGGGCACGGATACCTGTGGATTTGGTTTACCTGAAAAGGAGAACACGAGGGTGACTCGAGTAAAGTTCACCATGTGCATCAGGACCCCAGGCTTGTTGAATAGTGGCGAGAGCCCATGGTCTACAAGCAAGGTGACCGGTGGATACCCCATGAAGCCTGAGCGAGGTCCCCGGTACGGGTCGACAAGAAGTACACCAGAGGACGATATTGGAGACTCTGAACTGGTGCCTAAGAGTGCTTACTTTATGCACGGCCTGTCCGGCTTTGATTTTGCCGATGGACACAGACTTTGAATGGTTCCTATTGGAATGAAGATTTCTTCATGGCGAGCAATGATATTTCCTCTGAACACTTGTTTTATATTTTGGGCCATAGATAAAGTGAATAGCTAAAATAGCTAAAAGTTGGCTTACAATCTTTCTGAGTGGGGAAACATTCCATAAGTTTTAGAATTAAGGTCCTGGTGTTACTTAATTCCATGTTGTGGTTAAAGAATTTTGAACGGGTGCCAGGTTCGCAAATGTGGATTTAGTTCGTGGATTGTGCCCACCTGGGCGATACACACGTGCGGTTAAATCAAGGGCGGAGGGATCAATGGCTCCTTGAGCATTGCCATTCTTGTTGGGTCTCTTCATTTCTGAACATGGGAGCAGGGTGCAGCTGCCTCACCTTGTTCCCTGCTTTAGCTGACAAGGCTCCTTTCTGGCAAGACGTCCCTGAGCCGAAGACACATGCACCTACCCAGAGGAAGCCCGGACTGTTGGAGTAGCCGTGTAGAGATATGCTGACATATCCACTGCCCACGCTGCTCTGCTTACACATTCACTGCCTCGTCTCTCCTCCTTCAGCCAGCAACATGTCATCTGTTTTGAAAGATGGAGGAGGACACTGCAATTGTTGTTAGACATGTGGGTTAATGGGTTAATATCGGACTTGGGGGTTTGCACCACACTGCTTTCGGAAATCTGCTTGATGAACACTTAACCTTTATATATGAGTCTCACTTAGACATGAGTTTCTGTGCCCCTGTTTCTCTACGAGAGCCAGAGTCACAAATAGGATACCTAGCAGTGGGGCAATGGAAAAACTCATCTTAAGATGGAGAGTAACTATATGTTTGACCTTGCCCTCATGGTAATTCTTCTTCCTTGTCGATCCAGAGGTCAGACAAAGCCACCCTTTACTCGGTTGTTTTCTGGGGAAACTAGGGTAAGGGGGAAAAATGAAAGTTTGTAAGCCCATTTGCTTGAGCCACCAAAATGGGGTGATCTTTAGCTGGGTTTTGACCACCTCTGGGAAGACAGGTATGCAGTGAAATAGATGCCCACCAGTTCTTTGGTGTGCTCAGGAATTATAAGAATTGGCCAGAAGTAAAAAAAAAAAAATCTGGGAATAGGGAGAAAACATCTCCCTGGGAGTGTGTCTTAAAGAGAGCCTGTGAACAGGCTGAATTGCTTGCTGGGTTTCCACGTGGATCTACATATGGTGTGGAGGTCGGAGAAATGCAGCAATAACAGGATTGCTTGCGTATGGGCACGGATACCTGTGGATTTGTTTACCTGTAAAGGGGAACAAAAGGGTGACTCGAGGAATGTTCACCACATCGCATCAGGAGCCCAACTTGTTGAATAGTGGCGAGAGCCCATGGTCTACAAGCAATGTGACCGGTGGACACCCCGTGGAGGCTGAGTGAGGTAGCCGGCACGGGTCGACCAGAAGCCCACCAGAGGTCGATATTGGAGACTGTGAACTGGTGCCTAAGAGTGCTGACTTTATGCACGGCCTGTCCGGCTTTGATTTTGCCGATGGACACAGACTGTGAAAGGTTCCTATTAGAATGAAGATTTCTTCATGGCGAGCAATGATTGTTTCCTCTGAGCACTGGTTTTATATTAGTGGGCCATACATAAAGTGAATAGCTAAAATTAGGGGTATAAAGGCACAGAGCAGTTGGCTTACAAACTTTCGGAGTGGGGGAACATTCCATAAGGCTTTGAATTAAGGTCCTGATGTTACTTAATTCCATGTTGGGGTTAAAGAATTTTGAACGGGTGCCAGGTTCACAAATGTGGATTTAGTTCGTGGATTGTGCCCACCGGGGGGTTACACACGTGCAGTTAAATGAAGGGCGGAGGGATCATTGGCTCCTTGAGCATTGCCATTCTAGTTGGGTCTCTTCTTTTCTGAACGTGGGAGCAGGGTGCAGCTGCCTCAGCTTGTTCCCTGCTTCAGCTGTCAAGGCTCCTTTCCGGCAAGACGTCCCTGAGCCGAAGACACATGTACTTACCCAAAGGAAGCCCGGGTTGTTGGAGTAGCCGTGCAGATATATGCTGATATATCCACAGACCACACGGCTCTGCTTACACATTCACTGTCTCGGCGCCCCTCCTTCAGCCTGCAATATGTCGTCTGTTTTTAAAGATGGAGGAGGACATTGCAATTGGTGTCGACATGTGGGTTAATGGGTTAATGTCGGACTTGTGGGTTTGGACCACACTGCTTTCAGATGTCTGCTTGATGAACACTTAACCTTTATATATGAGTCTCACTTAGACATGAGTTTCTGTGCCCCTGTTTCTCTACAAGAGCCAGAGTCACAAATAGGATACCTAGCAGTGGGCAATGGAAAAACTCATCTTAAGATGGAGAGTAGCTATTTGTTTGACTTTGCCCTCATGGTAATTCTTCTTCCTTGTCGATCCAGAGGTGAGACAAAGCCACCCTTTACTCGGTTGTTTTCTGGGGAAAATATGGGAAGTGGGAAAAATGAAAGTTTGTAAGCCCACATGCTTAGAGCCACCAAAATTGGGTGATCTTTAGCTGGGTTAAGCTTCCTCTGGGAAGGCTGCTGTGCAGTGAATTAGATGCCCAACAGTGCTTTCGTATACTCAGGAACCAAAAGCCTTTGCCAGAAGTTAAAATAAAATCTGAGTGAAGGGAGAAAACATCTCCCTGGACTGTGTGTTAAAGAGAGCCTGTGGCAGGCTGAATTGCTTGCTGGGTGACCACATGGATCTTCAGATGGAGTGGACGTCGGAGAACTGCAGCAATAAAAGTACTGCTTGTGTATGGGCCCAGATACCTGTGGATTTGGTTTACCTGAAAAGGAGAACACGAGGGTGACTCGAGTAAAGTTCACCACGTCGCATCAGGAGCCTATACTTGTTGAACATTGGCGAGAGCCCATGGTCTACAAGCAAGGAGACCGGTGGACACCCCGTGGAGGCTGAGTGAGGTAGCTGGCACGGGTCGACCAGAAGCAGACCATAGGGCGATATTGGAGACTGTGAACTGGTGCCTAAGAGTGCTGACTTTATGCACGGCCTGTCCGGCTTTCATTTTGCCGATTGACACAGACTTTGAAAGGTTCCTATTGGAATGAAGATTTCTTCATAGCGAGCAATGATTGTTTCCTCTGAGCACTGGTTTTATATTAGTGGGCCATAGATAAAGTGGATAGCTAAAATTTGGCGTATAAAGGCACAGAGTAGTTGGCTTACAAACTTTCCGAGTGGGGGAACATTCCATAAGTTTTAGAATTAAGGTCTGATGTAACTTAATTCCATGTTGGGTTTAAAGAATTTTGGACGGGTGCCTGGTTCACGAATGTGGATTTAGTTCGTGGACTGTGCCAACCTGGGCGATACACACGTGCGGTTAAATGAAGGGCGGAGGGATCAATGGCTCCTTGATCATTGCCATTCTAGTTGGGTCTCTTCATTTCTGAATGTGGGAGCAGGGTGCAGCTGACTCAGCTTGTTCCCTGCTTTAGCTGTCAAGGCTCCTTTCTGGCAAGACGTCCCTGAGCCGAAGACACATGGACCTACCAAGAGGAAACCCGGGCTGCTTGAGTAGCCATGCAGAGATTTGCTGACATATCCACTGTCCATGCTGCTCTGCTTACACATTCACTGCCTGGGCTCTCCTCCTTCAGCCAGCAACATGTCGAATGTTTTGAAAGATGGAGGAGGACATTGCAATTGGTGTTGGACATGTGGGTTAATGGGTTATTGTCGGAATTGTGGGTTTGGACCACACTGCTTTCGGTTGTCTGCTTGATGAACACTTAACCTTGATATATGAGTCTCACTTAGACATGAGTTTCTGTGTCCCGTTTCTCTATGAGAGCCAGAGTCACAAATAGGATACCTAGCAGTTGGGCAATGGAAAAACTCATCTTAAGATGGAGAGTAGCTATTTGTTTGACCTTGCCTCATGGTAATTCTACTTCCTTGTCTATCCAGATGTCAACAAAGCCACCCTGTACTCGGTTGTTTTCTGGGGAAATTATGGAAAGG
This sequence comes from Tenrec ecaudatus, assembly GCF_050624435.1. Lineage (NCBI taxonomy): Eukaryota > Metazoa > Chordata > Mammalia > Afrosoricida > Tenrecidae > Tenrec > Tenrec ecaudatus. The sequence continues at coordinate 94,728 of NW_027459130.1, read as the reverse complement.
TGGAAAAATGAAAGTATGTAAGCCCACTTCCTTTGAACCACTAAAATGGGGTTATCTTTAGATGGGTTTAGACCACCTCTGGGTAGACAGCTATGCAGTGAAATAGATGCCCACCAGTGCTTTCGTGTACTCAGGAACCATAAGTCTTTGCCAGAAGTTAAAAAAAATCTGGGAGTAGGGAGAAAACATCTTCCTAGGACGGTGCGTTAAAGAGAGCCTGTGAGCAGGCTGAATTGCTTTCTGGGTGACCACGGGGATCTACATATGGAGTGGAGGTCGGAGAAATGCAGCAATAAAAGGACTGCTTGTGTATGGGCCCGGATACCTGTGGATTTGGTTTACCTAACAAGGAGAAGAACACGAGGGTAACTCGATTAAAGTTCACCAGGCCGCATCAGGAGCCCAGTCTTGTTGAACATTGGCGAGAGCCCATGGTCTACAAGCAAGGAGACCGGTGGACACCCCGTGGAGGCTGAGTGAGGTAGCTGGCACCGGTCGACCTGAAGCCCACCAAAGGACGATATTGGACACTGTGAACTGGTGCCTAAGAGTGCTGACTTTATGCACGGCCTGTACGGGTTTGATTTTGCCGATGGACACAGACATTGAAAGGTTCCTATTGGAATGAAGATTTCTTCATGGCGAGCAATGATTGTTTCGTCTGAGCACTGGGTTTATATTAGTGGGCCATAGATAAAGTGAATAGCTAAAATTAAGGGTATAAAGGCACAGAGCAGTTGGCTTACAAACTTTCTGAGTGGGGGAACATTCCATAAGGTTTAGAATTAAGGTCCTGATGTTACTTAATTCCATGTTGGGGTTAAAGAAATATGAACGAGTACCAGTTTCACAAATGTGGATTTAGTTCGTGGATTGTGCCCACCTGGGGGATACACACGTGCAGTTAAATGAAGGGCGGAGGGATCAATGGCTCCTTGAGCATTGCCATTCTAGTTGGGTATCATCATTTCTGAACGTGGGAGCAGGGTGCAGCTGCCTCAGCTTGTTCCCTGCTTTACCTGTCAAGGCTCCTTTCCGGCAAGACATCCCTGACCCGAAGACACGTGGACCTACCCAGAGGAATCCCGGGTTGTTGGAGTAGCCGGGAAGAGATATGCTGACATATGCACTGCCCACGTTACTCTGCTTACTCATCCTCTGTCTTGGATCTCCTCCTTCACCAGCAACATGTCGTCTGTTTTGAAAGATGGAGGAGGATAATGCAATTGGTTTTGGACATGTGGGTTAATGGGTTATTGTCGGACTTGTGGGTTTGGACCACACTGCTTTCGGATGTCTGCTTGATGAACACTTAACCTTTATATATGAGTCTCATGAAGACATGAGTTTCTGTGCCCCTGTTTCTCTATGAGAGCCAGAGTCACAAATAGGATACCTAGCAGTGGGGCAATGGAAAAACTCATCTTAAGATGGAGAGTAGCTATTTGTTTGACTTTGCCTTTGTGGTAATTCTTCTTCCTTGTCTATCCAGAGGTCAGACAAAGCCACCCTTTACTCGGTTGTTTTCTGGGGAAACTATGGGTAGTGGGAAAAATGAATGATTGTGATCCCACTTGCTTTGAGTCACCAAAATGGGGTTATCTTTCGCTGGGTTTAGAACACCTCTTGGAAGACAGCTGTGCTGTGAAATAGATGCGCATCAGTGCTTTCGTGAACTCAGGAACCATAAGTCTTTGCCAGAAGTTAAAAAAAAATCTGGGAGTAGGGAGAAAACATCTCCCAGGGACTGTGTGTTAAAGAGAGAATGTGCGCAGGCTGAATTGCTTCCTGGGTGACCTCGGGGATCTACATATGGAGTGGAGGTCGGAGAAATGCAGCAATAAAAGGACTGCTTGCGTATGGGCACGGATACCTGTGGATTTGGTTTACCTGAAAAGGAGAACACGAGGGTGACTCGAGTAAAGTTCACCATGTGCATCAGGACCCCAGGCTTGTTGAATAGAGCGAGAGCCCATGGTCTACAACCAAGGTGACCGGTGGATACCCCATGAAGGCTGAGCGAGGTCCCCGGTACGGGTCGACAAGAAGCACACCAGAGGACGATATTGGAGACTGTGAACTGGTGCCTAAGCGTGCTGACTTTATGCACGGCCTGTCCGGCTTTGATTTTGCCGATGGACACAGACTGTGAAAGGTTCCTATTAGAATGTACATTTCTTCATGGCGAGCAATGATTGTTTCCTCTGAGCACTGGTTTTATATTAGTGGGCCATACATAAAGTGAATAGCTAAAATTAGGGGTATAAAGGCACAGACCAGTTGGCTTACAAACTTTCTGAGTGGGGGAACATTCCATAAGGCTTTGAATTAAGGTCCTGATGTTACTTAATTCCATGTTGGGGTTAAAGAATTTTGAACGGATGCCAGGTTCACAAATGTGGATTTAGTTCGTGGATTGTGCCAACCTGGGTGATACACACGTGCAGTTAAATGAAGGGCGGAGGGATCAATGGCTCCTTGAGCATTGCCATTCTAGTTGGGTATCATCATTTCTGAACGTGGGAGCAGGGTGCAGCTGCCTCAGCTTGTTCCCTGCTTTACCTGTCAAGGCTCCTTTCCGGCAAGACATCCCTGACCCGAAGACACGTGGACCTACCCAGAGGAATCCCGGGTTGTTGGAGTAGCCGGGAAGAGATATGCTGACATATGCACTGCCCACGTTACTCTGCTTACTCATCCTCTGTCTTGGATCTCCTCCTTCACCAGCAACATGTCGTCTGTTTTGAAAGATGGAGGAGGATAATGCAATTGGTTTTGGACATGTGGGTTAAAGGGTTATTGTCGGACTTGTGGGTTTGGACCACACTGCTTTCGGATGTCTGCTTGATGAACACTTAACCTTTATATATGAGTCTCATGAAGACATGAGTTTCTGTGCTCCTGTTTCTCTATGAGAGCCAGAGTCACAAATAGGATACCTAGCAGTGGGGCAATGGAAAAACTCATCTTAAGATGGAGAGTAGCTATTTGTTTGAATTTGCCCTCATGGTAATTCTTCTTCCTTGTCTATCCAGAGGTCAGACAAAGCCACCCTTTACTCGGTTGTTTTCTGGGGAAAATATGGGGAGTGGGAAAAATGAAAGTTTGTAATCCCACATGCTTAGAGCCACCAAAATTGGGTGATCTTTAGCTGGGTTAAGCTACCTCTGGGAAGACTGCTGTGCAGTGAATTAGATGCGCACCAGTGCTTTCGTGTACTCAGGAACCATAAGCCTTTGCCAGAAGTTAAAATAAAATCTGAGAGTAGGGAGAAAACATCTCCCTGGACTGTGTGTTAAAGAGAGCCTGTGAGCAGGCTGAATTGCTTGCTGGGTGACCACGTGGATCTTCATATGGAGTGGAATTCGGAGAACCGCAGCAATAAAAGGACTGCTTGTGTATGGGCCCAGATACCTGTGGATTTGGTTTACCTGAAAAGGAGAAAAAGGGTGATTCGACTAAAGTTCACCACGTTGCATCAGGAGCCCAGGTTTGTTGAACATTAGCGAGAGCCCATGGTCTACAAGCAAGGAGACCGGTGGACACCCCGTGGAGGCTGAGTGAGGTAGCTGGCACGGGTCGACCAGAAGCCCACCATAGGGCGATATTGGACACTGTGAACTGGTGCCTAAGAGTGCTGATTTTATGCACGGCCTGTCCGGCTTTGATTTTGCCGATGGACACAGACTTTGAAAGGTTCCTATTGGAATGAAGATTTCTTCATAGCGAGCAATGATTGTTTCCTCTGAGCACTGGTTTTATATTAGTGGGCCATAGATAAAGTGAATAGCTAAAATTTGGCATATAAAGGCACAGAGTAGTTGGCTTACAAACTTTCCGAGTGGGGGAACATTCCATAAGTTTTAGAATTAAGGTCTGATGTAACTTAATTCCATGTTGGGTTTAAAGAATTTTGAACGGGTGCCTGGTTCGCAAATGTGGATTTATTTCGTGGATTGTGCCCACCTGGGCAATACACACGTGCGGTTAAATCAAAGGCGGAGGGATCAATGGCTCCTTGAGCATTGCCATTCTTGTTGGGTCTCTTCATTTCTGAACATGGGAGCAGGGTGCAGCTGCCTCACCTTGTTCCCTGCTTTAGCTGGCAAGGCTCCTTTCTGGCAAGACGTCCCTTAGCCGAAGACACATGCACCTACCCAGAGGAAGCCCGGGCTGTTGGAGTAGCCGTGTAGAGATATGCTGACATATCCACTGCCCACGCTGCTCTGCTTACACATTCACTGCCTCGTCTCTCCTCCTTCAGCCAGCAACATGTCATCTGTTTTGAAAGATGGAGGAGGACACTGCAATTGTTGTTAGACATGTGGGTTAATGGGTTAATGTCGGACTTGGGGGTTTGCACCACACTGCTTTCGGATGTCTGCTTGATGAACACTTAACCTTTATATATGAGTCTCACTTAGACATGAGTTTCTGTGCCCCTGTTTCTCTACGAGAGCCAGAGTCACAAATAGGATACCTAGCAGTGGGGCAATGGAAAAACTCATCTTAAGATGGAGAGTAACTATATGTTTGACCTTGCCCTCATGGTAATTCTTCTTCCTTGTCGATCCAGAGGTGAGACAAAGCCACCCTTTACTCGGTTGTTTTCTGGGGAAACTAGGGTAAGGGGGAAAAATGAAAGTTTGTAAGCCCATTTGCTTGAGCCACCAAAATGGGGTGATTTTTAGCTGGGTTTTGACCACCTCTTGGAAGACAGGTATGCAGTGAAATAGATGCCCACCAGTTCTTTTGTGTGCTCAGGAATTATAAGACTTGGCCAGAAGTAAAAAAAAAAATCTGGGCGTAGGGAGAAAACATCTCCCTGGGAGTGTGTCTTAAAGAGAGCCTGTGAGCAGGCTGAATTGCTTGCTGGGTTTCCACGTGGATCTACATATGGTGTGGAGGTCGGAGAAATGCAGCAATAACAGGATTGCTTGCGTATGGGCACGGATACCTGTGGATTTGTTTACCTGTAAAGGGGAACACAAGGGTGACTCGAGGAATGTTCACCACGTCGCATCAGGAGCCCAACTTGTTGAATAGTGGCGAGAGCCCATTGTCTACAAGCAATATGACCGGTGGACACCCCGTGGAGGCTGAGTGAGGTAGCCGGCAGGGGTCGACCAGAAGCCCACCAGTGGGCGATATTGGAGACTGTGAACTGGTGCCTAAGAGTGCTGACTTTATGCACGGCCTGTCCGGCTTTGATTTTGCCGATGGACACAGACTGTGAAAGGTTCCTATTAGAATGAAGATTTCTTCATGGCGAGCAATGATTGTTTCCTCTGAGCACTGGTTTTATATTAGTGGGCCATACATAAAGTGAATAGCTAAAATTAGGGGTATAAAGGCACAGAGCAGTTGGCTTACAAAATTTCTGAGTGGGGGAACATTCCATAAGGCTTTGAATTAAGGTCCTGATGTTACTTAATTCCATGTTGGGGTTAAAGAATTTTGAACGGGTGCCAGGTTCACAAATGTGGATTTAGTTCGTGCATTGTGCCCACCTGGGTGATACACACGTGCAGTTAAATGAAGGGCGCAGGGATCAATGGCTTCTTGAGCATTGCCATTCTAGTTGGGTCTCTTCTTTTCTGAACGTGGGAGCAGGGTGCAGCTGCCTCAGCTTGTTCCCTGCTTCAGCTGTCAAGGCTCCTTTCTGGCAAGACGTCCCTGAGCCGAAGACACATGTACTTCCCAAAGGATGCCCGGGTTGTTGGAGTAGCCGTGCAGAGATATGCTGATATATCCACAGACCACGCGGCTCTGCTTACACATTCACTGTCTCGGCGCCCCTCCTTCAGCCTGCAACATGTCGTCTGTTTTTAAAGATGGAGGAGGACATTGCAATTGGTGTCGACATGTGGGTTAATGGGTTAATGTCGGACTTGTGGGTTTGGACCACACTGCTTTCAGATGTCTGCTTGATGAACACTTAACCTTTATATATGAGTCTCACTTAGACATAAGTTTCTGTGCCCCTGTTTCTCTACAAGAGCCAGAGTCACAAATAGGATACCTAGCAGTGGGGCAATGGAAAAACTCATCTTAAGATGGAGAGTAGCTATTTGTTTGAATTTGCCCTCATGGTAATTCTTCTTCCTTGTCTATCCAGAGGTCAGACAAAGCCACCCTTTACTCGGTTGTTTTCTGGGGAAAATATGGGAAGTGGGAAAAATGAAAGTTTGTAAGCCCACATGCTTAGAGCCACCAAAATTGGGTGATCTTTAGCTGGGTTAAGCTTCCTCTGGGAAGGCTGCTGTGCAGTGAATTAGATGCCCACCAGTGCTTTCGTATACTCAGGAACCAAAAGCCTTTGCCAGAAGTTAAAATAAAATCTGAGTGTAGGGAGAAAACATCTCCCTGGACTGTGTGTTAAAGAGAGCCTGTGGCAGGATGAATTGCTTGCTGGGTGACCACATGGATCTTCATATGGAGTGGAGGTCAGAGAACTGCAGCAATAAAAGGATTGCTAGTGTATGGGCCCAGATACCTGTGGATTTGGTTTACCTGAAAAGGAGAACACGAGGGTGACTCGAGTAAAGTTCACCACGTCGCATCTGGAGCCCAGACTTGTTGAACATTGGCGAGAGCCCATGGTCTACAAGCAAGGAGACCGGTGGACACCCCATGGAGGCTGAGTGAGGTAGCTGGCACGGGTCGACCAGAAGCAGACCATAGGGCGATATTGGAGACTGTGAACTGGTGCCTAAGAATGCTGACTTTATGCACGGCCTGTCCGGCTTTCATTTTGCCGATTGACACAGACTTTGAAAGGTTCCTATTGGAATGAAGATTTCTTCATAGCGAGCAATGATTGTTTCCTCTGAGCACTGGTTTTATATTAGTGGGCCATAGATAAAGTGGATAGCTAAAATTTGGCGTTTAAAGGCCCAGAGTAGTTGGCTTACAAACTTTCCGAGTGGGGGAACATTCCATAAGTTTTAGAATTAAGGTCTGATATAACTTAATTCCATGTTGGGGTTAAAGAATTTTGGACGGGTGCCTGGTTCACAAATGTGGATTTAGTTCGTGGACTGTGCCAACCTGGGCGATACACACGTGCGGTTAAATGAAGGGCGGAGGGATCAATGGCTCCTTGATCATTGCCATTCTAGTTGGGTCTCTTCATTTCTGAATGTGGGAGCAGGGTGCAGCTGACTCAGCTTGTTCCCTGCTTTAGCTGTCAAGGCTCCTTTCTGGCAAGACGTCCCTGAGCCGAAGACACATGGACCTACCAAGAGGAAACCCGGGCTGCTGGAGTAGCCATGCAGAGATTTGCTGACATATCCACTGCCCATGCTGCTCTGCTTAAACATTCACTGCCTGGGCTCTCCTCCTTCAGCCAGCAACATGTCGAATGTTTTGAAAGATGGAGGAGGACATTGCAATTGGTGTTGGGCATGTGGGTTAATGGGTTATTGTCGGACTTGTGGGTTTGGACCACACTGCTTTCGGTTGTCTGCTTGATGAACACTTAACCTTGATATATGAGTCTCACTTAGACATGAGTTTCTGTGTCCCTGTTTCTCTATGAGAGCCAGAGTCACAAATAGGATACCTAGCAGTTGGGCAATGGAAAAACTCATCTTAAGATGGAGAGTAGCTATTTGTTTGACCTTGCCTCATGGTAAGTCTACTTCCTTGTCTATCCAGAAGTCAGACAAAGCCACCCTGTACTCGGTTGTTTTCTGGGGAAACTATGGAAAGGTGGAAAAATGAAAGTATGTAAGCCCACTTGCTTTGAACCACTAAAATGGGGTTATCTTTAGATGGGTTTAGACCACCTCTGGGTAGACAGCTATGCAGTGAAATAGATGCCCACCAGTGCTTTCGTGTACTCAGGAACCATAAGTCTTTGCCACAAGTTAAAAAAATCTGGGAGTAGGGAGAAAACATCTTCCTAGGACGGTGTGTTAAAGAGAGCCTGTGAGCAGGCTGAATTGCTTTCTGGTTGACCACGGGGATCTACATATGGAGTGGAGGTCGGAGAAATGCAGCAATAAAAGGACTGCTTGTGTATGGGCCCGGATACCTGTGGATTTGGTTTACCTAACAAGGAGGAGAACACGAGGGTAACTCGATTAAAGTTCACCAGGCCGCATCAGGAGCCCAGTCTTGTTGAACATTGGCGAGAGCCCATGGTGTACAAGCAAGGAGACCGGTGGACACCCCGTGGAGGCTGAGTGAGGTAGCTGGCACCGGTCGACCTGAAGCCCACCAAAGGACGATATTGGAGACTGTGAACTGGTGCCTAAGAGTGCTGACTTTATGCACGGCCTATACGGGTTTGATTTTGCCGATGGACACAGATATTGAAAGGGTCCTATTGGAATGAAGATTTCTTCATGGCGAGCAATGATTGTTTTGTCTGAGCACTGGGTTTATATTAGTGGGCCATAGATAAAGTGAATAGCTAAAATTAAGGGTATAAAGGCACAGAGCAGTTGGCTTACAAACTTTCTGAGTGGGGGAACATTCCATAAGGTTTAGAATTAAGGTCCTGATGTTACTTAATTCCATGTTGGGGTTAAAGAATTATGAACGAGTACCAGGTTCACAAATGTGGATTTAGTTCGTGGATTGTGCCAACCTGGGTGATACACACGTGCAGTTAAATGAAGGGCGGAGGGATCAATGGCTCCTTGAGCATTGCCATTCTAGTTGGGTATCATCATTTCTGAACGTGGGAGCAGGGTGCAGCTGCCTCAGCTTGTTCCCTGCTTTACCTGTCAAGGCTCCTTTCCGGCAAGACATCCCTGACCCGAAGACACGTGGACCTACCAAGAGGAATCCCGGGTTGTTGGAGTAGCCGGGAAGAGATATGCTGACATATGCACTGCCCACGTTACTCTGCTTACTCATCCTCTGTCTTGGATCTCCTCCTTCACCAGCAACATGTCGTCTGTTTTGAAAGATGGAGGAGGATAATGCAATTGGTTTTGGACATGTGGGTTAATGGGTTATTGTCGGACTTGTGGGTTTGGACCACACTGCATTCGGATGTCTGCTTGATGAACACTTAACCTTTATATATGAGTCTCATGAAGACATGAGTTTCTGTGCCCCTGTTTCTCTATGAGAGCCAGAGTCACAAATAGGATACCTAGCAGTGGGGCAATGGAAAAACTCATCTTAAGATGGACAGTAGCTATTTGTTTGACTTTGCCCTTGTGGTAATTCTTCTACCTTGTCTATCCAGAGGTCAGACAAAGCCACCCTTTACTCGGTTGTTTTCTGGGGAAACTATGGGTAGTGGGAAAAATGAATGATTGTGAGCCCACTTGCTTTGAGTCACCAAAATGGGGTTATCTTTCGCTGGGTTTAGAACACCTCTTGGAAGACAGCTGTGCTGTGAAATAGATGCGCATCAGTGCTTTCGTGAACTCAGGAACCATAAGTCTTTGCCAGAAGTTAAAAAAAAAATCTGTGAATAGGGAGAAAACATCTCCCAGGGACTGTGTGTTAAAGAGAGAATGTGAGCAGGCTGAATTGCTTCCTGGGTGACCTCGGGGATCTACATATGGAGTGGAGGTCGGAGAAATGCAGCAATAAAAGGACTGCTTGCGTATGGGCACGGATACCTGTGGGTTTGGTTTACCTGAAAAGGAGAACACGAGGGTGACTCGAGTAAAGTTCACCATGTGCATGAGGACCCCAGGCTTGTTGAATAGAGCGAGAGCCCATGGTCTACAACCAAGGTGACCGGTGGATACCCCATGAAGGCTGAGCGAGGTCCCCGGTACGGGTCGACAAGAAGCACACCAGAGGACGATATTGGAGACTGTGAACTGGTGCCTAAGCGTGCTGACTTTATGCACGGCCTGTCCGGCTTTGATTTTGCCGATGGACACAGACTGTGAAAGGTTCCTATTAGAATGTACATTTCTTCATGGCGAGCAATGATTGTTTCCTCTGAGCACTGGTTTTATATTAGTGGGCCATACATAAAGTGAATAGCTAAAATTAGGGTTATAAAGGCACAGAGCAGTTGGCTTACAAACTTTCAGAGTGGGGGAACATTCCATAAGGCTTTGAATTAAGGTCCTGATGTTACTTAATTCCATGTGGGGGTTAAAGAATTTTGAACGGGTGCCAGGTTCACAAATGTAGATTTAGTTCGTGGATTGTGCCAACCTGGGTGATACACACGTGCAGTTAAATGAAGGGCGGAGGGATCAATGGCTCCTTGAGCATTGCCATTCTAGTTGGGTCTCTTCATTTCTGAACGTGGGAGCAGGGTGCAGCTGCCTCAGCTTGTTCCCTGCTTTAGCTGTCAAGCCTCCTTTCCGGCAAGACGTCCCTGAGCCGAAGACACATGTACTTACCCAAAGGAAGCCCGGGTTGTTGGAGTAGCTGTGCAGAGATATGCTGATATATCCACAGACCACGTGGCTCTGCTTACACATTCACTGTCTCGGTCCCCCTCCTTCAGCCTGCAACATGTCATGTGTTTTGAAAAATGGAGGAGGACATTGCAATTGGTTTCGACATGTGGGTTAATGGGTTAATGTCGGACTTGTGGGTTTGGACCACACTGCTTTCAGATGTCTGCTTGATGAACACTTAACCTTTATATATGAGTCTCACTTAGACATGAGTTTCTGTGCCCCTGTTTCTCTACAAGAGCCAGAGTTACAAATAGGATACCTAGCAGTGGGGCAATGGAAAAACTCATCTTAAGATGGAGAGTAGCTATTTGTTTGACTTTGCCCTCATGGTAATTCTTCTTCCTTGTCTATCCAGAGGTCAGACAAAGCCACCCTTTACTCGGTTGTTTTCTGGGGAAATTATGGGGAGTGGGAAAAATGAAAGTTTGTAAGCCCACATGCTTAGAGCCACCAAAATTGGGTGATCTTTAGCTGGGTTAAGCTACCTCTGGGAAGACTGCTGTGCTGTGAATTAGATGCCCACCAGTGCTTTCGTGTACTCAGGAACCAAAAGCCTTTGCCAGAAATTAAAATAAAATCTGAGAGTAGGGAGAAAACATCTCCCTGGACTGTGTGTTAAAGAGAGCCTGTGGCAGGCTGAATTGCTTGCTGGGTGACCACATGGATCTTCATATGAAGTGGAGGTCGGAGAACTGCAGCAATAAAAGGACTGATTGTGTATGGGCCCAGATACCTGTGGATTTGGTTTACCTGAAAAGGAGAAAAAGAGGGTGATTTGACTAAAGTTCACCACGTCGCATCAGGAGCCCAGGCTTGTTGAACATTAGCGAGAGGCCATGGTCTACAAGCAAGGAGACCGGTGGACACCCCGTGGAGGCTGAGTGAGGTAGCTGGCACGGATCGACCTGAACCCACCATAGGGCGATATTGGAGACTGTGAACTGGTGCCTAAGAGTGCTGACTTTATGCACGGCCTCTCTGGCTTTGATTTTGCCGATGGACACAGACTTTGAAAGGTTCCTATTGGAATGAAGATTTATTCATAGTGAGCAATGACTGTTTCTTCTGAGCACTGGTTTTATATTAGTGGGCCATAGATAAAGTGGATAGCTAAAATTTGGCGTTTAATGGCACAGAGTAGTTGGCTTACAAACTTTCCGAGTGGGGGAACATTCCATAAGTTTTAGAATTAAGGTCTGATGTAACTTAATTCCATGTTGGGTTTAAAGAATTTTGAACGGGTGCCTGGTTCGCAAATGTGAATTTAGTTCGTGGATTGTGCCAACCTGGGCGATACACACGTGCGGTTAAATGAAGGTTGGAGTGATCAATGGCTCCTTGATCATTGCCATTCTAGTTGGGTCTCTTCATTTCTGAATGTGGGAGCAGGGTGCAGCTGACTCAGCTTGTTCCCTGCTTTAGCTGACAAGGCTCCTTTCCGGTAAGACGTCCCTGAGCCGAAGACACATGCACCTACCCAGAGGAAGCCCGGGCTGTTGGAGTAGCCGTGTAGAGATATGCTGACATATCCACTGCCCACGCTGCTCTGCTTACACATTCACTGCCTCGTCTCTCCTCCTCCAGCCAGCAACATGTCATCTGTTTTGAAAGATGGAGGAGGACACTGCAATTGTTGTTAGACATGTGGGTTAATGGGTTAATGTCGGACTTGGGGGTTTGGATCACACTGCTTTCGGATGTCTGCTTGATGAACACTTAACCTTTACATATGAGTTTCACTTAGACATGAGTTTCTGTGCCCCTGTTTCTCTACGGGAGCCAGAGTCACAAATAGGATACCTAGCAGTGGGGCAATGGAAAAACTCATCTTAAGATGGAGAGTAACTATATGTTTGACCTTGCCGTCATTGTAATTCTTCTTCCTTGTCGATCCAGAGGTCAGACAAAGCCACCCTTTACTCGGTTGTTTTCTGGGGAAACTAGGGTAAGGGGGAAAAATGAAAGTTTGTAAGCCCATTTGCTTGAGCCACCAAAATGGGGTGATCTTTAGCTGGGTTTTGACCACCTCTTGGAAGACAGGTATGCAGTGAAATAGATGCCCACCAGTTCTTTGGTGTACTCAGGAATCATAAGACTTGGCCAGAAGTAAAAAAAAATCTGGGAGTAGGGAGAAAACATCTCCCTGGGAGTGTGTCTTAAAGAGAGCCTGTGAGCAGGCTGAATTGCTTGCTGGGTGTCCACGTGGATCTACATATGGTGTGGAGGTCGGAAAAATGCAGCAGTAACAGGATTGCTTGCGTATGGGCACGGATACCTGTGGATTTGTTTACCTGTAAAGGGGAACACAAGGGTGACTCGAGGAATGTTCACCACGTCGCATCAGGAGCCCAACTTGTTGAATAGTGGCGAGAGCCCATGGTCTACAAGCAAGGTGACCGGTGGAAACCCCGTGGAGGCTGAGTGAGGTAGCCGGCACGGGTCGACCAGAAGCCCACCAGAGGGCGATATTGGAGACTGTGAACTGGTGCCTAAGAGTGCTGACTTTTTGCAAGGCATGTCCGGCTTTGATTTTGCCGATGGACACAGACTGTGAAAGGTTCCTATTAGAATGAAGATTTCTTCATGGCGAGCAATGATTGTTTCCTCTGAGCACTGGTTTTATATTAGTGGGCCATACATAAAGTGAATAGCTAAAATTAGGGGTATAAAGGCACAGAGCAGTTGGCTTACAAACTTTCTGAGTGGGGGAACATTGCATAAGGCTTTGAATTAAGGTCCTGATGTTACTTAATTCCATGTTGTGGTTAAAGAATTTTGAACGGGTGCCAGGTTCACAAATGTGGATTTAGTTCGTGGATTGTGCCAACCTGGGTGATACACACGTGCAGTTAAATGAAGGGCGGAGGGATCAATGGCTCCTTGAGCATTGCCATTCTAGTTGGGTCTCTTCATTTCTGAACGTGGGAGCAGGGTGCAGCTGCCTCAGCTTGTTCCCTGCTTTAGCTGTCAAGGCTCCTTTCCGGCAAGACGTCCCTGAGCCGAAGACACATGTACTTACCCAAAGGAAGCCCGGGTTGTTGGAGTAGCCGTGCAGAGATATGCTGATATATCCACAGACCACGCGGCTCTGCTTACACATTCACTGTCTCGGCCCCCCTCCTTCAGCCTGCAACATGTCGTCGGTTTTGAAAGATGGAGGAGGACATTGCAATTGGTTTCGACATGTGGGTTAATGGGTTAATGTAGGACTTGTGGGTTTGGACCACACTGCTAAAAGATGTCTGCTTGATGAACACTTAACCTTGATATATGAGTCTCACTTAGACATGAGTTTCTATGCCCCTGTTTCTCTACGAGAGCCAGAGTCACAAATAGGATACCTAGCAGTGGGGCAATGGAAAAACTCATCTTAAGATGGAGAGTAGCTCTTTGTTTGACTTTGCCCTCATGGTAATTCTTCTTCCTTGTCTATCCAGATGTCAGACAAAGCCACCCTTTACTCGATTGTTTTCTGGGTAAAATATGGGAAGTGGGAAAAATGAAAGTTTGTAAGCCCACATGCTTAGAGCCACCAAAATTGGGTGATCTTTAGCTGGGTTAGGCTTCCTCTGGGAAGACTGCTGTGCAGTGAATTAGATGCCCACCAGTGCTTTCATGTACTCAGGAACCAAAAGCCTTTGCCAGAAGTTAAAATAAAATCTGAGAGTAGGGAGAAAACATCTCCCTGGACTGTGTGTTAAAGAGAGCCTGTGGCAGGCTGAATTGCTTGCTGGGTGACCACGTGGATGTTCATATGGAGTGGAGGTCGGAGAACTGCAGCAATAAAAGTACTGCTTGTGTATGGGCCCAGATACCTGTGGATTTGGTTTACCTGAAAAGGAGAAAAAGAGGGTGACTCGAGTAAAGTTCACCACGTCGCATCAGGAGCCCAGACTTGTTGAACATTGGCGAGAGCCCATGGTCTACAAGCAAGGAGACCGGTGGACACCCCGTGGAGGCTGAGTGAGGTAGCTGGCACCGGTCGACCAGAACCCCACCAAAGGACGATATTGGAGACTGTGAACTGGTGCCTAAGAGTGCTGACTTTATGCACGGCCTGTCCGGCTTTGATTTTGCCTATTGACACAGACTTTGAAAGGTTCCTATTTGAATGAAGATTTCTTTATGGCGAGCAATGATTGTTTCGTCTGAGCACTGGGTTTATATTAGTGGGCCATAGATAAAGTGAATAGCTAAAATTAAGGGTATAAAGGCACAGAGCAGTTGGCTTACAAACTTTCTGAGTGGGGGAACATTCCATAAGGTTTAGAATTAAGGTCCTGATGTTACTTAATTCCATGTTGGGGTTAAAGAATTATGAACGAGTACCAGGTTCACAAATGTGGATTTATTTCGTGGATTGTGCCAACCTGGGTGATACACACGTGCAGTTAAATGAAGGGCGGAGGGATCAATGGCTCCTTGAGCATTGCCATTCTAGTTGGGTATCATCATTTCTGAACGTGGGAGCAGGGTGCAGCTGCCTCAGCTTGTTCCCTGCTTTAGCTGTCAAGGCTCCTTTCCGGCAAGACATCCCTGACCCGAAGACACGTGGACCTACCCAGAGGAATCCCGGGTTGTTGGAGTAGCTGGGAAGAGATATGCTGACATATGCACTGCCCACGTTACTCTGCTTACTCATCCTCTGTCTTGGATCTCCTCCTTCACCAGCAACATGTCGTCTGTTTTGAAAGATGGAGGAGGATAATGCAATTGGTTTTGGACATGTGGGTTAATGGGTTATTGTCGGACTTGTGGGTTTGGACCACACTGCTTTTGGATGTCTGCTTGATGAACACTTAACCTTTATATATGAGTCTCATGAAGACATGAGGTTCTGTGCCCCTGTTTCTCTATGAGTGCCGGAGTCAAATAGGATACCTAGCAGTGGGGCAATGGAAAAACTCATTTTAAGATGGAGAGTAGATATTTTTTGACCTTGCCCTTGTGGTAATTCTGCTTCCTTGTCTATCCAGAGTTCAGACAAAGCCACCCTTTACTCGGTTGTTTTCTGGGGAAACTATGGGTAGTGGGAAAAATGAATGATTGTGAGCCCACTTGCTTTGAGTCACCAAAATGGGGTTATCTTTCGCTGGGTTTAGAACACCTCTTGGAAGACAGCTGTGCTGTGAAATAGATGCGCATCAGTGCTTTCGTGAACTCAGGAACCATAAGTCTTTGCCAGAAGTTAAAAAAAAATCTGTGAGTAGGGAGAAAACATCTCCCAGGGACTGTGTGTTAAAGAGAGAATGTGAGCAGGCTAAATTGCTTCCTGGGTGACCTCGGGGATCTACATATGGAGTGGAGGTCGGAGAAATGCAGCAATAAAAGGACTGCTTGCGTATGGGCACGGATACCTGTGGATTTGGTTTACCTGAAAAGGAGAACACGAGGGTGACTCGAGTAAAGTTCACCATGTGTATCAGGACCCCAGGCTTGTTGAATAGTGGCGAGAGCCCATGGTCTACAAGCAAGGTGACCGGTGGATACCCCATGAAGGCTGAGCGAGGTCCCCGGTACGGGTTGACAAGAAGCACACCAGAGGACGATATTGGAGACTGTGAACTGGTGCCTAAGCGTGCTGACTTTATGCACGGTCTGTCCGGCTTTGATTTTGCCGATGGACACAGACTGTGAAAGGTTCCTATTAGAATGAAGATTTCTTCATGGCGAGCAATGATTGTTTCCTCTGAGCACTGGTTTTATATTAGTGGGCCATACATAAAGTGAATAGCTAAAATTAGGGGTATAAAGGCACAGAGCAGTTGGCTTACAAACTTTCAGAGTGGGGGAACATTCCATAAGGCTTTGAATTAAGGTCCTGATGTTACTTAATTCCATGTTGGGGTTAAAGAATTTTGAACGGGTGCCAGGTTCACAAATGTGGATTTAGTTCGTGGATTGTGCCAACCTGGGTGATACACACGTGCAGTTAAATGAAGGGCGGAGGGATCAGTTGCTCCTTGAGCATTGCCATTCTAGTTGGGTCTCTTCTTTTCTGAACGTGGGAGCAGGGTGCAGCTGCCTCAGCTTGTTCCCTTCTTTAGCTGTCAAGGCTCCTTTCCGGCAAGACGTCCCTGAGCCGAAGACACATGTACTTACCCAAAGGAAGCCCGGGTTGTTTGAGTAGCCATGCAGAGATATGCTGATATATCCACAGACCACGCGGCTCTGCTTACACATTCACTGTCTCGGTCCCCCTCTTCAGCCTGCAACATGTCGTCTGTTTTGAAAGATGGAGGAGGACATTGCAATTGGTTTCGACATGTGGGTTAATGGGTTAATGTCGGACTTGTGGGTTTGGACCACACTGCTTTCAGATGTCTGCTTGATGAACACTTAACCTTTATATATGAGTCTCACTTAGACATGAGTTTCTGTGCCCCTGTTTCTCTACAAGAGGCAGAGTCACAAATAGGATACCTAGCAGTGGGGCAATGGAAAAACTCATCTTAAGATGGAGAGTAGCTATTTGTTTGACTTTGCCCTCATGGTAATTCTTCTTCCTTGTCTATCCAGAGTCAGACAAAGCCACCCTTTACTCGGTTGTTTTCTGGGGAAAATATGGGAAGTGGTAAAAATGAAAGTTTGTAAGCCCACATGCTTAGAGCCACCAAAATTGGGTGATCTTTAGCTGGGTTAAGCTTCCTCTGGGAAGACTGCTGTGCAGTGAATTAGATGCCCACCAGTGCTTTCGTGTACTCAGGAACCAAAAGCCTTTGCCAGAAGTTAAAATAAAATCTGAGAGTAGGGAGAAAACATCTCCCTGGACTGTGTGTTAAAGAGAGCCTGTGGCAGGCTGAATAGCTTGCTGGGTGACCACATGGATCTTCATATGGAGTGGAGGTCGGAGAACTGCAGCAATAAAAGGACTGCTTTTGTATGGGCCCAGATACCTGTGGATTTGGTTTACCTGAAAAGGAGAAAAAGAGGGTGATTTGACTAAACTTCACCACGTCGCATCAGGAGCCCAGGCTTGTTGAACATTGGCGAGAGCCCATGGTCTACAAGCAAGGAGACCGGTGGACACCCCGTGGAGGCTGAGTGAGGTAGCTGGCACCGGTCGACCAGAACCCCACCAAAGGACGATATTGGAGACTGTGAACTGGTGCCTAAGAGTGCTGACTTTATGCACGGCCTGTCCGGCTTTGATTTTGCCTATTGACACAGACTTTGAAAGGTTCCTATTGGAATGAAGATTTCTTTATGGCGAGCAATGATTGTTTCGTCTGAGCACTGGGTTTATATTAGTGGGCCATAGATAAAGTGAATAGCTAAAATTAAGGGTATAAAGGCACAGAGCAGTTGGCTTACAAACTTTCTGAGTGGGGGAACATTCCATAAGGTTTAGAATTAAGGTCCTGATGTTACTTAATTCCATGTTGGGGTTAAAGAATTATGAACGAGTACCAGGTTCACAAATGTGGATTTATTTCGTGGATTGTGCCAACCTGGGTGATACACACGTGCAGTTAAATGAAGGGCGGAGGGATCAATGGCTCCTTGAGCATTGCCATTCTAGTTGGGTATCATCATTTCTGAACGTGGGAGCAGGGTGCAGCTGCCTCAGCTTGTTCCCTGCTTTAGCTGTCAAGGCTCCTTTCCGGCAAGACATCCCTGACCCGAAGACACGTGGACCTACCCAGAGGAATCCCGGGTTGTTGGAGTAGCTGGGAAGAGATATGCTGACATATGCACTGCCCACGTTACTCTGCTTACTCATCCTCTGTCTTGGATCTCCTCCTTCACCAGCAACATGTCGTCTGTTTTGAAAGATGGAGGAGGATAATGCAATTGGTTTTGGACATGTGGGTTAATGGGTTATTGTCGGACTTGTGGGTTTGGACCACACTGCTTTTGGATGTCTGCTTGATGAACACTTAACCTTTATATATGAGTCTCATGAAGACATGAGGTTCTGTGCCCCTGTTTCTCTATGAGTGCCGGAGTCAAATAGGATACCTAGCAGTGGGGCAATGGAAAAACTCATTTTAAGATGGAGAGTAGATATTTTTTGACCTTGCCCTTGTGGTAATTCTGCTTCCTTGTCTATCCAGAGTTCAGACAAAGCCACCCTTTACTCGGTTGTTTTCTGGGGAAACTATGGGTAGTGGGAAAAATGAATGATTGTGAGCCCACTTGCTTTGAGTCACCAAAATGGGGTTATCTTTCGCTCGGTTTAGAACACCTCTTGGAAGACAGCTGTGCTGTGAAATAGATGCGCATCAGTGCTTTCGTGAACTCAGGAACCATAAGTCTTTGCCAGAAGTTAAAAAAAAATCTGTGAGTAGGGAGAAAACATCTCCCAGGGACTGTGTGTTAAAGAGAGAATGTGAGCAGGCTAAATTGCTTCCTGGGTGACCTCGGGGATCTACATATGGAGTGGAGGTCGGAGAAATGCAGCAATAAAAGGACTGCTTGCGTATGGGCACGGATACCTGTGGATTTGGTTTACCTGAAAAGGAGAACACGAGGGTGACTCGAGTAAAGTTCACCATGTGTATCAGGACCCCAGGCTTGTTGAATAGTGGCGAGAGCCCATGGTCTACAAGCAAGGTGACCGGTGGATACCCCATGAAGGCTGAGCGAGGTCCCCGGTACGGGTTGACAAGAAGCACACCAGAGGACGATATTGGAGACTGTGAACTGGTGCCTAAGCGTGCTGACTTTATGCACGGCCTGTCCGGCTTTGATTTTGCCGATGGACACAGACTGTGAAAGGTTCCTATTAGAATGAAGATTTCTTCATGGCGAGCAATGATTGTTTCCTCTGAGCACTGGTTTTATATTAGTGGGCCATACATAAAGTGAATAGCTAAAATTAGGGGTATAAAGGCACAGAGCAGTTGGCTTACAAACTTTCAGAGTGGGGGAACATTCCATAAGGCTTTGAATTAAGGTCCTGATGTTACTTAATTCCATGTTGGGGTTAAAGAATTTTGAACGGGTGCCAGGTTCACAAATGTGGATTTAGTTCGTGGATTGTGCCAACCTGGGTGATACACACGTGCAGTTAAATGAAGGGCGGAGGGATCAATGGCTCCTTGAGCATTGCCATTCTAGTTGGGTCTCTTCTTTTCTGAACGTGGGAGCAGGGTGCAGCTGCCTCAGCTTGTTCCCTTCTTTAGCTGTCAAGGCTCCTTTCCGGCAAGACGTCCCTGAGCCGAAGACACATGTACTTACCCAAAGGAAGCCCGGGTTGTTTGAGTAGCCATGCAGAGATATGCTGATATATCCACAGACCACGCGGCTCTGCTTACACATTCACTGTCTCGGTCCCCCTCTTCAGCCTGCAACATGTCGTCTGTTTTGAAAGATGGAGGAGGACATTGCAATTGGTTTCGACATGTGGGTTAATGGGTTAATGTCGGACTTGTGGGTTTGGACCACACTGCTTTCAGATGTCTGCTTGATGAACACTTAACCTTTATATATGAGTCTCACTTAGACATGAGTTTCTGTGCCCCTGTTTCTCTACAAGAGGCAGAGTCACAAATAGGATACCTAGCAGTGGGGCAATGGAAAAACTCATCTTAAGATGGAGAGTAGCTATTTGTTTGACTTTGCCCTCATGGTAATTCTTCTTCCTTGTCTATCCAGAGTCAGACAAAGCCACCCTTTACTCGGTTGTTTTCTGGGGAAAATATGGGAAGTGGTAAAAATGAAAGTTTGTAAGCCCACATGCTTAGAGCCACCAAAATTGGGTGATCTTTAGCTGGGTTAAGCTTCCTCTGGGAAGACTGCTGTGCAGTGAATTAGATGCCCACCAGTGCTTTCGTGTACTCAGGAACCAAAAGCCTTTGCCAGAAGTTAAAATAAAATCTGAGAGTAGGGAGAAAACATCTCCCTGGACTGTGTGTTAAAGAGAGCCTGTGGCAGGCTGAATAGCTTGCTGGGTGACCACATGGATCTTCATATGGAGTGGAGGTCGGAGAACTGCAGCAATAAAAGGACTGCTTTTGTATGGGCCCAGATACCTGTGGATTTGGTTTACCTGAAAAGGAGAAAAAGAGGGTGATTTGACTAAACTTCACCACGTCGCATCAGGAGCCCAGGCTTGTTGAACATTGGCGAGAGCCCATGGTCTACAAGCAAGGAGACCGGTGGACACCCCGTGGAGGCTGAGTGAGGTAGCTGGCACGGATCGACCAGAAGCCCACCATAGGGCGATATTGGAGACTGAACTGGTGCCTAAGAGTGCTGACTTTATGCACGGCCTGTCCGGCTTTGATTTTGCCAATTGACACAGACTTTGAAAAGTTCCTATTGGAATGAAGATTTCTTTATGGCGAGCAATGATTGTTTCGTCTGAGCACTGGTTTTATATTAGTGGGCCATAGATAAAGTGGATAGCTAAAATTTGGCGTTTAATGGCACAGAGTAGTTGGCTTACAAACTTTCCGAGTGGGGGAACATTCCATAAGTTTTAGAATTAAGGTCTGATGTAACTTAATTCCATGTTGGGTTTAAAGAATTTTGAACGGGTGCCTGGTTCGCAAATGTGAATTTAGTTCGTGGATTGTGCCAACCTGGGCGATACACACCTGCGGTTAAATGAAGGGTGGAGTGATCAATGGCTCCTTGATCATTGCCATTCTAGTTGGGTCTCTTCATTTCTGAATGTGGGAGCAGATTGCAGCTGACTCAGCTTGTTCCCTGCTTTAGCTGTCAATGCTCCTTTCTGGCAAGACGTCCCAGAGCCGAAGACACATGTACCTACAAAGAGGAAACCCGGGCTGCTGGAGTAGCCATGCAGAGATATGCTGACATATCCACTGCCCAGGCTGCTCTGCTTACACATTCACTGCCTGGGCTCTCCTCCTTCAGCCAGCAACATGTCGAATGTTTTGAAAGATGGAGGAGGACATTGCAATTGGTGTTGGACATGTGGGTTAATGGGTTATTGTCGGACTTGTGGTTTTGGTCCACACTGCTTTCGGATGTCTGCTTGATGAACACTTAACCTTGATATATGAGTCTCACTTAGACATGAGTTTCTGTGTCCCTGTTTCTCTACGAGAGCCAGAGTCACAAATAGGATACCTAGCAGTGGGGCAATGGAAAAACTCATCTTAAGATGGAGAGTAGCTATTTGTTTGACCTTGCCTTATGATAATTCTACTTCCTTGCCTATCCAGAAGTCAGACAAAGCTACCCTGTACTCGGTTGTTTTCTGGGGAAACTATGGAAAGGTGGAAAAACGAAAGTTTGTAAGCCCACTTGCTTTGAACCACTAAAATGGGGTTATCTTTAGCTGGGTTTAGACCACCTCTGGGTAGACAGCTATGCAGTGAAATAGATGCCCACCAGTGCTTTCGTGAACTCAGGAACCATAAGCCTTTGCCAGAAGTTAAAAAAACATCTGGGAGTAGGCAGAAAACATCTCACAGGGACTGTGTGTTAAACAGAGACTGTGAGCAGGCTGAATTGCTTTCTGGGTGACCTCGGGGATCTACATATGGAGTGGAGGTCGGAGAAATGCAGCAATAATAGGACTGCTTGCGTATGGGCACGGATACCTGTGCATTTGGTTTACCTGAAAAGGAGAACACGAGGGTGACTCGAGTAAAGTTCACCATGTGCATCAGGACCCCAGGCTTGTTGAATAGTGGCGAAGGCCATGGTCTACAAGCAAGGTGACCGGTGGATACCCCATGAAGGCTGAGCGAGGTCCCCGGTACGGGTCGACAAGAAGCACACCAGAGGACGATATTGGAGACTGTGAACTGGTGCCTAAGAGTGCTGACTTTATGCACGGCGTGTCTGGCTTTGATTTTGCCGATGGACACAGACTTTGAATGGTTCCTATTGGAATGAAGATTTCTTCATGGCGAGCAATGATATTTCCTCTGAACACTTGTTTTATATTTTGGGCCATAGATAAAGTGAATAGCTAAAATTTGGCGTATCATGGCACAGAGTAGTTGGCTTACAATCTTTCTGAGTGGGGAAACATTCCATAAGTTTTAGAATTAAGGTCCTGGTGTTACTTAATTCCATGTTGTGGTTAAAGAATTTTGAACGGGTGCCAGGTTCGCAAATGTGGATTTAGTTCGTGGATTGTGCCAACCTGGGCGATACACACGTGCGGTTAAATCAAGGGCGGAGGGATCAATGGCTCCTTGAGCATTGCCATTCTTGTTGGGTCTCTTCATTTCTGAACATGGGAGCAGGGTGCAGCTGCCTCACATTGTTCCATGCTTTAGCTAACAAGGCTCATTTCCGGCAAGACGTCCCTGAGCCGAAGACACATGCACCTACCCAGAGGAAGCCCGGGCTGTTGGAGTAGCCGTGTAGAGATATGCTGACATATCCACTATCCACGCTCTTCTGCTTACACATTCACTGCCTCGTCTCTCCTCCTTCAGCCAGCAACATGTCATCTGTTTTGAAAGATGGAGGAGGACACTGCAATTGTTGTTAGACATGTGGGTTAATGGGTTAATGTCGGACTTGGGGGTTTGCACCACACTGCTTTCGGATGTCTGCTTGATGAACACTTAACCTTTATATATGAGTCTCACTTAGACATGAGTTTCTGTGCCCCTGTTTCTCTACGAGAGCCAGAGTTACAAATAGGATACCTAGCAGTGGGGCAATGGAAAAACTCATCTTCAGATGGAGAGTAACTATATGTTTGACCTTGCCCTCATGGTAATTCTTCTTCCTTGTCGATCCAGAGGTCAAACAAAGCCACCCTTTACTCGGTTGTTTTCTGGGGAAACTCGGGTAAGGGGGAAAAATGAAAGTTTGTAAGCCCATTTGCTTGAGCCACCAAAATGGGGTGATCCTTAGCTGGGTTTTGACCACCTCTGGGAAGACAGGTATGCAGTGAAATAGATGCCCACCAGTTCTTTGATGTACTCAGGAATCATAAGACTTGGCCAGAAGTAAAAAAAAAAATCTGGGAGTAGGGAGAAAACATCTCCCAGGGAGTGTGTGTTAAAGAGAGCCTGTGAGCAGGCTGAATTGCTTGCTGGGTGTCCCCATGGATCTACATATGGTGTGGAGGTCGGAGAAATACAGCAATAACAGGATTGCTTGCGTATGGGCACGGATACTTGAGGATTTGTTTACCTGTAAAGGGGAACACAAGTGTGACTCGACGAATGTTCACCATGTCGCCAACAGGAGCCCAACTTGTTGAAGAGTGGCGAGAGCTCATGGTCTACAAGCAAGGTGACCGGTGGACACCCCGTGGAGGCTGAGTGAGGTAGCCGTCACGGGTCGACCAGATGCCCACCAGAGGGCGATATTGGAGACTGTGAACTGGTGCCTAAGAGTGCTGACTTTATGCACGACATGTCCGGCTTTGATTTTGCCGATGGACACAGACTGTGAAAGGTTCCTATTAGAATGAAGA
Source organism: Tenrec ecaudatus (assembly GCF_050624435.1). Taxonomy (NCBI): domain Eukaryota; kingdom Metazoa; phylum Chordata; class Mammalia; order Afrosoricida; family Tenrecidae; genus Tenrec; species Tenrec ecaudatus. The sequence continues at coordinate 70,971 of NW_027459130.1, read as the reverse complement.
TTTCTTCATGGCGAGCAATGATTGTTTCCTCTGAGCACTGGTTTTATATTAGTGGGCCATACATAAAGTGAATAGCTAAAATTAGGGGTATAAAGGCACAGAGCAGTTGGCTTACAAACTTTCTGAGTGGGGGAACATTGCATAAGGCTTTGAATTAAGGTCCTGATGTTACTTAATTCCATGTTGGGGTTAAAGAATTTTGAACGGGTGCCAGGTTCACGAATGTGGATTTAGTTCGTGGATTGTGCCCACCTGGGTGATACACACGTGCAGTTAAATGAAGGGCGGAGGGATCAATGGCTCCTTGAGCATTGCCATTCTAGTTGGGTCTCTTCATTTCTGAACGTGGGAGCAGGGTGCAGCTGCCTCAGCTTGTTCCCTGCTTTAGCTGTCAAGGCTCCTTTCCGGCAAGACGTCCCTGAGCCGAAGACACATGTACTTACCCAAAGGAAGCCCGGGTTGTTGGAGTAGCCGTGCAGAGATATGCTTATATATCCACAGACCACGCGGCTCTGCTTACACATTCACTGTCTCGGCGCCCCTCCTTCAGCCTGCAACATGTCGTCTGTTTTGAAAGATGGAGGAGGACATTGCAATTGGTTTCGACTTGTAGTTTAATGGGTTAATGTCAGACTTGTGGGTTTGGACCACACTGCTTTCAGATGTCTGCTTGATGAACACTTAACCTTTATATATGAGTCTCACTTAGACATGAGTTTCTGTGCCCCTGTTTCTCTACGAGAGCCAGAGTCACAAATAGGATACCTAGCAGTGGGTCAATGGAAAAACTCATCTTAAGATGGAGAGTAGCTATTTGTTTGACTTTGCCCTCATGGTAATTCTTCTTCCTTGTCTATCCAGAGGTCAGACAAAGCCACCCTTTACTCGGTTGTTTTCTGGGGAAAATATGGGAAGTGGGAAAAATGAAAGTTTGTAAGCCCACATGCTTAGAGCCACCAAAATTGGGTGATCTTTAGCTGGGTTAAGCTACCTCTGGGAAGACTGCTGTGCAGTGAATTAGATGTCCACCAGTGCTTTCGTGTACTCAGGAACCATAAGCCTTTGCCAGAAGTTAAAATAAAATCTGAGAGTAGGGAGAAAACATCTCCCTGGACTGTGTGTTAAAGAGAGCCTGTGAGCAGGCTGAATTGCTTGCTGGGTGACCACGTGGATCTTCATATGGAGTGGAGGTCGGAGAACTGCAGCAATAAAAGGACTGCTTGTGTATGGGCCCAGATACCTGTGGATTTGGTTTACCTGAAAAGGAGAAAAAGAGGTGATTCGACTAAAGTTCACCATGTTGCATCAGGAGCCCAGGCTTGTTGAACATTAGCGAGAGACCATGGTCTACAAACAAGGAGACCGGTGGACACCTTGTGGAGGCTGAGTGAGGTAACTAGCACGGGTCGACCAGAAGCCCACCATAGGGCGATATTGGAGACTGTGAACTGGTGCCTAAGAGTGCTGACTTTATGCACGGCCTGTCCGGCTTTGATTTTGCCGATGGACACAGACTTTGAAAGGTTCCTATTGGAATGAAGATTTCTTCATAGCGAACAATGATTGTTTCCTCTGAGCACTGATTTTATATTAGTGGGCCATAGATAAAGTGGATAGCTAAAATTTGGCGTATAAAGGCACAGAGTAGTTGGCTTACAAACTTTCCGAGTGGGGGAACATTCCATAAGTTTTAGAATTAAGGTCCGATGAAGGTTCCTATTGGAATGAAGATTTCTTCATAGCGAGCAATGATTGTTTCCTCTGAGCACTGGTTTTATATTAGTGGGCCATACATAAAGTGAATAGCTAAAATTTGGCGTATAAAGGCACAGAGTAGTTAGCTTACTAACTCTCCAAGTGGGGGAACATTCCATAACTTTTAGAATTAAGGTCCTGATGTTACTTAATTCCATGTTGGGGTTAAAGTATTTTGAACGGGTGCCAGGTTCGCAAATGTGGATTTAGTTCGTGGATTGTGCCAACCTGGTTGATACACACGTGCGGTTAAATGAGGGGCGGAGGGATCAATGGCTCCTTGAGCATTGCCATTCTAGTTGGGTCTCTTCATTTCTGAACATGGGTGTAGGGTGTAGCTGCCTCACCTTGTTCCCTGCTTTAGCTGTCTAGGTTCCTTTTTGGCAAGCCTTCCCTGAGCCGAAGACAAATGTACTTACCCAAAGGAAGCCCGGGTTGTTGGAGTAGCTGTGCAGAGATATGCTGACATATCCACTGCCGATGCTGCTCTGCTTACACATTCACTGCCTCGGTTCTCCTCCTTCACCCGGCAACATGTCGTCTGTTTTGATAGATGGAGGAGGACATTGCAATTGGTGTTAGACATGCGGGTTAATGGGTTAATGTCGGACTTGTGGGTTTGGACCACACTGCTTTCAGATGTCTGCTTGATGAACACGTAACCTTTATATATGAGTCTCACTTAGACATGAGTTTCTGTGCCCCTGTTTATGTACGAGAGCCAGAGTCACAAATAGGATACCTAGCAGTGGAGCAATGGAAAAACTCATCTTAAGATGGAGAGTAGCTATATGTTTGACCTTGCCCTCATGGTAATTCTTCTTCATTGTCTATCCAGAGGTCAGACCAAGCCACCCTTTACTCGGTTGTTTTCTGGGGAAACTATGGGAAGTGGGAATAATGAAAGTTTGTAAGCCCACTTGCTTTGAGCCACCAAAATGGGGTGATCTTTAGCTGAGTTTAGACCACCTCTGGGAAGACAGCTATGCAGTGAAATAGATGCCCACCAGAGCTTTCGTGTACTCAGGAACCATAAGCCTTTGCCAGAAGTTTAAAAAAAAATCGGAGTAGGGAGAAAACATCTCCCTGGGATTGTGTGTTAAAGAGAGCCTGTGAGCAGGCTGAATTGCTTGCTGGGTGTCCACGTGGATCTACATATGGTGTGGAGGTCGGAGAAATGCAGCAATAAAAGGACTGCTTGCATATGGGCACGGATACCTGTGGATTTGGTTTACGTGAAAAGGAACACGAGAGTGACTCGAGTAAAGTTCACCACGTCGCATCAGGAGCCCATCTTGTTGAATAGTGGCGAGAGCCCATGGTCTACAAGCAAGGTGACCGGTGGACACCCCGTGAAGGCTGAGCGGGGTAGCTGGCACGGGTCGACCAGAAGCCCACCAGAGGGCGATATTGGAGACTTTGAACTGGTGCCTAAGAGTTCTGACTTTATACACGGCCTGTCCGGCTTTGATTTTGCCGATGGACACAGAGTTTGAAAAGTTGCTATTAGAATGAAGATTTCTTCATAGCGAGCAATGATTGTTTCCTCTGAGCATTGGTTTTGTATTAGTGGGCTATAAATAAAGTGAATAGCTAAAATTTGGCGTACAAAGGCACAGAGTAGTTGGCTTACAAACATTCTGAGTCGGGAACATTCCATAAGTTTTAGAATTAAGGTCCGGATGTTACTTAATTCTATGTTGGGGTTAAAGAATTTTGATCGGGTGCCAGGTTTGCAAATGTGGATTTAGTTCGTGGATTGCCAACCTGGGCGATACACACGTGCGGTTAAATGAAGGGGGAGGGATCAATGGCTCCTTGAGCATTGCCTTTCTAGTTGGGTCTCTTCATATCTGAACGTGGGAGCAGGGTGCAGCTGCCTCAGCTTCTTACCTGCTTAAGCTGTCAAGGCTCCTTTCCGGCAAGACGTCCCTGAGCCGAAGACACATGGACCTACCCAGAGGAAGCCCAGGCTGTTGGAGTAGCCGTGCAGAGATTTGCTGATATATCCACAGTCCACGCGGCTCTGCTTACACATTCACTGTCTCGGACCTCCTCCTTCAGCCTGCAACATGTCCTCTGTTTTGAAAGATGGAGGAGGACATTGCAATTGGTGTTAGACATGCGGGTTAATGGGTTAATGTCGGACTTGTGGGTTTGGACCACACTGCTTTCAGATGTCTGCTTGATGAACACTTAACCTTTATATATGAGTCTCACTTACCATGAGTTTCTGTGCCCCTGTTTCTCTACGAGAGCCAGAGTCACAAATTGGATACCTAGCAGTAGGGCAATGGTAAAACTCATCTTAAGATGGAGAGTAGCTATTTGTTTGACCTTGCCCTCATGGTAATTCTTCTGCATTGTCTATCCAGAGGTCAGACCAAGCCACCCTTTACTCGGTTGTTTTCTGGGGAAACTATGGGAAGTGGGAATAATGAAAGTTTGTAAGCCCACTTGCTTTGAGCCACCAAAATGGGGTGATCTTTAGCTGAGTTTAGACCACCTCTGGGAAGACAGCTATACAGTGAAATAGATGCCCACCAGAGCTTTCGTGTACTCAGGATCCATAAGCCTTTGCCAGAATTAAAAAAAAAAATCGGAGTAGAGAGAAAACATCTCCCTAGGACTGTGTGTTAAAGAGAGCCTGTGAGCAGGCTGAATTGCTTGCTGGGTGTCCACGTGGATCTACATATGGTGTGGAGGTCGGAGAAATGCAGCAGTAAAAGGACTGCTTGCATATGGGCACGGATACCTGTGGATTTGGTTTACGTGAAAAGGAACACGAGGGAGACTCGAGTAACGTTCACCACGTCGCATCAGGAGCCCATCTTGTTGAATAGTGGCGAGAGCCCATGGTCTACAAGCAAGGTGACCGGTGGACACCCCGTGAAGGCTGAGAGGGGTAGCTGGCACGGGTCGACCAGAAGCCCACCAGAGGGCCATATTGGAGACTTTGAACTGGTGCCTAAGAGTGCTGACTTTATACACGGCCTGTCCGGCTTTGATTTTGCCGATGGACACAGACTTTGAAAAGTTCCTATTAGAATGAAGATTTCCTCATGGCGAGCAATGGTATTTCCTCTGAGCACTTGTTTTATATTTTCGGCCATAGATAAAGTGAATAGCTTAAATTTGGCGTATAAAGACACAGAGCAGTTGGCTTACAAACTTTCCGAGTGGGGGAACATTCCATAAGTTTTAGAATTAAGGTCTGATGTAACTTAATCCCATGTTGTCTTCAAAGAATTCTAAACGGGTGCCCCGTTCGCAAATGTGGATTTAGTTCGTGGATTGTGCCAACCTGGGTGATACACACGTGCGGTAAAATGAAGGGCTGAGGGATCAATGGCTTCTTGAGAATTGCCATTCTAGTTGGGTCTCTTCATTTCTGAACGTGGGAGCAGGGTCCAGATGCCTCAGCTTGTTCCCTGCGTTAGCTGTCAAGGCCCTTTCCTGCAATACGTCCCTAAGCCGAAGACACATGGACCTACCCAGAGAAAGCCCGGCTGTTGGAGTAGCCGTGCAGAGATATGCTGACATATTCACTGCCCACGCTACTCTGCTTACACATTCAATGCCTCGGCTCTCCTCCTTCAGCCGGCAACATGTCGTCTGTTTTGAAAGATGGAAGAGGACATTGCAATTGGTGTTAGACATGCGGGTTAATGCGTTAATGTCGGACTTGTGGGTTTGGACCACACTGCTTTCGGATGTCTGCTTGATGAACACTTAACCTTTATATATGAGTCTCACTTAGACATGAGTTTCTGTGCCCCTGTTTCTCTACGAGAGCCAGAGTCACAAATAGGATACCTAGCAGTGGGGCAATGGAAAAACTCATCTTCAGATGGAGAGTAACTATATGTTTGACCTTGCCCTCATGGTAATTCTTCTTCCTTGTCTATCCAGAGGTCAGACAAAGCCACCCTTTTCTTGGTTGTTTTCTGGGGAAACTATGTGAAGGGGGAAAAATGTAAGTTTGTAAGCCCATTTGCTTGAGCCACCAAAATGGGGTGATCTTTAGCTGGGTTTTGACCACCTCTGGGAAGACAGGTATGCAGTGAAATAGATGCCCACCAGTGCTTTGGTGTGCTCAGGAACCATAAGACTTGGCCAGAAGTTAAAAAAATATCTGGGATTAGGGAGAAAACATCTCCCTGGGACTGTGTGTTAAAGAGAGCCTGTGAGCAGGCTGAATAGCTTGCTGGTGTCCACGTGTATCTACATATGGTGTGGAGGTCAGAGAAATGCAGCAATAAAAGGACTGCTTGCGTATGGGCACGGATACCTGTGGATTTGTTTACCTGAAAAGGAGAACACGAGGGTGACTCGAGTAAAGTTCACCACGTCGCATCAGGAGCCCAACTTGTTGAATAGTGGCGAGAGCCCATGGTCTAAAAGCAAGGTGACCAGTGGACACCCCATGAAGGCTGAGTGAGGTACCGGCACGGGTCGACCAGAAGCCCACCAGAGGGCGATATTGGGGACTGTGAACTGGTGCCTAAGTGTGCTGACTTTATGCACAGCCTATCCGGCTTTGATTTTGCCGATTAACACAGACTTTGAAAGGTTCCTATTAGAATGAATATTTCTTCATGGCGAGCAATGATAGTTTCCTCTGAGCACTGGTTTTATATTAGTGGGCCAAAAATAAAGTGAATAGCTAAAATTTGGCGCATAAAGGTACAGAGTAGTTGGCTTACAAACATTCTTAGTCGGGGAACATTCCATAAGTTTTAGAATTAAGGTCCTGATGTTACTTAATTCCATGTTGGGGTTAAAGAATTTTGATCGGGTGCCAGGTTTGCAAATTTGGATTTAGTTCATGGATTGTATCAACCTGGGCGATACACACGTGCGGTTAAATCAAGGGCGGAGGGATCAATGGCTCCTTGAGCATTGCCATTCTAGTTGGGTCTTTTCATTTCTGAACGTGGGAGCAGGGTGCAGCTGCCTCAGCTTCTTACCTGCTTTAGTTGTCAAGGCTCCTTTCCGGCAAGACGTCCTGAACTGAAGACAGAATGGACCTAACCAGAGGAAGCCAGGGCTGCTGGAGTAGCCGTGCAGAGATATGCTGACATATTCACTGCCCACGCGGCTCTGCTTACACATTCACTGCCTCGGCTCTCCTCCTTCAGCCAGCAACATGTCGAATGTTTTGAAAGATGGAGGAGCACATTGCAATTGGTGTTGGGCATGTGGGTTAATGGGTTATTGTCGGAATTGTGGGTTTGGACCACACTGCTTTCGGTTGTCTGCTTGATGAACACTTAACCTTGATATATGAGTGTCACTTAGACATGAGTTTCTGTGCCCCTGTTTCTCTACGAGAGCCAGAGTCACAAATAGAATACCTAGCAGTGGGGCAATGGAAAAACTCATCTTAAGATGGAGAGTAGCTATTTGTTTGACCTTGCCCTCATGGTAATTCTTCTTTCTTGTCTATCGAGAGGTCAGACAAAGCCACCCTTTACTCGGTTGTTTTCTGGGGAAACTATGGGAAGTGGTGAAAATGAAAGTTTGTAAGCCCACTTGCTTTGAATCAACAAAATGGGGTGATCTTTAGCTGGGTTTAGACCACCTCTGGGAAGACAGCTATGCAGTGAAATTGATGCCCACCAGTGCTTTCCTGTACTCTGGAACCATATGTCTTTGCCAAAAGTTAAAAAAAAATCTGGGAGTAGGGAGAAAACATCTCCCTGGGACTGTGTGTTAAAGAGAGCCTGTGAGCAGGCTGAATTGCTTCCTGAGTGTCCACGTGGATCTACATGTGGTGTGGAGGTCGGAGAAATGAAACAATAAAAGGACTGCTTGCATATGGCCATGGATACCTGTGGATTTGGTTTACCTGAAAAGGAGAACACGAGGGTGACTCGAGTAAAGTTCACCACGTCGAATCAGGAGCCCAACTTGTTGAATAGTGGCGAGAGCCCATGGTCTACAAGCAAGGTGACCAGTGGATACCCCGTGAAGGCTGAGCGAGGTAACTGGCACGTGTCGTCCCGAAGCCCACCACAGGACGATATTGGAGACTGTGAACCGGTGCCTAAGAGTGCTGACTTTATGCACGGCCTGTCCTGCTTTGATTTTGCCGATGGAGACAGACTTTGAATGGTTACAATTGGAATGAAGATTTCTTCATGGCGAGCAATGATTGTTTCCTCTGAGCACTTGTTTTATATTTTGGGCCATAGATAAAGTGAATAGCTAAAATTTGGCGTATAATGGCACAGAGTTGTTGGCTTACAAACTTTCTGACTGGGGGAACTTTCCTTAAGTTTTAGAATTAAGGTCCTGATGTTACTTAATTCCATGTTGGAGTTAAAGAATTTTGAACGGGTGCCAGGTTCGCAAATGTGGATTTAGTTCGTAGATTGTGCGAACCTGGGCGATACACACGTGCGGTTAAATGAAGGGCGGAGTGATCAATGGCTCCTTGAGCATTGCCATTCTAGTTGGGTCTCTTCATTTCTGAACGTGGGAGCAGGGTGCAGCTGCCTCACCTTGTTCCCTGCTTTAGCTGTCAAGGCTCCTTCCCGGCAAGACGTCCCTGAGTCGAAGACACATGGACCTACCCAGAGGAAAACCGGGCTGTTGGAGTAGCCGTGTAGAGATATGCTGACATATCCACTGCCCACGCTGCTCTGCTTACACATTCACTGCCTCGTCTTTCCTCCTTCAGCCAACAACATGTCATCTGTTTTGAAAGATGGAGGAGGACGCTGCAATTGTTGTTAGACATGTGGGTTAATGCGTTAATGTCGGACTTGTGGGTTTGGACCACACTGCTTTCGGATGTCTGCTTGATGAACACTTAACCTTTATATATGAGTCTCACTTAGACATGAGTTTCTGTGCCCCTGTTTCTCTACGAGAGCCAGAGTCACAAATAGGATACCTAGCAGTGGGGCAATGGAAAAACTCATCTTCAGATGGAGAGTAACTATATGTTTGACCTTGCCCTCATGGTAATTCTTCTTCCTTGTCTATCCAGAGGTCAGACAAAGCCACCCTTTACTCGGTTGTTTTCTGGGGAAACTATGTGAAGGGGGAAAAATGAAAGTTTGTAAGCCCATTTGCTTGAGCCACCAAAATGGGGTAATCTTTAGCTGGGTTTTGACCACCTCTGGGAAGACAGGTATGCAGTGAAATAGATGCCCACCAGTGCTTTGGTGTGCTCAGGAACCATAAGACTTGGCCAGAAGTTAAAAAAATATCTGGGATTAGGGAGAAAACATCTCCCTGGGACTGTGTGTTAAAGAGAGCCTGTGAGCAGGCTGAATAGCTTGCTGGTGTCCACGTGTATCTACATATGGTGTGGAGGTCGGAGAAATGCAGCAATAAAAGGACTGCTTGCGTATGGGCACGGATACCTGTGGATTTGTTTACCTGAAAAGGCGAACACGAGGGTGACTCGAGTAAAGTTCACCACGTCGCATCAGGAGCCCAACTTGTTGAATAGTGGCGAGAGCCCATGGTCTAAAAGCAAGGTGACCAGTGGACACCCCATGAAGGCTGAGTGAGGTACCGGCACGGGTCGACCAGAAGCCCACCAGAGGGCGATATTGGGGACTGTGAACTGGTGCCTAAGAGTGCGGACTTTATGCACAGCCTGTCCGGCTTTGATTTTGCCGATTAACACAGACTTTGAAAGGTTCCTATTAGAATGAATATTTCTTCATGGCGAGCAATGATAGTTTCCTCTGAGCACTGGTTTTATATTAGTGGGCCAAAAATAAAGTGAATAGCTAAAATTTGGCGCATAAAGGTACAGAGTAGTTGGCTTACAAACATTCTTAGTCGGGGAACATTCCATAAGTTTTAGAATTAAGGTCCTGATGTTACTTAATTCCATGTTGGGGTTAAAGAATTTTGATCGGGTGCCAGGTTTGCAAATTTGGATTTAGTTCATGGATTGTATCAACCTGGGCGATACACACGTGCGGTTAAATCAAGGGCGGAGGGATCAATGGCTCCTTGAGCATTGCCATTCTAGTTGGGTCTTTTCATTTCTGAACGTGGGAGCAGGGTGCAGCTGCCTCAGCTTCTTACCTGCTTTAGTTGTCAAGGCTCCTTTCCGGCAAGACGTCCTGAACTGAAGACAGAATGGACCTAACCAGAGGAAGCCAGGGCTGTTGGAGTAGCCGTGCAGAGATATACTGACATATTCACTGCCCACGCGGCTCTGCTTACACATTCACTGCCTCGGCTCTTCTCCTTCAGCCGGCAACATGTCGTCTGTTTTGAAAGATGGAGGAGGACATTGCAATTGGTGTTAGACATGCGGGTTAATGGGTAAATGTTGGACTTGTGGGTTTGGACCACACTGCTTTCTGATGTCTGCTTGATGAACACTTAACCTTTATATATGAGTGTCACTTAGACATGAGTTTCTGTGCCCTTGTTTCTCTACGAGTGCCAGAGTCACAAATAGGATACCTAGCAGTGGGGCAATGGAAATCCTCATCTTAAGATGGAGAGTAGCTATTTGTTTGACCTTGCCCTCATGATAATTCTTCTTTCTTGTCTATCGAGAGGTCAGACAAAGCCACCCTTTACTCCGCTGTTTTCTGGGGAAACTATGGGAAGTGGTGAAAATGAAAGTTTGTTAGCCCACTTGCTTTGAGCCAACAAAATGGGGTGATCTTTAGCTGGGTTTAGACCACCTCTGGGAAGTCCGCTATGCAGTGAAATTGATGCCCACCAGTGCTTTCCTGTACTCTGGAACCATATGTCTTTGCCAGAATTTAAAAAAAAACTGGGAGTAGGGAGAAAACATCTCCCTGGGACTGTGTGTTAAAGAGAGCCTGTGTGCAGGCTGAATTGCTTCTTGAGTGTCCACGTGGATCTACATGTGGTGTGGATGTCGGAGAAATGCAGCAATAAAAGGACTGCTTGCATATGGGCACGGATACCTGTGGATTTGGTTTACCTGTAAAGGAGAACACGAGGGTGACTCGAATAAAGTTCACCACGTCGCATCAGGAGCCCAAATTGTTGAATAGTGGCGAGAGCCCATGGTCTACAAGCAAGGTGACCGGTGGATACCCCGTGAAGGCTCAGCGAGGTCCCCGGTACGGGTCGACAAGAAGCCCTCCACAGGACGATATTGGAGACTGTGAACTGGTGCCTAAGAGTGCTGACTTTATGCACGGCCTGTCCTGCTTTGATTTTGCCGATGTACACAGACTTTGAATGGTTCCAATTGGAATGAAGATTTCTTCATGGCGAGCAATGATTGTTTCCTCTGAGCACTTGTTTTATATTTTGGGCCATAGATAAAGTGAATGGCTAAATTTTGGCGTATAATGGCACAGAGTAGTTGGCTTACAAACTTTCTGAGTGGGGGAACATTCCATAGGGCTTTGCATTAAGGTCCTGATGTTACTTAATTCCATGTTGTGGTTAAAGAATTTTGAACGGGTGCCAGGTTCGCAAATGTGGATTTAGTTAGTAGATTGTGCGAACCTGGGCGATACACACGTGCGGTTAAATGAAGGGCGGAGTGATCAATGGCTCCTTGAGCATTGCCATTCTAGTTGGGTCTCTTCATTTCTGAAAGTGGGAGCATGGTGCAGCTGCCTCACCTTGTTCCCTGCTTTAGCTGTCAAGGCTCCTTTCCGGCAAGAAGTCCCTGAGCCGAAGACACATGGACCTACCCAGAGGAAAACCGGGCTGTTGGAGTAGCCGTGTAGAGATATGCTGACATATCCACTGCCCACGCTGCTCTGCTTACACATTCACTGCATCATCTCTCCTCCTTCAGCCAGCAACATGGCATCTGTTTTGAAAGATGGAGGAGGACGCTGCAATTGATGTTAGACATGTGGGTTAATGCGTTAATGTCGGACTTGTGGGTTTGGACCACACTGCTTTCGGATGTCTGCTTGATGAACACTTAACTTTTATATATGAGTCTCACTTAGACATGAGTTTCTGTGCCCCCGTTTCTCTACGAGAGCCAGAGTCACAAATAGGATACCTAGCAGTGGGGCAATGGAAAAACTCATCTTCAGATGGAGAGTAACTATATGTTTGACCTTGCCCTCATGGTAATTCTTCTTCCTTGTCTATCCAGAGGTCAGACAAAGCCACCCTTTACTCGGTTGTTTTCTGGGGAAACTGTGGGAAGTGGTGAAAATGAAAGATTGTAAGCCCATTTGCTTGAGCCACCAAAATGGGTTGATCTTTAGCTGGGTTTTGACCACCTCTGGGAAGACAGCTATGCAGTGAAATAGATGCCCACCAGTGCTTTGGTGTACTCAGGAACCATAAGACTTGGCCAGAAGTAAAAAAAAAAATCTGGGATTAGGGAGAAAACATCTCCCTGGGAGTGTGTGTTAAAGAGTGCCAGTGAGCGGGCTGAATTGCTTGCTGAGTATCCACGTGGATCTACATATGGTGTGGAGGTCGGAGAAATGCATCAATAAAAGGAATGCTTGTGTATGCGCACGGATACCTGTGGATTTGTTTACCTGAAAAGGAGAACACGAAGGTGACTCGAGTAAAGTTCACCACATCGCATCAGGAGCCCAACTTGTTGAATAGTGGCGAGATACCATGGTCTACAAGCAAGGGGACCGGTGGATACCCCGTGAAGGCTGAGCAAGGTCCCCGGCACGGGTCAACAAGAAGCACACCAGAGGACGATATTGGAGACTTTGAACTGGTGCCTAAGAGTGCTGACTTTATGCACGGCCTGTCCGGCTTTTATTTTGCCGATGGACACAGACTTTGAAAGGTTCTTATTGGAATGAAGATTTCTTCATGGCGATCAATGATATTTCCTCTGAGCACTTGTTTTATATTTTGGGCCATAGATAAAGTGAATAGCTAAAATTTGGTGTATAAAGGCACAGAGCAGTTGTCTTACAAACTTTTCGAGTGGGGGAACATTCCATAAGTTTTAGAATTGAGGTCTGATGTAACTTAATTCCATGTTGTGATTAAAGAATTCTAAACGGGTGCCAGGTTCACAAATGTGGATTTAGTTCGTGGATTGTGCCAACCTGGGTGATACACACGTGCGGTAAAATGAAGGGCGGAGGGATCAATGGCTTCTTGAGCATTGCCATTCTAGTTGGGTCTCTTCATTTCTGAACTTGGGAGCAGAGTGCAGCTGCCTCAGCTTGATCCCTACGTTAGCTGTCAAGGCTCCTTTCCTGCAATACGTCCCTAAGCCGAGACACATGGACCTACCCAGAGGAAGCCGGGGCTGTTGAGTAGCCGTGCAGAGTTATGCTGACATATCCACGGCCCACGCTGCTCTGCTTACACATTCACTGCCTCGTCTCTCCTCCGTCAGCCAGCAACATGTCGTCTGTTTTGAAAGATGGTAGGAGGACGTTGCAATTGGTGTTAGACATGTGGGTTAATGCGTTAATGTCGGACTTGTGGGTTTGGACCACACTGCTTTCGGATGTCTGCTTAATGAACACTTAACCGTTATATATGAGTCTCACTTAGACATGAGTTTCTGTGCCCCTGTTTCTCTACGAGAGCCAGAGTCACAAATAGGATACCTAGCAGTGGGGCAATGGAAAAACTCATCTTAAGATGGAGAGTAGCTATTTGTTTGACCTTGCCCTCATGGTAATTCTTCTTTCTTGTCTATGTAGAGGTCAGACCAAGCCACCCTTTACTCGGTTGTTTTCTGGTGAAATTATGGGAAGTGGGAAAATGAAAGTTTGTAAGCCCACTTGCTTTGAGCCACCAAAATGGGGTGATCTTTAGCTGGGTTTACACCACCTTTTGGAAGACAGCTATGCAGTGAAATAGATCCCCACCAGTGCTTTCGTGTACTCAGGAACCATAAGACTTGGCCAGAAGTTAAAAATAAATCTGGGATTATGGAGAAAACATCTCCCTGGGACTGTGTGTTAAAGAGAGCCTGTGAGCAGGCTGAATTGCTTGCTGGGTGTCCACGTGGATCTACATATGGTGTGGAGGTCGGAGAAATGCAGCAATAACAGGACTGCTTGCGTATGGGCACGGATACCTGTGGATTTGGTTTACCTTAAAAGGAGAACACAAGGGTGACTCGAGTAAAGTTCACCCCGTCTCATCAGGAGTCCAACATGCTGAATAGTGGCGAGAGCCCATGATCTACAAGCAAGGGACCAGTGGACACCCCGTGAAGGCTGAGTGAGGTAGCCTGTATGGGTCGACCAGAAGCCCACCAGAGGGCGATATTGGGGACTGTGAACTGGTGCCTAAGAGTGCTGACTTTATGCACAGCCTGTCCGTCTTTGATTTTGCCGATGGAGACAGACTTTGAAAGGTTCCTATTGGAATGAAGATTTCTTCATAGCGAGCAATGATTGTTTCCTCTGAGCACTGGTTTTATATTAGTGGGCCATACATAAAGTGAATAGCTAAAATTTGGCGTATAAAGGCACAGAGTAGTTAGCTTACTAACTCTCCAAGTGGGGGAACATTCCATAACTTTTAGAATTAAGGTCCTGATGTTACTTAATTCCATGTTGGGGTTAAAGTATTTTGAACGGGTGCCAGGTTCGCAAATGTGGATTTAGTTCGTGGATTGTGCCAACCTGGTTGATACACACGTGCGGTTAAATGAGGGGCGGAGGGATCAATGGCTCCTTGAGCATTGCCATTCTAGTTGGGTCTCTTCATTTCTGAACATGGGTGTAGGGTGTAGCTGCCTCACCTTGTTCCCTGCTTTAGCTGTCTAGGTTCCTTTTTGGCAAGCCTTCCCTGAGCCGAAGACAAATGTACTTACCCAAAGGAAGCCCGGGTTGTTGGAGTAGCTGTGCAGAGATATGCTGACATATCCACTGCCGATGCTGCTCTGCTTACACATTCACTGCCTCGGTTCTCCTCCTTCACCCGGCAACATGTCGTCTGTTTTGATAGATGGAGGAGGACATTGCAATTGGTGTTAGACATGCGGGTTAATGGGTTAATGTCGGACTTGTGGGTTTGGACCACACTGCTTTCAGATGTCTGCTTGATGAACACGTAACCTTTATATATGAGTCTCACTTAGACATGAGTTTCTGTGCCCCTGTTTATGTACGAGAGCCAGAGTCACAAATAGGATACCTAGCAGTGGAGCAATGGAAAAACTCATCTTAAGATGGAGAGTAGCTATATGTTTGACCTTGCCCTCATGGTAATTCTTCTTCATTGTCTATCCAGAGGTCAGACCAAGCCACCCTTTACTCGGTTGTTTTCTGGGGAAACTATGGGAAGTGGGAATAATGAAAGTTTGTAAGCCCACTTGCTTTGAGCCACCAAAATGGGGTGATCTTTAGCTGAGTTTAGACCACCTCTGGGAAGACAGCTATGCAGTGAAATAGATGCCCACCAGAGCTTTCGTGTACTCAGGAACCATAAGCCTTTGCCAGAAGTTTAAAAAAAAATCGGAGTAGGGAGAAAACATCTCCCTGGGATTGTGTGTTAAAGAGAGCCTGTGAGCAGGCTGAATTGCTTGCTGGGTGTCCACGTGGATCTACATATGGTGTGGAGGTCGGAGAAATGCAGCAATAAAAGGACTGCTTGCATATGGGCACGGATACCTGTGGATTTGGTTTACGTGAAAAGGAACACGAGAGTGACTCGAGTAAAGTTCACCACGTCGCATCAGGAGCCCATCTTGTTGAATAGTGGCGAGAGCCCATGGTCTACAAGCAAGGTGACCGGTGGACACCCCGTGAAGGCTGAGCGGGGTAGCTGGCACGGGTCGACCAGAAGCCCACCAGAGGGCGATATTGGAGACTTTGAACTGGTGCCTAAGAGTTCTGACTTTATACACGGCCTGTCCGGCTTTGATTTTGCCGATGGACACAGAGTTTGAAAAGTTGCTATTAGAATGAAGATTTCTTCATAGCGAGCAATGATTGTTTCCTCTGAGCATTGGTTTTGTATTAGTGGGCTATAAATAAAGTGAATAGCTAAAATTTGGCGTACAAAGGCACAGAGTAGTTGGCTTACAAACATTCTGAGTCGGGAACATTCCATAAGTTTTAGAATTAAGGTCCGGATGTTACTTAATTCTATGTTGGGGTTAAAGAATTTTGATCGGGTGCCAGGTTTGCAAATGTGGATTTAGTTCGTGGATTGCCAACCTGGGCGATACACACGTGCGGTTAAATGAAGGGGGAGGGATCAATGGCTCCTTGAGCATTGCCTTTCTAGTTGGGTCTCTTCATATCTGAACGTGGGAGCAGGGTGCAGCTGCCTCAGCTTCTTACCTGCTTAAGCTGTCAAGGCTACTTTCCGGCAAGACGTCCCTGAGCCGAAGACACATGGACCTACCCAGAGGAAGCCCAGGCTGTTGGAGTAGCCGTGCAGAGATTTGCTGATATATCCACAGTCCACGCGGCTCTGCTTACACATTCACTGTCTCGGACCTCCTCCTTCAGCCTGCAACATGTCCTCTGTTTTGAAAGATGGAGGAGGACATTGCAATTGGTGTTAGACATGCGGGTTAATGGGTTAATGTCGGACTTGTGGGTTTGGACCACACTGCTTTCAGATGTCTGCTTGATGAACACTTAACCTTTATATATGAGTCTCACTTACCATGAGTTTCTGTGCCCCTGTTTCTCTACGAGAGCCAGAGTCACAAATTGGATACCTAGCAGTAGGGCAATGGTAAAACTCATCTTAAGATGGAGAGTAGCTATTTGTTTGACCTTGCCCTCATGGTAATTCTTCTGCATTGTCTATCCAGAGGTCAGACCAAGCCACCCTTTACTCGGTTGTTTTCTGGGGAAACTATGGGAAGTGGGAATAATGAAAGTTTGTAAGCCCACTTGCTTTGAGCCACCAAAATGGGGTGATCTTTAGCTGAGTTTAGACCACCTCTGGGAAGACAGCTATACAGTGAAATAGATGCCCACCAGAGCTTTCGTGTACTCAGGATCCATAAGCCTTTGCCAGAATTAAAAAAAAAAATCGGAGTAGAGAGAAAACATCTCCCTAGGACTGTGTGTTAAAGAGAGCCTGTGAGCAGGCTGAATTGCTTGCTGGGTGTCCACGTGGATCTACATATGGTGTGGAGGTCGGAGAAATGCAGCAGTAAAAGGACTGCTTGCATATGGGCACGGATACCTGTGGATTTGGTTTACGTGAAAAGGAACACGAGGGAGACTCGAGTAACGTTCACCACGTCGCATCAGGAGCCCATCTTGTTGAATAGTGGCGAGAGCCCATGGTCTACAAGCAAGGTGACCGGTGGACACCCCGTGAAGGCTGAGAGGGGTAGCTGGCACGGGTCGACCAGAAGCCCACCAGAGGGCCATATTGGAGACTTTGAACTGGTGCCTAAGAGTGCTGACTTTATACACGGCCTGTCCGGCTTTGATTTTGCCGATGGACACAGACTTTGAAAAGTTCCTATTAGAATGAAGATTTCCTCATGGCGAGCAATGGTATTTCCTCTGAGCACTTGTTTTATATTTTCGGCCATAGATAAAGTGAATAGCTTAAATTTGGCGTATAAAGACACAGAGCAGTTGGCTTACAAACTTTCCGAGTGGGGGAACATTCCATAAGTTTTAGAATTAAGGTCTGATGTAACTTAATCCCATGTTGTCTTCAAAGAATTCTAAACGGGTGCCCCGTTCGCAAATGTGGATTTAGTTCGTGGATTGTGCCAACCTGGGTGATACACACGTGCGGTAAAATGAAGGGCTGAGGGATCAATGGCTTCTTGAGAATTGCCATTCTAGTTGGGTCTCTTCATTTCTGAACGTGGGAGCAGGGTCCAGATGCCTCAGCTTGTTCCCTGCGTTAGCTGTCAAGGCCCTTTCCTGCAATACGTCCCTAAGCCGAAGACACATGGACCTACCCAGAGAAAGCCCGGCTGTTGGAGTAGCCGTGCAGAGATATGCTGACATATTCACTGCCCACGCTACTCTGCTTACACATTCAATGCCTCGGCTCTCCTCCTTCAGCCGGCAACATGTCGTCTGTTTTGAAAGATGGAAGAGGACATTGCAATTGGTGTTAGACATGCGGGTTAATGCGTTAATGTCGGACTTGTGGGTTTGGACCACACTGCTTTCGGATGTCTGCTTAATGAACACTTAACCGTTATATATGAGTGACACTTAGACATGAGTTTCTGTGCCCCTGTTTCTCTACGAGAGCCAGAGTCACAAATAGGATACCTAGCAGTGGGGCAATGGAAAAACTCATCTTAAGATGGAGAGTAGCTATTTGTTTGACCTTGCCCTCATGGTAATTCTTCTTTCTTGTCTATGTAGAGGTCAGACCAAGCCACCCTTTACTCGGTTGTTTTCTGGTGAAATTATGGGAAGTGGGAAAATGAAAGTTTGTAAGCCCACTTGCTTTGAGCCACCAAAATGGGGTGATCTTTAGCTGGGTTTACACCACCTTTTGGAAGACAGCTATGCAGTGAAATAGATCCCCACCAGTGCTTTCGTGTACTCAGGAACCATAAGACTTGGCCAGAAGTTAAAAATAAATCTGGGATTATGGAGAAAACATCTCCCTGGGACTGTGTGTTAAAGAGAGCCTGTGAGCAGGCTGAATTGCTTGCTGGGTGTCCACGTGGATCTACATATGGTGTGGAGGTCGGAGAAATGCAGCAATAACAGGACTGCTTGCGTATGGGCACGGATACCTGTGGATTTGGTTTACCTTAAAAGGAGAACACAAGGGTGACTCGAGTAAAGTTCACCCTGTCTCATCAGGAGTCCAACATGCTGAATAGTGGCGAGAGCCCATGATCTACAAGCAAGGGACCAGTGGACACCCCGTGAAGGCTGAGTGAGGTAGCCTGTATGGGTCGACCAGAAGCCCACCAGAGGGCGATATTGGGGACTGTGAACTGGTGCCTAAGAGTGCTGACTTTATGCACAGCCTGTCCGTCTTTGATTTTGCCGATGGAGACAGACTTTGAAAGGTTCCTATTGGAATGAAGATTTCTTCATAGCGAGCAATGATTGTTTCCTCTGAGCACTGGTTTTATATTAGTGGGCCATACATAAAGTGAATAGCTAAAATTTGGCGTATAAAGGCACAGAGTAGTTAGCTTACTAACTCTCCAAGTGGGGGAACATTCCATAACTTTTAGAATTAAGGTCCTGATGTTACTTAATTCCATGTTGGGGTTAAAGTATTTTGAACGGGTGCCAGGTTCGCAAATGTGGATTTAGTTCGTGGATTGTGCCAACCTGGTTGATACACACGTGCGGTTAAATGAGGGGCGGAGGGATCAATGGCTCCTTGAGCATTGCCATTCTAGTTGGGTCTCTTCATTTCTGAACATGGGTGTAGGGTGTAGCTGCCTCACCTTGTTCCCTGCTTTAGCTGTCTAGGTTCCTTTTTGGCAAGCCTTCCCTGAGCCGAAGACAAATGTACTTACCCAAAGGAAGCCCGGGTTGTTGGAGTAGCTGTGCAGAGATATGCTGACATATCCACTGCCGATGCTGCTCTGCTTACACATTCACTGCCTCGGTTCTCCTCCTTCACCCGGCAACATGTCGTCTGTTTTGATAGATGGAGGAGGACATTGCAATTGGTGTTAGACATGCGGGTTAATGGGTTAATGTCGGACTTGTGGGTTTGGACCACACTGCTTTCAGATGTCTGCTTGATGAACACGTAACCTTTATATATGAGTCTCACTTAGACATGAGTTTCTGTGCCCCTGTTTATGTACGAGAGCCAGAGTCACAAATAGGATACCTAGCAGTGGAGCAATGGAAAAACTCATCTTAAGATGGAGAGTAGCTATATGTTTGACCTTGCCCTCATGGTAATTCTTCTTCATTGTCTATCCAGAGGTCAGACCAAGCCACCCTTTACTCGGTTGTTTTCTGGGGAAACTATGGGAAGTGGGAATAATGAAAGTTTGTAAGCCCACTTGCTTTGAGCCACCAAAATGGGGTGATCTTTAGCTGAGTTTAGACCACCTCTGGGAAGACAGCTATGCAGTGAAATAGATGCCCACCAGAGCTTTCGTGTACTCAGGAACCATAAGCCTTTGCCAGAAGTTTAAAAAAAAATCGGAGTAGGGAGAAAACATCTCCCTGGGATTGTGTGTTAAAGAGAGCCTGTGAGCAGGCTGAATTGCTTGCTGGGTGTCCACGTGGATCTACATATGGTGTGGAGGTCGGAGAAATGCAGCAATAAAAGGACTGCTTGCATATGGGCACGGATACCTGTGGATTTGGTTTACGTGAAAAGGAACACGAGAGTGACTCGAGAAAAGTTCACCACGTCGCATCAGGAGCCCATCTTGTTGAATAATGGCGAGAGCCCATGGTCTACAAGCAAGGTGACCAGTGGACACCCCGTGAAGTCTGAGCGGGGTAGCTGGCACGGGTCGACCAGAAGCCCACCAGAGGGCGATATTGGAGACTTTGAACTGGTGCCTAAGAGTTCTGACTTTATACACGGCCTGTCCGGCTTTGATTTTGCCGATGGACACAGACTTTGAAAGGTTCCTATTGGAATGAAGTTTTCTTCATAGCGAGCAATGATTGTTTCCTCTGAGCACTGGTTTTATATTAGTGGGCCATACATAAAGTGAAGAGCTAAAATTTGGCGTATAAAGGCACAGAGTAGTTAGCTTACTAACTCTCCGAGTGGGGGAACATTCCATAAGTTTTAGAATTAAGGTCCTGATGTTACTTAATTCTATGTTGGGGTTAAAGAATTTTGAACGGGTGCCAGGTTCGCAAATGTAGATTTAGTTCGTGGATTTGCCAACCTGGGCGATTCACACGTGCGGTTAAATGAGGGGCGGAGTGATCAATGGCTCCTTGAGCATTGCCATTCTAGTTGGGTCTCTTCATTTCTGAACATGGGTGTAGGGTGCAGCTGCCTCACCTTGTTCCCTGCTTTAGCTTTCTAGGTTCCTTTTTGGCAAGCCTTCCCTGAGCCGAAGACACATGTACTTACCCAAAGGAAGCCCGGGTTGTTGGAGTAGCTGTGCAGAGATATGCTGACATATCCACTGCCGATGCTGCTCTGCTTACCCATTCACTGCCTCGGCTCTCCTCCTTCACCCGGCAACATGTCGTCTGTTTTGATAGATGGAGGAGGACATTGCAATTGGTGTTAGACATGCGGGTTAATGGGTTAATGTCGGACTTGTGGGTTTGGACCACACTGCTTTCAGATGTCTGCTTGATGAACACTTAACCTTTATATATGAGTCTCACTTAGACATGAGGTTCTGTGCCCCTGTTTATGTATGAGAGCCACAGTCACAAATAGGATACCTAGCAGTGGAGCAATGGAAAAACTCATCTTAAGATGGAGAGTAGCTATATGTTTGACCTTGCCCTCATGGTAATTCTTCTTCATTGTCTATCCAGAGGTCAGACCAAGCCACCCTTTACTCGGTTGTTTACTGGGGAAACTATGGGAAGTGGGAATAATGAAAGTTTGTAAGCCCACTTGCTTTGAGCCACCAAAATGGGGTGATCTTTAGCTGAGTTTAGACCACCTCTGGGAAGACAGCTATGCAGTGAAATAGATGCCCACCAGAGCTTTTGTGTACTCAGGAACCATAAGCCTTTGCCAGAAGTTTAAAAAAAAATCGGAGTAGGGAGAAAACATCTCCCTGGGACTGTGTGTTAAAGAGAGCCTGTGAGCAGGCTGAATTGCTTGCTGGGTGTCCACGTGGATCTACATATGGTGTGGAGGTCGGAGAAATGCAGCAATAAAAGGACTGCTAGCATATGGGCACGGATACCTGTGGATTTGGTTTACGTGAAAAGGAACACGAGAGTGACTCGAGTAAAGTTCACCACGTCGCATCAGGAGCCCATCTTGTTGAATAGTGGCGAGAGCCCATGGTCTACAAGCAAGGTGACCGGTGGACACCCCGTGAAGGCTGAGCGGGGTAGCTGGCACGGGTCGACCAGAAGCCCACCAGAGGGCGATATTGGAGACTTTGAACTGGTGCCTAAGAGTTCTGACTTTATACACGGCCTGTCCGGCTTTGATTTTGCCGATGGACACAGAGTTTGAAAAGTTGCTATTAGAATGAAGATTTCTTCATAGCGAGCAATGATTGTTTCCTCTGAGCATTGGTTTTGTATTAGTGGGCTATAAATAAAGTGAATAGCTAAAATTTGGCGTACAAAGGCACAGAGTAGTTGGCTTACAAACATTCTGAGTCGGGAACATTCCATAAGTTTTAGAATTAAGGTCCGGATGTTACTTAATTCTATGTTGGGGTTAAAGAATTTTGATCGGGTGCCAGGTTTGCAAATGTGGATTTAGTTCGTGGATTGCCAACCTGGGCGATACACACGTGCGGTTAAATGAAGGGGGAGGGATCAATGGCTCCTTGAGCATTGCCTTTCTAGTTGGGTCTCTTCATATCTGAACGTGGGAGCAGGGTGCAGCTGCCTCAGCTTCTTACCTGCTTAAGCTGTCAAGGC
Organism: Tenrec ecaudatus; assembly: GCF_050624435.1. NCBI lineage: Eukaryota > Metazoa > Chordata > Mammalia > Afrosoricida > Tenrecidae > Tenrec > Tenrec ecaudatus. The sequence continues at coordinate 48,820 of NW_027459130.1, read as the reverse complement.
TACTTTCCGGCAAGACGTCCCTGAGCCGAAGACACATGGACCTACCCAGAGGAAGCCCAGGCTGTTGGAGTAGCCGCGCAGAGATTTGCTGATATATCCACAGTCCACGCGGCTCTGCTTACACATTCACTGTCTCGGACCTCCTCCTTCAGCCTGCAACATGTCCTCTGTTTTGAAAGATGGAGGAGGACATTGCAATTGGTGTTAGACATGCGGGTTAATGGGTTAATGTCGGACTTGTGGGTTTGGACCACACTGCTTTCAGATGTCTGCTTGATGAACACTTAACCTTTATATATGAGTCTCACTTACCATGAGTTTCTGTGCCCCTGTTTCTCTACGAGAGCCAGAGTCACAAATTGGATACCTAGCAGTAGGGCAATGGTAAAACTCATCTTAAGATGGAGAGTAGCTATTTGTTTGACCTTGCCCTCATGGTAATTCTTCTGCATTGTCTATCCAGAGGTCAGACCAAGCCACCCTTTACTCGGTTGTTTTCTGGGGAAACTATGGGAAGTGGGAATAATGAATGTTTGTAAGCCCACTTGCTTTGAGCCACCAAAATGGGGTGATCTTTAGCTGAGTTTAGACCACCTCTGGGAAGACAGCTATACAGTGAAATAGATGCCCACCAGAGCTTTCGTGTACTCAGGATCCATAAGCCTTTGCCAGAATTTAAAAAAAAAATCGGAGTAGAGAGAAAACATCTCCCTAGGACTGTGTGTTAAAGAGAGCCTGTGAGCAGGCTGAATTGCTTGCTGGGTGTCCACGTGGATCTACATATGGTGTGGAGGTCGGAGAAATGCAGCAGTAAAAGGACTGCTTGCATATGGGCACGGATACCTGTGGATTTGGTTTACGTGAAAAGGAACACGAGGGAGACTCGAGTAACGTTCACCACGTCGCATCAGGAGCCCATCTTGTTGAATAGTGGCGAGAGCCCATGGTCTACAAGCAAGGTGACCGGTGGACACCCCGTGAAGGCTGAGAGGGGTAGCTGGCACGGGTCGACCAGAAGCCCACCAGAGGGCCATATTGGAGACTTTGAACTGGTGCCTAAGAGTGCTGACTTTATACACGGCCTGTCCGGCTTTGATTTTGCCGATGGACACAGACTTTGAAAAGTTCCTATTAGAATGAAGATTTCCTCATGGCGAGCAATGGTATTTCCTCTGAGCACTTGTTTTATATTTTGGGCCATAGATAAAGTGAATAGCTTAAATTTGGCGTATAAAGACACAGAGCAGTTGGCTTACAAACTTTCCGAGTGGGGGAACATTCCATAAGTTTTAGAATTAAGGTCTGATGTAACTTAATCCCATGTTGTCTTCAAAGAATTCTAAACGGGTGCCCCGTTCGCAAATGTGGATTTAGTTCGTGGATTGTGCCAACCTGGGTGATACACACGTGCGGTAAAATGAAGGGCTGAGGGATCAATGGCTTCTTGAGAATTGCCATTCTAGTTGGGTCTCTTCATTTCTGAACGTGGGAGCAGGGTCCAGATGCCTCAGCTTGTTCCCTGCGTTAGCTGTCAAGGCCCTTTCCTGCAATACGTCCCTAAGCCGAAGACACATGGACCTACCCAGAGAAAGCCCGGCTGTTGGAGTAGCCGTGCAGAGATATGCTGACATATTCACTGCCCACGCTACTCTGCTTACACATTCAATGCCTCGGCTCTCCTCCTTCAGCCGGCAACATGTCGTCTGTTTTGAAAGATGGAAGAGGACATTGCAATTGGTGTTAGACATGCGGGTTAATGCGTTAATGTCGGACTTGTGGGTTTGGACCACACTGCTTTCGGATGTCTGCTTAATGAACACTTAACCGTTATATATGAGTGACACTTAGACATGAGTTTCTGTGCCCCTGTTTCTCTACGAGAGCCAGAGTCACAAATAGGATACCTAGCAGTGGGGCAATGGAAAAACTCATCTTAAGATGGAGAGTAGCTATTTGTTTGACCTTGCCCTCATGGTAATTCTTCTTTCTTGTCTATGTAGAGGTCAGACCAAGCCACCCTTTACTCGGTTGTTTTCTGGTGAAATTATGGGAAGTGGGAAAATGAAAGTTTGTAAGCCCACTTGCTTTGAGCCACCAAAATGGGGTGATCTTTAGCTGGGTTTACACCACCTTTTGGAAGACAGCTATGCAGTGAAATAGATCCCCACCAGTGCTTTCGTGTACTCAGGAACCATAAGACTTGGCCAGAAGTTAAAAATAAATCTGGGATTATGGAGAAAACATCTCCCTGGGACTGTGTGTTAAAGAGAGCCTGTGAGCAGGCTGAATTGCTTGCTGGGTGTCCACGTGGATCTACATATGGTGTGGAGGTCGGAGAAATGCAGCAATAACAGGACTGCTTGCGTATGGGCACGGATACCTGTGGATTTGGTTTACCTTAAAAGGAGAACACAAGGGTGACTCGAGTAAAGTTCACCCCGTCTCATCAGGAGTCCAACATGCTGAATAGTGGCGAGAGCCCATGATCTACAAGCAAGGGACCAGTGGACACCCCGTGAAGGCTGAGTGAGGTAGCCTGTATGGGTCGACCAGAAGCCCACCAGAGGGCGATATTGGGGACTGTGAACTGGTGCCTAAGAGTGCTGACTTTATGCACAGCCTGTCCGTCTTTGATTTTGCCGATGGAGACAGACTTTGAAAGGTTCCTATTGGAATGAAGATTTCTTCATAGCGAGCAATGATTGTTTCCTCTGAGCACTGGTTTTATATTAGTGGGCCATACATAAAGTGAATAGCTAAAATTTGGCGTATAAAGGCACAGAGTAGTTAGCTTACTAACTCTCCAAGTGGGGGAACATTCCATAACTTTTAGAATTAAGGTCCTGATGTTACTTAATTCCATGTTGGGGTTAAAGTATTTTGAACGGGTGCCAGGTTCGCAAATGTGGATTTAGTTCGTGGATTGTGCCAACCTGGTTGATACACACGTGCGGTTAAATGAGGGGCGGAGGGATCAATGGCTCCTTGAGCATTGCCATTCTAGTTGGGTCTCTTCATTTCTGAACATGGGTGTAGGGTGTAGCTGCCTCACCTTGTTCCCTGCTTTAGCTGTCTAGGTTCCTTTTTGGCAAGCCTTCCCTGAGCCGAAGACAAATGTACTTACCCAAAGGAAGCCCGGGTTGTTGGAGTAGCTGTGCAGAGATATGCTGACATATCCACTGCCGATGCTGCTCTGCTTACACATTCACTGCCTCGGTTCTCCTCCTTCACCCGGCAACATGTCGTCTGTTTTGATAGATGGAGGAGGACATTGCAATTGGTGTTAGACATGCGGGTTAATGGGTTAATGTCGGACTTGTGGGTTTGGACCACACTGCTTTCAGATGTCTGCTTGATGAACACGTAACCTTTATATATGAGTCTCACTTAGACATGAGTTTCTGTGCCCCTGTTTATGTACGAGAGCCAGAGTCACAAATAGGATACCTAGCAGTGGAGCAATGGAAAAACTCATCTTAAGATGGAGAGTAGCTATATGTTTGACCTTGCCCTCATGGTAATTCTTCTTCATTGTCTATCCAGAGGTCAGACCAAGCCACCCTTTACTCGGTTGTTTTCTGGGGAAACTATGGGAAGTGGGAATAATGAAAGTTTGTAAGCCCACTTGCTTTGAGCCACCAAAATGGGGTGATCTTTAGCTGAGTTTAGACCACCTCTGGGAAGACAGCTATGCAGTGAAATAGATGCCCACCAGAGCTTTCGTGTACTCAGGAACCATAAGCCTTTGCCAGAAGTTTAAAAAAAAATCGGAGTAGGGAGAAAACATCTCCCTGGGATTGTGTGTTAAAGAGAGCCTGTGAGCAGGCTGAATTGCTTGCTGGGTGTCCACGTGGATCTACATATGGTGTGGAGGTCGGAGAAATGCAGCAATAAAAGGACTGCTTGCATATGGGCACGGATACCTGTGGATTTGGTTTACGTGAAAAGGAACACGAGAGTGACTCGAGAAAAGTTCACCACGTCGCATCAGGAGCCCATCTTGTTGAATAATGGCGAGAGCCCATGGTCTACAAGCAAGGTGACCAGTGGACACCCCGTGAAGTCTGAGCGGGGTAGCTGGCACGGGTCGACCAGAAGCCCACCAGAGGGCGATATTGGAGACTTTGAACTGGTGCCTAAGAGTTCTGACTTTATACACGGCCTGTCCGGCTTTGTTTTTGCCGATGGACACAGACTTTGAAAGGTTCCTATTGGAATGAAGTTTTCTTCATAGCGAGCAATGATTGTTTCCTCTGAGCACTGGTTTTATATTAGTGGGCCATACATAAAGTGAAGAGCTAAAATTTGGCGTATAAAGGCACAGAGTAGTTAGCTTACTAACTCTCCGAGTGGGGGAACATTCCATAAGTTTTAGAATTAAGGTCCTGATGTTACTTAATTCCATGTTGGGGTTAAAGAATTTTGAACGGGTGCCAGGTTCGCAAATGTAGATTTAGTTCGTGGATTTGCCAACCTGGGCGATTCACACGTGCGGTTAAATGAGGGGCGGAGTGATCAATGGCTCCTTGAGCATTGCCATTCTAGTTGGGTCTCTTCATTTCTGAACATGGGTGTAGGGTGCAGCTGCCTCACCTTGTTCCCTGCTTTAGCTTTCTAGGTTCCTTTTTGGCAAGCCTTCCCTGAGCCGAAGACACATGTACTTACCCAAAGGAAGCCCGGGTTGTTGGAGTAGCTGTGCAGAGATATGCTGACATATCCACTGCCGATGCTGCTCTGCTTACCCATTCACTGCCTCGGCTCTCCTCCTTCACCCGGCAACATGTCGTCTGTTTTGATAGATGGAGGAGGACATTGCAATTGGTGTTAGACATGCGGGTTAATGGGTTAATGTCGGACTTGTGGGTTTGGACCACACTGCTTTCAGATGTCTGCTTGATGAACACTTAACCTTTATATATGAGTCTCACTTAGACATGAGGTTCTGTGCCCCTGTTTATGTATGAGAGCCACAGTCACAAATAGGATACCTAGCAGTGGAGCAATGGAAAAACTCATCTTAAGATGGAGAGTAGCTATATGTTTGACCTTGCCCTCATGGTAATTCTTCTTCATTGTCTATCCAGAGGTCAGACCAAGCCACCCTTTACTCGGTTGTTTACTGGGGAAACTATGGGAAGTGGGAATAATGAAAGTTTGTAAGCCCACTTGCTTTGAGCCACCAAAATGGGGTGATCTTTAGCTGAGTTTAGACCACCTCTGGGAAGACAGCTATGCAGTGAAATAGATGCCCACCAGAGCTTTTGTGTACTCAGGAACCATAAGCCTTTGCCAGAAGTTTAAAAAAAAATCGGAGTAGGGAGAAAACATCTCCCTGGGACTGTGTGTTAAAGAGAGCCTGTGAGCAGGCTGAATTGCTTGCTGGGTGTCCACGTGGATCTACATATGGTGTGGAGGTCGGAGAAATGCAGCAATAAAAGGACTGCTAGCATATGGGCACGGATACCTGTGGATTTGGTTTACGTGAAAAGGAACACGAGAGTGACTCGAGTAAAGTTCACCACGTCGCATCAGGAGCCCATCTTGTTGAATAGTGGCGAGAGCCCATGGTCTACAAGCAAGGTGACCGGTGGACACCCCGTGAAGGCTGAGCGGGGTAGCTGGCACGGGTCGACCAGAAGCCCACCAGATGGCGATATTGGAGACTTTGAACTGGTGCCTAAGAGTTCTGACTTTATACACGGCCTGTCCGGCTTTGATTTTGCCGATGGACACAGAGTTTGAAAAGTTGCTATTAGAATGAAGATTTCTTCATAGCGAGCAATGATTGTTTCCTCTGAGCATTGGTTTTGTATTAGTGGGCTATAAATAAAGTGAATAGCTAAAATTTGGCGTATAAAGGCACAGAGTAGTTGGCTTACAAACATTCTGAGTCGGGAACATTCCATAAGTTTTAGAATTAAGGTCCGGATGTTACTTAATTCTATGTTGGGGTTAAAGAATTTTGATCGGGTGCCAGGTTTGCAAATGTGGATTTAGTTCGTGGATTGCCAACCTGGGCGATACACACGTGCGGTTAAATGAAGGGGGAGGGATCAATGGCTCCTTGAGCATTGCCTTTCTAGTTGGGTCTCTTCATATCTGAACGTGGGAGCAGGGTGCAGCTGCCTCAGCTTCTTACCTGCTTAAGCTGTCAAGGCTACTTTCCGGCAAGACGTCCCTGAGCCGAAGACACATGGACCTACCCAGAGGAAGCCCAGGCTGTTGGAGTAGCCGTGCAGAGATTTGCTGATATATCCACAGCCCACGCGGCTCTGCTTACACATTCACTGTCTCGGACCTCCTCCTTCAGCCTGCAACATGTCCTCTGTTTTGAAAGATGGAGGAGGACATTGCAATTGGTGTTAGACATGCGGGTTAATGGGTTAATGTCGGACTTGTGGGTTTGGACCACACTGCTTTCAGATGTCTGCTTGATGAACACTTAACCTTTATATATGAGTCTCACTTACCATGAGTTTCTGTGCCCCTGTTTCTCTACGAGAGCCAGAGTCACAAATTGGATACCTAGCAGTGGGGCAATGGTAAAACTCATCTTAAGATGGAGAGTAGCTATTTGTTTGACCTTGCCCTCATGGTAATTCTTCTGCATTGTCTATCCAGAGGTCAGACCAAGCCACCCTTTACTCGGTTGTTTTCTGGGGAAACTATGGGAAGTGGGAATAATGAAAGTTTGTAAGCCCACTTGCTTTGAGCCACCAAAATGGGGTGATCTTTAGCTGAGTTTAGACCACCTCTGGGAAGACAGCTATACAGTGAAATAGATGCCCACCAGAGCTTTCGTGTACTCAGGATCCATAAGCCTTTGCCAGAAGTTAAAAAAAAAATCGGAGTAGAGAGAAAACATCTCCCTAGGACTGTGTGTTAAAGAGAGCCTGTGAGCAGGCTGAATTGCATCTGGGTGTCCACGTGGATCTACATATGGTGTGGAGGTCGGAGAAATGCAGCAGTAAAAGGACTGCTTGCATATGGGCACGGATACCTGTGGATTTGGTTTACGTGAAAAGGAACACGAGGGAGACTCGAGTAACGTTCACCACGTCGCATCAGGAGCCCATCTTGTTGAATAGTGGCGAGAGCCCATGGTCTACAAGCAAGGTGACCGGTGGACACCCCGTGAAGGCTGAGCGGGGTAGCTGGCACGGGTCGACCAGAAGCCCACCAGAGGGCCATATTGGAGACTTTGAACTGGTGCCTAAGAGTGCTGACTTTATACACGGCCTGTCCGGCTTTGATTTTGCCGATGGACACAGACTTTGAAAAGTTCCTATTAGAATGAAGATTTCCTCATGGCGAGCAATGATATTTCCTCTGAGCACTTGTTTTATATTTTGGGCCATAGATAAAGTGAATAGCTTAAATTTGGCGTATAAAGACACAGAGCAGTTGGCTTACAAACTTTCCGAGTGGGGGAACATTCCATAAGTTTTAGAATTAAGGTCTGATGTAACTTAATCCCATGTTGTCTTCAAAGAATTCTAAACGGGTGCCCCGTTCGCAAATGTGGATTTAGTTCGTGGATTGTGCCAACCTGGGTGATACACACGTGCGGTAAAATGAAGGGCTGAGGGATCAATGGCTTCTTGAGAATTGCCATTCTAGTTGGGTCTCTTCATTTCTGAACGTGGGAGCAGGGTCCAGATGCCTCAGCTTGTTCCCTGCGTTAGCTGTCAAGGCCCTTTCCTGCAATACGTCCCTAAGCCGAAGACACATGGACCTACCCAGAGAAAGCCCGGCTGTTGGAGTAGCCGTGCAGAGATATGCTGACATATTCACTGCCCACGCTACTCTGCTTACACATTCAATGCCTCGGCTCTCCTCCTTCAGCCGGCAACATGTCGTCTGTTTTGAAAGATGGAAGAGGACATTGCAATTGGTGTTAGACATGCGGGTTAATGCGTTAATGTCGGACTTGTGGGTTTGGACCACACTGCTTTCGGATGTCTGCTTAATGAACACTTAACCGTTATATATGAGTCTCACTTAGACATGAGTTTCTGTGCCCCTGTTTCTCTACGAGAGCCAGAGTCACAAATAGGATACCTAGCAGTGGGGCAATGGAAAAACTCATCTTAAGATGGAGAGTAGCTATTTGTTTGACCTTGCCCTCATGGTAATTCTTCTTTCTTGTCTATGTAGAGGTCAGACCAAGCCACCCTTTACTCGGTTGTTTTCTGGTGAAATTATGGGAAGTGGGAAAATGAAAGTTTGTAAGCCCACTTGCTTTGAGCCACCAAAATGGGATGATCTTTAGCTGGGTTTACACCACCTTTTGGAAGACAGCTATGCAGTGAAATAGATCCCCACCAGTGCTTTCGTGTACTCAGGAACCATAAGACTTGGCCAGAAGTTAAAAATAAATCTGGGATTATGGAGAAAACATCTCCCTGGGACTGTGTGTTAAAGAGAGCCTGTGAGCAGGCTGAATTGCTTGCTGGGTGTCCACGTGGATCTACATATGGTGTGGAGGTCGGAGAAATGCAGCAATAACAGGACTGCTTGCGTATGGGCACGGATACCTGTGGATTTGGTTTACCTTAAAAGGAGAACACAAGGGTGACTCGAGTAAAGTTCACCCCGTCTCATCAGGAGTCCAACATGCTGAATAGTGGCGAGAGCCCATGATCTACAAGCAAGGGACCAGTGGACACCCCGTGAAGGCTGAGTGAGGTAGCCTGTATGGGTCGACCAGAAGCCCACCAGAGGGCGATATTGGGGACTGTGAACTGGTGCCTAAGAGTGCTGACTTTATGCACAGCCTGTCCGTCTTTGATTTTGCCGATGGAGACAGACTTTGAAAGGTTCCTATTGGAATGAAGATTTCTTCATAGCGAGCAATGATTGTTTCCTCTGAGCACTGGTTTTATATTAGTGGGCCATACATAAAGTGAATAGCTAAAATTTGGCGTATAAAGGCACAGAGTAGTTAGCTTACTAACTCTCCAAGTGGGGGAACATTCCATAACTTTTAGAATTAAGGTCCTGATGTTACTTAATTCCATGTTGGGGTTAAAGTATTTTGAACGGGTGCCAGGTTCGCAAATGTGGATTTAGTTCGTGGATTGTGCCAACCTGGTTGATACACACGTGCGGTTAAATGAGGGGCGGAGGGATCAATGGCTCCTTGAGCATTGCCATTCTAGTTGGGTCTCTTCATTTCTGAACATGGGTGTAGGGTGTAGCTGCCTCACCTTGTTCCCTGCTTTAGCTGTCTAGGTTCCTTTTTGGCAAGCCTTCCCTGAGCCGAAGACAAATGTACTTACCCAAAGGAAGCCCGGGTTGTTGGAGTAGCTGTGCAGAGATATGCTGACATATCCACTGCCGATGCTGCTCTGCTTACACATTCACTGCCTCGGTTCTCCTCCTTCACCCGGCAACATGTCGTCTGTTTTGATAGATGGAGGAGGACATTGCAATTGGTGTTAGACATGCGGGTTAATGGGTTAATGTCGGACTTGTGGGTTTGGACCACACTGCTTTCAGATGTCTGCTTGATGAACACTTAACCTTTATATATGAGTCTCACTTAGACATGAGTTTCTGTGCCCCTGTTTATGTACGAGAGCCAGAGTCACAAATAGGATACCTAGCAGTGGAGCAATGGAAAAACTCATCTTAAGATGGAGAGTAGCTATATGTTTGACCTTGCCCTCATGGTAATTCTTCTTCATTGTCTATCCAGAGGTCAGACCAAGCCACCCTTTACTCGGTTGTTTACTGGGGAAACTATGGGAAGTGGGAATAATGAAAGTTTGTAAGCCCACTTGCTTTGAGCCACCAAAATGGGGTGATCTTTAGCTGAGTTTAGACCACCTCTGGGAAGACAGCTATGCAGTGAAATAGATGCCCACCAGAGCTTTCGTGTACTCAGGAACCATAAGCCTTTGCCAGAAGTTTAAAAAAAAATCGGAGTAGGGAGAAAACATCTCCCTGGGATTGTGTGTTAAAGAGAGCCTGTGAGCAGGCTGAATTGCTTGCTGGGTGTCCACGTGGATCTACATATGGTGTGGAGGTCGGGGAAATGCAGCAATAAAAGGACTGCTTGCATATGGGCACGGATACCTGTGGATTTCGTTTACGTGAAAAGGAACACGAGAGTGACTCGAGAAAAGTTCACCACGTCGCATCAGGAGCCCATCTTGTTGAATAATGGCGAGAGCCCATGGTCTACAAGCAAGGTGACCAGTGGACACCCCGTGAAGTCTGAGCGGGGTAGCTGGCACGGGTCGACCAGAAGCCCACCAGAGGGCGATATTGGAGACTTTGAACTGGTGCCTAAGAGTTCTGACTTTATACACGGCCTGTCCGGCTTTGATTTTGCCGATGGACACAGACTTTGAAAGGTTCCTATTGGAATGAAGTTTTCTTCATAGCGAGCAATGATTGTTTCCTCTGAGCACTGGTTTTATATTAGTGGGCCATACATAAAGTGAAGAGCTAAAATTTGGCGTATAAAGGCACAGAGTAGTTAGCTTACTAACTCTCCGAGTGGGGGAACATTCCATAAGTTTTAGAATTAAGGTCCTGATGTTACTTAATTCCATGTTGGGGTTAAAGAATTTTGAACGGGTGCCAGGTTCGCAAATGTAGATTTAGTTCGTGGATTTGCCAACCTGGGCGATTCACACGTGCGGTTAAATGAGGGGCGGAGTGATCAATGGCTCCTTGAGCATTGCCATTCTAGTTGGGTCTCTTCATTTCTGAACATGGGTGTAGGGTGCAGCTGCCTCACCTTGTTCCCTGCTTTAGCTTTCTAGGTTCCTTTTTGGCAAGCCTTCCCTGAGCCGAAGACACATGTACTTACCCAAAGGAAGCCCGGGTTGTTGGAGTAGCTGTGCAGAGATATGCTGACATATCCACTGCCGATGCTGCTCTGCTTACCCATTCACTGCCTCGGCTCTCCTCCTTCACCCGGCAACATGTCGTCTGTTTTGATAGATGGAGGAGGACATTGCAATTGGTGTTAGACATGCGGGTTAATGGGTTAATGTCGGACTTGTGGGTTTGGACCACACTGCTTTCAGATGTCTGCTTGATGAACACTTAACCTTTATATATGAGTCTCACTTAGACATGAGGTTCTGTGCCCCTGTTTATGTATGAGAGCCACAGTCACAAATAGGATACCTAGCAGTGGAGCAATGGAAAAACTCATCTTAAGATGGAGAGTAGCTATATGTTTGACCTTGCCCTCATGGTAATTCTTCTTCATTGTCTATCCAGAGGTCAGACCAAGCCACCCTTTACTCGGTTGTTTACTGGGGAAACTATGGGAAGTGGGAATAATGAAAGTTTGTAAGCCCACTTGCTTTGAGCCACCAAAATGGGGTGATCTTTAGCTGAGTTTAGACCACCTCTGGGAAGACAGCTATGCAGTGAAATAGATGCCCACCAGAGCTTTTGTGTACTCAGGAACCATAAGCCTTTGCCAGAAGTTTAAAAAAAAATCGGAGTAGGGAGAAAACATCTCCCTGGGACTGTGTGTTAAAGAGAGCCTGTGAGCAGGCTGAATTGCTTGCTGGGTGTCCACGTGGATCTACATATGGTGTGGAGGTCGGAGAAATGCAGCAATAAAAGGACTGCTAGCATATGGGCACGGATACCTGTGGATTTGGTTTACGTGAAAAGGAACACGAGAGTGACTCGAGTAAAGTTCACCACGTCGCATCAGGAGCCCATCTTGTTGAATAGTGGCGAGAGCCCATGGTCTACAAGCAAGGTGACCGGTGGACACCCCGTGAAGGCTGAGCGGGGTAGCTGGCACGGGTCGACCAGAAGCCCACCAGAGGGCGATATTGGAGACTTTGAACTGGTGCCTAAGAGTTCTGACTTTATACACGGCCTGTCCGGCTTTGATTTTGCCGATGGACACAGAGTTTGAAAAGTTGCTATTAGAATGAAGATTTCTTCATAGCGAGCAATGATTGTTTCCTCTGAGCATTGGTTTTGTATTAGTGGGCTATAAATAAAGTGAATAGCTAAAATTTGGCGTATAAAGGCACAGAGTAGTTGGCTTACAAACATTCTGAGTCGGGAACATTCCATAAGTTTTAGAATTAAGGTCCGGATGTTACTTAATTCTATGTTGGGGTTAAAGAATTTTGATCGGGTGCCAGGTTTGCAAATGTGGATTTAGTTCGTGGATTGCCAACCTGGGCGATACACACGTGCGGTTAAATGAAGGGGGAGGGATCAATGGCTCCTTGAGCATTGCCTTTCTAGTTGGGTCTCTTCATATCTGAACGTGGGAGCAGGGTGCAGCTGCCTCAGCTTCTTACCTGCTTAAGCTGTCAAGGCTACTTTCCGGCAAGACGTCCCTGAGCCGAAGACACATGGACTTACCCAGAGGAAGCCCAGGCTGTTGGAGTAGCCGTGCAGAGATTTGCTGATATATCCACAGCCCACGCGGCTCTGCTTACACATTCACTGTCTCGGACCTCCTCCTTCAGCCTGCAACATGTCCTCTGTTTTGAAAGATGGAGGAGGACATTGCAATTGGTGTTAGACATGCGGGTTAATGGGTTAATGTCGGACTTGTGGGTTTGGACCACACTGCTTTCAGATGTCTGCTTGATGAACACTTAACCTTTATATATGAGTCTCACTTACCATGAGTTTCTGTGCCCCTGTTTCTCTACGAGAGCCAGAGTCACAAATTGGATACCTAGCAGTGGGGCAATGGTAAAACTCATCTTAAGATGGAGAGTAGCTATTTGTTTGACCTTGCCCTCATGGTAATTCTTCTGCATTGTCTATCCAGAGGTCAGACCAAGCCACCCTTTACTCGGTTGTTTTCTGGGGAAACTATGGGAAGTGGGAATAATGAAAGTTTGTAAGCCCACTTGCTTTGAGCCACCAAAATGGGGTGATCTTTAGCTGAGTTTAGACCACCTCTGGGAAGACAGCTATACAGTGAAATAGATGCCCACCAGAGCTTTCGTGTACTCAGGATCCATAAGCCTTTGCCAGAAGTTAAAAAAAAAATCGGAGTAGAGAGAAAACATCTCCCTAGGACTGTGTGTTAAAGAGAGCCTGTGAGCAGGCTGAATTGCTTGCTGGGTGTCCACGTGGATCTACATATGGTGTGGAGGTCGGAGAAATGCAGCAGTAAAAGGACTGCTTGCATATGGGCACGGATACCTGTGGATTTGGTTTACGTGAAAAGGAACACGAGGGAGACTCGAGTAACGTTCACCACGTCGCATCAGGAGCCCATCTTGTTGAATAGTGGCGAGAGCCCATGGTCTACAAGCAAGGTGACCGGTGGACACCCCGTGAAGGCTGAGCGGGGTAGCTGGCACGGGTCGACCAGAAGCCCACCAGAGGGCCATATTGGAGACTTTGAACTGGTGCCTAAGAGTGCTGACTTTATACACGGCCTGTCCGGCTTTGATTTTGCCGATGGACACAGACTTTGAAAAGTTCCTATTAGAATGAAGATTTCCTCATGGCGAGCAATGATATTTCCTCTGAGCACTTGTTTTATATTTTGGGCCATAGATAAAGTGAATAGCTTAAATTTGGCGTATAAAGACACAGAGCAGTTGGCTTACAAACTTTCCGAGTGGGGGAACATTCCATAAGTTTTAGAATTAAGGTCTGATGTAACTTAATCCCATGTTGTCTTCAAAGAATTCTAAACGGGTGCCCCGTTCGCAAATGTGGATTTAGTTCGTGGATTGTGCCAACCTGGGTGATACACACGTGCGGTAAAATGAAGGGCTGAGGGATCAATGGCTTCTTGAGAATTGCCATTCTAGTTGGGTCTCTTCATTTCTGAACGTGGGAGCAGGGTCCAGATGCCTCAGCTTGTTCCCTGCGTTAGCTGTCAAGGCCCTTTCCTGCAATACGTCCCTAAGCCGAAGACACATGGACCTACCCAGAGAAAGCCCGGCTGTTGGAGTAGCCGTGCAGAGATATGCTGACATATTCACTGCCCACGCTACTCTGCTTACACATTCAATGCCTCGGCTCTCCTCCTTCAGCCGGCAACATATCATCTGTTTTGAAAGATGGAAGAGGACATTGCAATTGGTGTTAGACATGCGGGTTAATGGGTTAATGTCGGACTTGTGTGTTTGGACCACACTGCTTTCGGATGTCTGCTTGATGAACACTTAACCTTTATATATGAGTCTCACTTAGACATGAGTTTCTGTGCCCCTGTTTGTCTACGAGAGCCAGTGTCACAAATAGGATACCTAGCAGTGGGGCAATGGAAAAACTCATCTTAAGATGGAGAGTAGCTATTTGTTAGACCTTGCCCTCATGGTAATTCTTCTTTCTTGTCTATCTAGATGTCAGACCAAGCCACCCTTTACTCGGTTGTTTTCTGGGGAAACTATGGGAAGTGGGAATAATGAAAGTTTGAAGCCCACTTTCTTTGAGCCACCAAAATGGGGTGATCTTTTGCTGGCTTTAGACCACCTCTGGGAAACAGCGATGCAGTGAAATTGATGCCCACCAGTGAGTTCATGTACTTGGAACCATATGTCTTTGCCAGAAGTTAAAAAAAATCTGGGAGTAGGGAGAAAACATCTCCCTGGGACTGTGTGTTAAAGAGAGCCTGTGAGCAGGCTGAATTGCTTCCTGGGTGTCCACGTGGATCTACATGTGGTGTGGAGGTCGGAGAAATGCAGCAATAAAAGGACTGCTTGTGTATGGGCATGGATACCTGTGGATTTGGTTTACCTGAAAAGGAGAACACGAGGGTGACTCGAGTAAAGTTCACCAGGTCGCATCAGGAGCCCAACTTGTTGAATAGTGGCGAGAGCCCATGGTCTACAAGCAAGGTGACCGGTAGATACCCCGTGAAGGCTGAGCGAGGTAGCTGGCACGGGTCGACCCGAAGCCCACCAGAGGACGATATTGGAGACTGTGAACTGGTGCCTAAGAGTGCTGAGTTTATGCACGGCCTGTCCGGCTTTGATTTTGCCGATGGACACAGATTTTAATGGTTCCTATTGGAATGAAGATTTCTTCATGGCGAGCAATGATTGTTTCCTCTGAGCACTTGTTTTATATTTAGATCCATAGATAAAGTGAATAGCTAAAATTTGGCGTATAGTGGCACAGAGTTGTTGGCTTACAAACTTTCTGAGTGGGGGAACATTCCATAAGTTTTAGAATTAAGGTCCTGATGTTACTTATTTCCATGTTGGGGTTAGAGAATTTTGAAAGGGTGCCAGGTTCGCAAATGTGGATTTAGTTCATAGATTGTGCGAACCTGGGCAATACACACGTGCGGTTAAATGAAGGGCGGAGGGATCAATGGCTTCTTGAGCATTGCCATTCTAGTTGGGTCTCTTCATTTCTGAACGTGGGAGCAGGGTGAAGCTGCCTCACCTTGTTCCCTATGTTAGCTGTCAAGGCTCTTTCCTGCAATACGTCCCTAAGCCGAAGACACATGGACCTACCCAGAGAAAGCCCGGGCTGTTGGAGTAGCCGTGCAGAGATATACTGACATATTCACTGCCCACGCTGCTCTGCTTACACATTCACTGCCTCGGCTCTCCTCCTTCAGCCGGCAACATGTCGTCTGATTTGAAAGATGGAGGAGGACATTGCAATTGGTGTTAGACATGTGGGTTAATGGGTTAATGTCGGACTTGTGGGTTTGGACCACACTGCTTTCAGATGTCTGCTTGATGAACACTTAACCTTTATATATGAGTCTCACTTAGACATGAGTTTCTGTGCCCCTGTTTCTCTACGAGAGCCAGTGTCACAAGTAGGATACCTAGCAGTGGGGCAATGGAAAAACTCATCTTAAGATGGAGAGTAGCTATTTGTTAGACCTTGCCCTCATGGTAATTCTTCTTTCTTGTCTATCCAGATGTCAAACCAAGCCACCCTTTACTCGGTTGTTTTCTGGGGAAACTATGGGAAGTGGGAATAATGAAAGTTTGTAAGCCCACTTGCTTTGAGCCACCAAAATGGGGTGATCTTTAGCTGGGTTTACACCACCTCTGGGAAACAGGTATGCAGTGAAATAGATGCCCACCAGTGCTTTCGTGTACTCAGGAACCATAAGACTTGGCCAGAAGTTAAAAAAAAAAATCTGGGATTAGGGAGAAAACATCTCCCTGGGACTGTGTGTTAAAGAGAGCCGGTGAGCAGGCTGAATTGCTTGCTGGGTGTCCACGTGGATCTACATATGGTGTGGAGGTCGGAGAATTGCAGCAATAACAGGACTGCTTGCGTATGGGCACGGATACCTGTGGATTTGGTTTACCTGAAAAGGAGAACACAAGGGTGACTCGAGTAAAGTTCACCACGTCGCATCAGGAGCCCAACTTGTTGAATAGTGGCGAGAGCCCATGGTCTACAAGCAAGGTGACCAGTGGACACCCTGTGAAGGCTGAGTAAGGTAGCCGGCACGGGTCGACCAGAAGCCCACCAGAGGGCGATATTGGGGGCTGTGAACTGGTGCCTAAGAGTGCTGACTTTATGCACGGCCTGTCCAGCTTTGATTTTGCCGATGGACACAGACTTTGAAAGGTTCCTATTGGAATGAAGATTTCTTCATAGCGAGCAATGATTGTTTCCTCTGAGCACAGGTTTTATATTAGTGGGCCATACATAAAGTGAATAGCTAAAATTTGGCGTATAAAGGCACAGAGTAATTGGCTTACAAACTTTCCGAGTGGAGGAACATTCCATAAGTTTTAGAATTAAGGTCCTGATGTTACTTAATTTCATGTTAGGGTTAAAGAATTTTGAACGGGTGCCAGGTTCGCAAATGTGGATTTAGTTCGTGGATTTGCCAACCTGGGCGATACACACGTGCGGTAAAATGAAGGGCGGAGGGATTTACGGCTTCTTGAGCATTGCCATTCTAGTTGGGTCTCTTCATTTCTGAACTTGGGAGCAGGTTGCAGCTGCCTCAGCTTGATCCCTACGTTAGCTGTCAAGGCTCCTTTCCTGCAATACGTCCCTAAGCCGAGACACATGGACCTACCCAGAGGAATTCGGGGCTGTTGAGTAGCCGTGCAGAGTTATGCTGACATATCCACTGCCCACGCTGCTCTGCTTAAACATTCACTGCCCCGGCTCTCCTCCTTCAGCCAGCAACATGTCGTCTGTTTTGAAAGATGGAGGAGGACGTTGCAATTGGTGTTAGACATGTGGGTTAATGTGTTAATGTCGGACTTGTGGGTTTGGACCACACTGCTTTTGGATGTCTGCTTAATGAACACTTAACCGTTATATATGATTCTCACTTAGACATGAGTTTCTGTGCCCCTGTTTGTCTATGAGAGCCAGAGTCACAAATAGGATACCTAGCAGTGGGGCAATGGTAAAAGTCATCTTAAGATGGAGAGTAGCTATATGTTTGACCTTGTCCTCATGGTAATTCTTCTTCCTTTTCTATCCAGAGGTCAGACCAAGCCACCCTTTACTCGGTTTTTTTCTGGGGAAACTATGGGAAGTGGGAATAATGAAAATTTGTAAGCCGACTTGCTTTGAGCCACCAAAATGGAGTGATCTTTAGCTGGGTTTAGACTACCTCTGGGAAGACAGCTGGGCTGTGAAATAGATGCGCATCAGTGCTTTCGTGTGTTCAGGAACCATAAGTCTTTTCCAGAGGTTAAAAAAAAATGGGATCTTGATAGTGAGGGGAGAGGAAGCATTGAGGAGCTAGAGGAAAGTTGTGTTTCACCGTTGTTCTCTAGTACCCTGTGCAGGCTTGTCTCTTCCCCAAGACCTTACTTAAGGGAATGTCCAGTGTACTGCAAATGGGCTTTGGCTCTCTACCCAGCATTCCCTGTTCATTCACAATGAGATTTTTTTTGTGCTGGTGTTGCCTGATCCCTTTGATACCTCGTGATCGCACAGGCTGGTATGCTTATTCCATGTGGGCTCTGTTGTTTCTGAGCTACATGGCCGCTTGCTTACCCTTCAGGCCTTTAAGACCTCAGACGCCATATCTTTTGATAGCAGGGCACCATCAGCTTTCTTGACCACATTTGCTTATGCAACCGCTTAGACTTCAGGGAACGTGTCGGGAAGGTGAGCATCATAGAATGCCAATGTAATAGAACAAGGTATTCTTGCAATGAGAGAGTCCTTGAGTGGAGGCCCAAAGGCCATCTGCTACCTTAATAGGACACCTATAAAGATATGGACATAGGTGTATTTCCCCATGCTCACAGATAAATATATTTACATCTGTGCGTGCCTTTCTTTAGACCTCTATAACTGGCCCGTGCTTCCTAGGTCGCTCTGCTATTCCCTTTCATTTCCCTCTTGTGCCCACTGCCATGCTCAGTCTTCATTTGGGTTTCAGTAAATCCTCTTGGTTCCTTCACCCTTGATCACGCCCTACCAGGATTCCTGCATCGACCTCACCACGGATTTGCATCCACTTGTTGTTCCCTTGTCTCTGGGTTTCTTGACATCACTCCCTTTCCCCCCAACTCCCTCTTTCCCGTGGCCCTCCCCCGAAGCGTTGGTCCCCTTTTTCTCTCCAGCAGATTGTGCATCCAGCATCTCTTTTTAGACATACAGTAGAGGTAATAACATGCACAAACACAAGACAGAGCGAAAGTAAGTACCAAAAGAAAGAAAACAGCCAAAATCCAATGACCATCAAAGAAAACACAACTCCTCAAGAAAGGAAAGCTCGTAGTTAGTTCACGGACTGTTTCTTGGCCCTTAGCAATGTTTTCCAGTCCAGTCTGTGCGGGCACCAAGTCCTGCCCCTAAACTCCTCCTTTGGCAATCCCTGGGGACCTTATTGCTCCACTTCCTTGCTCTTCTGCTGCACCCCCTTAGTGCTATGCCTCGGTGTGGCGGGATCCGTTCCCACACTGTGTCTCCAGTGTTGTCCCTTCTAGGTCTATGGGTCTTTGAGGGACGTCGTGTCTCATCTTGGGCTGGCCATGTGGTCTTCTGTGTGGACTGTCTTCTCTGAGTGGAAACATCATCCTCAAGGCAGGACCCCGGAGCAAACTGAGTGACTTTCTCTCCAGCAGCTTCTAGGTAGGCTGTGCCACATGAGGGGCCCTGAGGGGCCTGTGTAAACCTGAGTCTGCTGGAGGTTAGAAAAGCAGTCCACAGATGTGTTTGTGCTTGGGGGAAACAGTGGGTGCTGTCAGCAATACTCGGAGAAAAACAATTAAGTTCTGTAAAGCCTTAATTTTGAGGGATTTTCCGTCTTTCTGGGTGTCCATCTTTTCAGGATATGCGCAGGGAGGGCTTTTTTTTTTTTTTTTTACTTATGACTGATGAATCCACGGCCCTCTCCCCACTATTTTAACAGCAGTTGGTGTTGTAAGTATCACTTGGTATGGGCCAGTCCACCTAGGTTCTAAGGTGTCAGGTTGGTGCTTCTTTACCTATGTCCAGTTTCCTGGTTGCACGTTGTTGGCTGCCTGTTCCCTTTCCCTTGGTTAGGCCCAAAATGAAGGTGTCAGAGCAGATGATTTGTCTCTCACCTGTTGCACAGGCTGCAGGCACTCGATGAGGGAACGATTAGTGACTTCCATTATTTCTATTTCCTTCAATCTTGGGAGGATTTGGGGAAGGTCTGCCAAACATAAATTCAAATGGGGTCATACTTTTCACAAAGGGAGCGCATCAGACTTGAAGTAGGGCAAAAGGTAAAGTAAGGATCAACCCAGTTCTCGCCAGGTCCTAAGTGCAACTTAACGAACAATTCCTTTAGGGTTCTGTTTATTTTTTCTACTTGCCCTGAAGAGTTTCCAGTTAATATTTAGAAGCATTGCTAAGACTTTAGTAATTTGAGCAATAAATGTTGGGCCATTGTTGGACCCCAAGGTGGTGGGAAGGCCAAATCTAGGGACAATTTTAGTTACTAATAATTTACACACAGTGGCAGCAGTTTCCTTCTTTGTTGGGAAGGCTTCCACCCATCCAGAACAGGTGTCTACGAACACCAGCAAATATCGGTAACCATACTTTCTAAGTTTGATATCCATAAAGTCCACCTCCCAGAATTCTCCAGGACTACTACCTCGAGCTCATGGTTGGGATTGCTCCTTTTCTTTCTGGGGTTGTTTACGCGAGCACAGTGCAAACAACGGTGGGTGACATCTGCCACCCAGTGTCCAAGCCTGGGTATGTAAAAGTGCCTGAGAAGCAACTGAGACAGTTTAGAGAGGATCCCAAATGCATACCTTCATGTAGTCCTTGAATCAGATCTCTCCCAGAGCTTCTGGCATGAATCTTCTTCCATCAGGATGGAGTAGCCACCCTGGATGCTCCTAGTCTTTTTGGCAGGCCAGCTCTTGGCTTATCTTTAGATCATTTTCTGAGTATGTAGGTTGTGGCTGTAACACTGGGGATGGCATGGTCACAGCCACTACCTTGGGGATTTGTGGTATAGTCCTGGCATTCGAGATCCACCGGTCTGGGAGACTGGTTAGGAGTGGTTCAAACATAGGTCCCCCTACCACAGCAATATCCTGTCCCAGTGTAAGCTTTCTAGCTTCTATGACTAGGATGGCCGTGGCAGCCTCAGTTCGCATGCAGCTCAGCCATCCTGCAGCTACAGAGTCCAGTTTCTTTGAAAGATAGGCCACAGGTCTCTTCCATGGCCGCAAGTTCTCAGTTAGCACTTCTTTTGCTGTGCCTCTGGCCTCACATAGACAATTGGAAGGGCTTTACTATGTCTAGTAGGGCAAGAGAGGTTGCCCATATGAGCGACTTTTTAAAGGATTCAAACGCTTGTTGTTCTACTTCAGACCATTTAAGTTCTTTTTCCTTTCCCCAGTACTTGCATATAGGGGTTTCATTGTTTTTGCAAATCCCAAATTCCACAATGGACAGTACCCCACAGCTCCTAGAAACTCTTGCAACTGCCTCTTAGTCTCAGGGACTGGGATTTTGAGGATCGCCTCAGTGCGGCTGGGGGACAAGGTCCGTTTTCCCTCCTCCAGTTGGTAGCCTAGGTATACATCTTTATGGACACACAGTTGAGCCTTTCTTGCAGATACCCTGTACCCCAATGGGCCAAGGACTATTATCAGGTCCTTGGTAGCCCGTTGGCATTCCTCCAGGGTTTCGGAGGCCAGGAGGAGGTCATCTGCATGCTGGAGCAAGGTGGTTTGGGGGTGTTCCTCTTTGTGTCCCTGTAAGTCTTCACTGGGTTGATGTGCAGGGGACACGGGTATGGAGAACAAAGCATCCTTTAAGTCCAAAACAGTATAACAAATCCAGTTTGACGGGATAGTACTCAGGAGGGTCTCGGGTTTTGGCACGTGGGGTGGCCAGTTTCTATCCTCTCATTTGCCTCTCTGAGATCCTGCACCGGTTGGAAGTCCTCAGTTCCCGGCTTCTGCATGGGCAGCAGGGCAGCATTCCATGTGGACTTGCAGAGGACCCAAATGCCTGTCCTATTTAGTCTGCAAGTGGGAACAGAAATACCCACCTTTGCTATCCAGGGAGTAGGGTTAGCTTGACACACCGGTGTAGCTGAGCTCAGAAGTTGTACAACCCCAGGCACCTGAAGTTCTTAAAGGTCTGGCAGGTTGTTCTCTGCCCAAACAAAAGGAATATCTTTTAGCGATTTATCAAGAAGTTCCTTTGAGGCGGTCTCTTCTGCTCCTTGATAAAACACATATCACTCTGACATTGGAGCGGTGAGCAAAATTTTTGGCTTTTCAATTTCAAGGGTTAAGGTGGTTGTAGCAGATGAGAATGTAATTATGGCTGCCATTTTTCATAATAAGTCACGATCAATTAGGGGAAAGGGGCATTGAGGCATTACCAGGAAGGAGCGTGTAACTGTCTCTTGTGCTAAATCTGTTATTCTGGCCGTTGTCCTTGTGTGTGCTTGGGTCTGCCCTGGGTCCCCTGTAATGAAAGCCTTTCCTTTTGACAAGGCACCTGTAGTCTTTTCTGAAACCAAGAAGGTGACCCCTTTGTCCACCTAGAAATTTACTGGCTGGCTCCCTACATGGAGAGTGAACATGGGCTCATTGGGGTCAAGTGAAACAGAGCCTGGACACCTTTATTCAGCTTCGAGCATTATTGTCTGTAGCTTCGATTTTTCTAGGCGAGGACTAGGCCCGTTTTGTCTAGTGGTGGCTCATCCGCCTCTCCTGGGCTTTTCAAGGCACTGATTTTTCCAATGTCACTGTTTTGTATAGTAGGTACCTGGATACTTCCTCAGGACTAGGCGAGTGAGAAGCAGGATATTAGGGTTAGCCATTCTTAGTTGAACCAAAACTGCTCTGGTCGTTCTCGCAAGCCTTCTGAACACCCATTTCCTTCATGACATTGACATTCCCTTGGGCGACGTCTGCACAGCCTACCTCCCCAATATCAGCTAGTTCATTTACACTTCCTAGCTACTTTATTTTCTTTTCATGGTGGCTTCTGTCATCCCCAAATGGCTTCACTCTTGTCAAAGCTGTTTCAGCTTTTCCCAGAGATCCTACACAGTCGCCATTGTAGCCGAGAGGTAACAGGATCTCTGACCATGACCAAGATGACACCCACCAGTCCAAACATGTGGAAGGGCGCTGCCTAGGGAGCTGGGTGAAGAGGCCTGGGAGTTAGCCCTGCCTGGTCCCGGGAGCCAAAAGTTTCCCTTTTCCCCTCCATTCCCTTTGCCTTTCTCCTGGTTTTTCAAACAAGCTGCTCTAGCCCTATAACGCCAAGCACAAAATTGTCATAATTCTTAATGAAAACGTATCTGGTACCCAAATTATAAATGTGACAATTTGGTCACATTTCAAAAACACTGAAAATTTTATGCTTTTAAAATATATTTTGAATGTCATATATATCGATAACTATGAAACTAAAGAATAAAAACCAAAAAAAAAATATTTCCTAAATTTAAAACTTGAGGCGTTATAGGGCTAGTGTTCTTCCAGATTTGGTTTGTTCCTTCTTACAGGCTGGTTTTCCGTGGCCCAGGCTTAGGCCAATGGCGTTCGGAAGCCTAGGCGGGGTCACTGTTACCTTTAGGCTTTCAGCGATGCTGCTTCAGGCACTTTTGGGGACAGCTCTTACTTAATACACAGCTCCTCTGCCATGATGTTCCAGCCAGAAATTCCAATTTCCCTTAAGGTTCCCTTTAGAGATTTGAGCATCAGCCCCGCCAGCAGGCGTCTTGGAGGGCCTTGGGGCCACCCAAGCAGTGGTCTTCCTAGCCTGTTGTCCAGAAAAATGGTTGGACCAAAAGTTTGCCCTCGGCGCCTAGTCCTTGACCCCTTCCCACGGACTGAGGCATGAGATTCAGGGCAACCCAGGGGTGCGCTCTCAAGTGGGGTTTATTGACCTGGAGGCAGCAAGCTGTCAATCGCCTCCTTGTTTTGTGCTTTCTAGATGGGACTTAGCAGCTTGATGCTGAGGAATTGCCCCCTTGCATGAATCGTGTCCAATTGGGATAGAGTTGATACAGAGAGGCTGGGCAAACAAAAGCTGATTGATTCACCTTGCAACTCTATTTGAACACAGTATCGTTTTGAGAAAGGAGAATGATGGGTAGAGAATGGTACGCTTTCCCATCCAACCGTGATTCACCGGGAACAGTTCGGTAGAGTGCCAGGAAAGTGGGCGGAGATGCCAGAACTTAGAGCACTTCTCCTCTCGAGGAGCAGTAGGAGACCTTCATCCCCAGTGCACCCAGGAACCCCTAAGGCAGGCGTCCTCAAACTGTGGTCCATGGGGCACATGTGGCGCGATGCCATTTATCCCACCCTCGGTGTGTTTTTGCTGCCACTGCCTGTCCTGCTTAGCAGCCGACTCGTGCAGTGTGCATAGGAATTTGACCATAGGTTTTTTGAAAACCATAGTCTGGCCCTCCAACGGTCGGAGAGACAATGAACTGGCCCCCCTGTGTAAACAATTTGAGGACCCCTGCCCTAAGGGATCCTGGACTTCAGGTCACTATTGTCCCAGCCCTGAACCCTCCCTGAACATTCTACCCCTAGTAGAGGCACCAGGGGCATTTGGTCCGCGGGTAACTTACAAGCCTTTTACTCAAATGGAACCCGAGAAAATTAAAAATGACACAGGCAGTTACTCTACTTTTGATCCCTGTTGACTCCGCCTGTAGCATCCCAATATTACAATTTAACCCTAAAACGCCGATCATAACCTTTCCCTAACATTTAATGAAATGAATATAAATGTATATATATTGATAACTATGAATGTAATGAATCAAAACGAAATTTTTTTTTTGCCCCCAAATTTAAAAGTGAAGCGTTATAGGGTTAAAAAGAAGGATGGTTCTTATCAGAGGGGCCAATGCCTTAGGATCATAAGTGAAGCGGTGATCCCACTGCACCCAGTAGTGCCCAAACCCTGGACCCCCCTAGGGGAAATTGTGAATGCTTTTACCCCCGTGCCAGTACTTAGAATGAACAAACACACACGCCTGATAATCCTAAGATTTTTACTTACTTCCTGTGATACTCACCTACTTTCAAGGGCACTCCCACCTCACAATCCTAGCCTTGTCTCAGTTAAACTGTTCACCCTTTTGTGCGTTTGTTGGTTTTTCCAGAAGTTCTCAAGTTACCAAAGCCCCTAATCCAAGTGTGCCAGCTCCAGGACCACCGTCTCCTGGACCACTTCAACCTTATCCATCCTAGCGCTGAATGGACAACCCCTCCCAGCAGAGCAGGAAGGGTGTGGACCCAAAGCCCCACTTCGCCCCTTTTGTGAGCAGGAAGTAGCTAGAGATGTCGTCGCCCAGTACCCCAAAGATTTGAGTCCACATCTCTTCAGGGTGGAATGTTAGGTAGCTGGCATAGGGACTGGGGTGTCCATTACACATGCTCAGAGGGCCCAGTTAGCGGCCCAGGAGGAGTGGCACACTGTGCGTGCTCAGAGGTCCAGGTTTCCGGCCAGGAAGGGCAGGTCCACCTGGGTGGGCGCTGCACCTGCATCGACCCACCTAGGCCAAGTATATTCAATTCAGCCACTAGGATCGACCAGGGTTGCCCACCACACCTCCCTAACTCTCCTAAACCTCACTTGGATCACAAACCAGGCTTTGGCGTGATTCTTTTTCACGCAGAACCAAGGACCGAGGGATATCTGTCCCCAGGGAGATCTGACCAACCCAGGAAAGCTCTTTGGAGGCAGCAGGAGTGGACGTGAGTGGCTGGTGGATACTGTTCAGATGCATGGCTTTCTGCTTGGAAGGGTTTTTAGTCTCGGCTGACAGGATCAGAGGAGGTAGTATGTCTGGATCACATAGTATCCATGTCCACAAATGAGCTGCCCATTCTAAAGTCCTGACAGTGCGTTTGGAAAACACTGTGCTTTGGAATGTCACTCCTTGCAGAGGGCAGTGGGAGGGGCTGGGACCCAGGTATGCTGCCCCTTACTCCCAGTTGCCGGTTTCTGGATCCTGATTATATCTCTCACAGGATCAGTTAGTGGGCTTGTTGTCGGCCTCAGGCTTTGTTCACCAAGGTCCTCCAGCTAGGTGGTGGTGTGTGTGCATGAGCAGAGGCTTCCTGCCAATCCCCCATGAGTTGAAGAGCTCCCCTGGTGTGGGCTCCGTGAAAGAGGTGCCCCAGACAGCAGGACTACCCAGGAGGGTGGGCCCTGCAGGAACCGGAGGGCCATTCCCCCTGTGGAATGACCTCAGAGCCCCGCCTCTCTCACTGTCCAGCTGCCGGGGCTGTGGACCCTAAGCTTCATGCCTCACATAGGAATAGACACAGGGTGAGGCGACTGCAGCACCTGCTTTTGCTGGTCTAATCCAGCCTGAGATCATCCTAGCATCAGCCCTCTGCCAGGGTCTTTTTTTCCCTCTCCTTTTATAGGGGCTCATACAACAAAAACCACAATATGTGCAAACACCTCTGATATAAGGCACATTTGTACATTCATTGCCCTCATTATTCTCAAAATATCTTCTCTTCACCCAAGCCCCTGGCCTCAGCTCCTCATTCCCCCCGCCCCCATTCTCACTACCCCTCCTCATAAATCCTTCATCATTTACTAATTATTATTTTGTCATAACTTGCACTGTCTGATGTCCCCCTTCACCCCCTTTTCTTTTGAGGTTTTATGTAGATCCTTGTCATCGGTTCCCTGGTGCCAGCCTACCCTCCCTCCACCCTCCCAGCATCCCCATTCATAACACTGGTCCTAAAGGGCTCATCCACCTTGAATTCCCTGTGTTTCTAGTTCCTACCTGTCCCAGTGTACATTCTCTGCTCTAGTCAGATTTGTAAGTTATAATTGGGATCTTGATAGTGAGGGGAGAGGAAGCATTGAGGAGCTAGAGGAAAGTTGTGTTTCACCATTGCTGTCTAGTACCCTGTGTAGGCTTGTCTCTTCCCCAAGACCTTACTTAAGGGAATGTCTAGTGTACTGCAAATGGGCTTTGGCTCTCTACCCAGCATTCCCTGCTCATTCGCAATGAGATTTTTTTGTGCTGATGATGCCTGATCCCTTTGATACCTCGTGATCGCACAGGCTGGTATGCTTATTCCATGTGGGCTCTGTTGTTTCTGAGCTACATGGCCGCTTGCTTACCCTTCAGGCCTTTAAGACCTCAGACGCCATATCTTTTGATAGCAGGGCACCATCAGCTTTCTTGACCACATTTGCTTATGCAACCGCTTAGACTTCAGGGAACGTGTCGGGAAGGTGAGCATCATAGAATGCCAATGTAATAGAACAAGGTATTCTTGCAATGAGAGAGTCCTTGAGTGGAGGCCCAAAGGCCATCTGCTACCTTAATAGGACACCTATAAAGATATGGACATAGGTGTATTTCCCCATGCTCACAGATAAATATATTTACATCTGTGCGTGCCTTTCTTTAGACCTCTATAACTGGCCCGTGCTTCCTAGGTCGCTCTGCTATTCCCTTTCATTTCCCTCTTGTGCCCACTGCCATGCTCAGTCTTCATTTGGGTTTCAGTAAATCCTCTTGGTTCCTTCACCCTTGATCACGCCCTACCAGGATTCCTACATCGACCTCACCACGGATTTGCATCCACTTGTTGTTCCCTTGTCTCTGGGTTTCTTGACATCACTCCCTTTCCCCCCAACTCCCTCTTTCCCGTGGCCCTCCCCCGAAGCCCTCCCCCGGTCCCCTTTTTCTCTCCTGCAGATTGTGCATCCAGCATCTCTTTTTAGACATACAGTAGAGGTAATAACATGCACAAACACAAGACAGAGCGAAAGCAAGCACCAAAAGAAAGAAAACAGCCAAAATCCAATGACCATCAAAGAAAACACAACTCCTCAAGAAAGGAAAGCTCGTTGTTAGTTCACGGACTGTTTGTTGGCCCTTAGCAGTGTGTTCCAGTCCAGTCTGTGCGGGCACCAAGTCCTGCCCCCAAAGTCCTCCTTTGGTATTCCCTGGGCACCTTGTTGCTCCACCTCCTTGCTCTTCTGCTGCACCCCCTTAGTGCTATGCCTCGGTGTGGCGGGATCCGTTCCTGCATTGTCTCTCCAGTGTTGTCCCTTCTAGGGCTATGGGTCTTTGAGGGACGTCGTGTCTCATCTTGGGCTGGCCATGTGGTCTTCTGTGTGGACTGTCTTCTCTGAGTGGGAACATCATCCTCAAGCCTGGTGGGCCAGGATGTGCTCCACTCTCCCCTCCTCCCCCTTTGTCTGCTCCGTATTCTCCATCAGATATGTCCCTCTCCCAGAGCTGCAGATTCAGTGCCATCCTATGAAAAAACATATTTGGTCGTGGGAGGGGGGCCTGGTGGGGGAGGATCTGCTCAGATCTTTCGAGGGTCCAGGAGAGGGTGACTGCTCAGCTGGGCACAGGCATATGGGGCTCTGAGCTCTGGCTCCAGACACTGGTTGGGAATGTGGCTTTGTTGTTAACCAGTTGTGTTCCTGTTGGTCAGTACCTGTGTCTTTTTGAGTGAGTTTTCTCATCTGGAAAGTAAAGGTATTCCAGGGTCTAGTGTCCCATGTCACTAAGTGATCGAGAGGGGTTAACCCGAACCTGATTCAAACCATGTGGACATGTCAGGCGCATTCTAGATCTGGGGTGGCGATTCAGAGTCCAGGACAATGATAATGTCCAAGAGGTGATATAGGTGGCTTTGTATTGAAACGGGAAGCCCACTGTGGAGGTTTTGTCCTTCCGCTGATGGCCACTTCAACTCCTGCTAAAAGAGTTTCACTGGCTCAACAGCCGAGCCGGGAGCCAGTGCCATGAAAACCATGTGGCTAACTGGGACATAGGGCAGAGAGACATTTTTTACCTTGATGGCTTGGGAAGCCCCCCAATCTCCATGCAAACCTTCTGGTGTGAGTACTTTGGAAGCAATCATAGGCTGACAGTAATTCCAATCTTCCCTTTGACCATGTGTCCGTTCTCTTTTTTGAACCTGAGAAGATGGCCCCTGTGTCCTCCAAGATATTTCCTGGCTGGCCCCCAACTTGGACAGTTAGCACGGGAACCTGGGGGCCAGTGAAACAGAGCCCTGAGACATTCCTTCAGCTTCCTCAAGCGTTATTGTCTCTCACTTGGGTTTTTCTAGGCGAGGACGAGGCCCGTCCTCTCTAGTGGAGGTTTGTCCGTCTCTCCTGGAGTTTTCAATGCAATGTTTTTTCCAATGTCTGTCTCTTCTGTAGTAGGCACCTGGATCCTTCCTTCCTCAGGGCTTGGCGGTGCCACAGGCCAGTCTCTCCGTGAGTGGGCCATGATCTCTTTTTCTGAGTCTCTGTTGTGTCTCATGGCAATTCCTAGTATTTTAGCTATTTCTTTGTCTCTGTCGTGGTAGGGTCATCTGTGTTGTGATACACCCAATAAGACACTTCTACCAAATCACGAAGATTGTTCCCTTCAAATGCTTCCCATTTCTTTTTCATGTCTGAGGCGGGCTGAGTAATAAAGGCAATACTTATTTCCCTCTTGTTTTTGGGGGCCTCTGGGTCATTGGGGGTACAAAGAACGCAGGCTTCCATCAGCCACTCTAAAAAGGCAGGCAGGCAGGCCGACAGACATTCGCTTGTAGGCGCCTGAAAATTCTCACTGACCTTAGATAAATGCATAGGTTTCCTAGTTGTCCCGCGGAGGCCCTGCAAGAGAGACTGGTGATACCTGGCTAAGCCCTCGGGGCCTTACTGGGAGTTTGGGTCCCACATTATTCGTGGAGTGGTAAAAAGAGTTTCTCTCCACTGGGGAGTGCCCGCTGGCTGACCATCAGTTCTATTGACTGCTTTCTGGGCCTCTCTCTGGAAGGGCTCCCCTTCCTCTGCTGTGAACAGCACCTGCAGAAGTGGCTGGCACTTGTCTGAGGTGGGCTGCTGCATGTGGAAAAGCTAGTCTAGCAAAGAAATCAGACCTTGTGGTTTCTCAGACAGGGGGTTTTGTTTATTCCAATTATGCAATCCTGGGGGAAAAAATGGGACATAGACCCAAAGAGGGACTCTTGGGGTTTCCCCAGGTGTTTGGGCTGCTTGCCTTAAGCAGAGAATGCTGCTGACCAGTGATCCTTCTTGGGGGGTGGAGAGGACATGCCAGCCCTAGTGCACGTGTTGGGGGGTGACTTTAAAAGAAGTGGTATTTCTCTTCCTTTTGCCCCCATGAACTGATAGGCAGGCAGCGGTCACAATGGGTCTTAAGCCAGCTCTCCCGCTCCTGAGTCGTCCTGCAAAGTGGGATAAAGAGGACGGGGATGGGGAGGGGAGGAGAGGGACGGCCTCCACTTTGGTGGCTTTAGGAATTTGGACCGGTTGTCTTTCCTGGTCATGCCATGTTTCGTGAAATCTTGGAGAAAAGAACCCATTCTGTTGGGGGAGGGAGTAAGTCATTTATATATGCTGGCTTACTAGTGGCCCTATCAAGTCACACATCAATTTTATCTAACCCTAACCCTAACCCTAACCCTAACCCTTACCCTTACCCTTACCCTTACCCTTACCCTTCAGAAGACCCCACCAGAAAGCCAGCCTTTGGTGGTGGTGGTGGTGGTGAGCCCTTTTCAGTATATAATGTCTGGCTCTACATTTTGCCAGACCTGTTAGATTGACTAAGTGCCCTTTTGGCATAGTGGTTACAAGTTGAGCTGACATCACAAAGGCCAGTAATTTGATACCACCATCAGCCCTGTGGCAGAAACCTGGTGCTTTCTGCTTCCATGGAGTTAGTCTTGGAGAGTCACAGGGACAGAGCTACCCTGTACCATAGGATCCTGTTCAACAGGGTCCCTCAGTATGAGCTAGTATTGACTTGATGGCCATGAGTTTAGAGGGCAATTTTGGCTTCCTTTTAAAAGGAACCTCATTCAGTGAACTGACTCTTTCTGGTCAATCCTTTCCTCTGACTCTGGTCTGAATGTAGCACCTCACCTGGGGAGTGAAGAGGTCTGAAGCTTGGAGCTGCCTCCCAATGAAAGAAAGTAAACCATGATAGTTCATAAAGGCACTTGTGTAAATTGTAAACCACCAACCTTGGCTTAATTCATTTTTTAATTGGATAGAAATACTCTAATTATGTTGATGACAAATAAACCAAACATATATATGTGGATACACACATACACACACACAAATACACACACACAAGACGGATGTTTAGGGGCATCTACCCAGCTCTGTCAGAGAGATTTGTCCCAGGTCTGGGCATAGGAGTCAGTCTTCTTGCATTTCAGTGTCTGGCTCTGTACCTGACCTTAAGCCTCATGACCTTGATCAGATTGCTTAACATCTCTGAGCCCTTTTGGCAACACCGTGTATCAGGGCTGAGAAGGGGCACTGAGTAAGCCCTGACACATGGTGGTGGAGGGACTCAGCCAAAATAAAGCATACAAGGGTAATGACAATGGCATTCTCTCCAGTGTGGGCCTCAGAGCAGCTCTGGTTCTAGAAAATCCCACAGAAATAATTTTACCAACCTGGGCCTTCAGCCCTCACACCAAACTTAACACGTTTCTAATCCACACAATGTTTACAGCTTTGGGATCTCATCCCTCTCCTTCTTCCAAGAGACCAAGGAGAATGGAGTGTTTGAGCAATATCCAGGCCACATGACCATCTTTCTCAGTTCTTAACTCACCTTTTCCTCTCTCAAGCACAACTTTAATGTTTCCATGAGTGTCCGTGGCTATGATAAAGAATACATGTTATGGGAGGTAATCAGGGCCTGCGTCTTCCATAAACCATTGCCAAAGACTCTTTACAGATAGGTAATGGTAGGCCCATATGTTTTACTTACCTATTGCTGCATAGTGACTTTCAATCCCACTCAGTGTATTATTTGCTCATAATTTTGTAATTTGAGGAAGGTTTGGCTGAGGCAGCACATCTCCACTCCACGTGGCATTGGCCAAACCAGCTCAAGCAGCGAGACCCGGCAAGATGGGTTTGCTTTGGTTCATAGGTCTAGGGCCTGGGTTCTTGCTGTTGCATTGGCTCCCCAATTTCCCTCCATGTGATCGTATCATGTGCTTGCCTTTAGCTTCCTCACAGCAGGGTGATTTTCAAGATAGATTTTTTTGTCAGGATAGTTGGGCTGTAGGCCCAGTGACAAAATCCCTTAAAGGGATTAAATTGAATGCATAATTTAATACGTGACTGCCAAATATCCCCCAGAGCACACAAGTTAAAACCACAAGACTTCTCCCTAAGAGAGGTTCCTTGTAGCTTTTGATTGTCTTCTAAGTCCCTTTTCCTTTTCCACAATAATGTCTGGGTTGCTTTATCAATCATCTTCTTTCTTTTTATGTAGCACTATCTCTGGCTGTTTAGTCCAAGCCAATGCAGTTCCTTCCCAAAGTTACTGGGTTTCCCTTGCACTGGATTACATGATGCATTCAATTTTATGAAAGCCATGTCCCCACATCTCTTTGAAATGGGTCCCTCTCTGTTTTAGGTTGCAATTCAGCCTATTTAGGCTGTAGCACAGCCTTCTGGAGACTCTTAGAAAAACTTTTGTGTACACGAGACTGTCTACAAGGCACTGGATTACATTCTTTTGTGATCTTAGTACAGGGCATGAAAGCTATCTTCTTGATCTGATCCAACGCAGAAGCCCTGCTCATGCCATTCCTATTATGGGACATTATTTTTGGCAAGAACGACTTGGGGTTGAAAAATAGGTTTTGTTAGGCAGATAGGCAGGAATGAGATGTCCATTGACGCATGCCCAGGAGAACCAAGCATAGAACAAAAGCCTAGGTTTTCCCGCTGGTGGGTACGGATGGGCGTTAAACCTGGATCAGCCCACCTGGGCCAGGTGATTGCAATTCAGCCAATGGGATCGACCTGGGGTCATTCACCATGCCTCCCCCCGGGAATCCTTGAAAAGGCAGGAGCGAGGGGGAGAAAGGAAAAACTGGAGACAGGAACTGGAGAGAGAACTTGAGAAAGAACATGAGACAGGTCTTTTTTTGGAGGAAAACTTAGGAGAGAGATCTTTGCGTGACCTCGAGCAGTCTCTGCCAGGCTGCATGGTGGGGAGCAATCCTAGGGGTGGCGCGTAAAACCTGAAACTTCTTTTAACTTTCATTAAACTCACTTGGATCACGAGCCAGGCTTTGGCGTGAATTCTTTCTCATGCAGAGCCAAGAACTGAGATGTAACTCTAGCCCGGAGAGAGATCTTACAGTTCATATTTAAGTCCAGCAAGTCCCTGCTCCTTCACAGTTCATATTTTCTGCTAAAAAAAGCACACAACTAAACCCCAAACAGAAGTAACTTCTTTAGCTTTTCTTTACCCTTCTGTAGTTTATAATTATTTGTCTGTTGCCTCCATTGTTAATGACGCTGAGAGTTCAGATTCTAGATAAAGCAGAAGAATGTCACTGCCACCTAAAATAGTTGCTCTTAGTGTTAGTTGGTGCCCAATCAATCCCTGCCCATCCACTCACTTGCTGCCATTGAGTCAATTCTGACTCATGGCAGCAGAGTATACTTGCCCTGGTAGGTTTCTGAGACTATACATCTGTACAGTAGAAAGCTTCAGCTTTCTCTCTCAGAGCAGCTGGTAGTATTGAACTGCTGACCTTATGGCTAGCAGGACAATATGTTACCAGGGATCCTTTTCAAGACTGTTCCCTTTCAGAAACAGATCACCAGGCCTGCTTTCCTAGGAACCTGTGGGTGGGTTTGAAGCATCAACCTTTTGGTTAATATGCAAGTGCTTAACAAATGGGCTTTATCGTGTATCTTTTGCCTAAAGAGTCACTTTCAATGGCCCTGGCTTGTTTCATGGGAAGGGCCAGTTCAGGGGCTCCCGGACAGATGGTGGGGTAGGATCCTTATTTAGTAGGGCCATATTGGGTGGGGCGGCAGGGAAGTGTGTGTGTGCTGTATGCGTGTGTAATCTGCATCTTTAACAAATGCCCCCCCCCACTCAAATGAGAAACACTGGCGCCAATTGTCCTCTGCCTCTCTTGCTACTGCCTTTTTTGGGATTTTTCTGGCTTTTAGCAGCCCTGGAGGCCCCTCCTATCTAGGCAGGAAAAGGAGCCAATAAATAAGTTCACACTAAGGTGCTAGAGAGTGATAACAGCTAATCCCTTCCAAGGGCAATTGCTCTCAGAAAGAAAGAAAAAAAAGAGAGAGAGAGAGAGAGCTCAGGGGGTTGGGGGGAGCAATTTAACTCCAATGAAGAGTGTCTCCTGGAAGAGTCCTACACTTTGTCGCTGCAATGGGAGTCATATATGAACATGTGTGTGTGTGAAACCCCTCACATCAGTCTCTTCTTCTGCTTTTGTGTAAATTGGACTTTAAACACATTCTCTAGGAAGTGTTTGAATGCCTCTGTTTATGGAAGCTTCTTGACAGAAGGGGGATTTTTATCTCTTTTGTTCAGTGAGAGAGCCCCAAGGTCTGGCATTTAATAAGTAAGTAGCAAGCTGGTTGAATGAATGAGTGAATGAGTGAGTGAGGTAAAGAAGCCTTCTGCAGCCTTCCAGGTCGAGACTGGCCCCCTCAGAAGCCTGGCTCTTGTCTAAAGTGAGGTACACCTCTCCCCCTTCCCATTTCATGCTTCCCCGTGGTCTGCCTGGGATTGAGCTGAAAAATGATTTTTCATGCATGTCATCCTAATTATATCATTATCCCTCACAGCAAAGCTCTCTGACCACCCTGAAGACCTGTATTTAATGTGAGGAAAGGTGATTTAATGGAGTGGAGAGCGCAGCATAAAACAGACAACCCTTTCAGAATAGCAGAGCAGGCTGTCCCTCCAAGGGGAAAGGGACAAAAAGGGAAAAGAAAAATGGCGAGGGAGGGGGGGGCAACTCTCACTCTCCTAATAGGCTGAAATAAGAAGTCATTTTGGTCAACTTCATCAGAAGACAAACCTGAAAGGGGCCCCTTGCCCTCCCCGCCAGTGCATAACTGACTTACCATGCATTTTACCGTGGAGCTGATTATGCGCTGAGTTGTGGCAGACGGGGAGAGTTTATTGACATATGGTCTCCCTTCACACCTTTTGTTACAGCCAGACATCAGGGACTGAGCTGCAGGATATTAAAGGATTTGGAAGCGTTATCAAGGAATGGTACATATTTATCAAAACCAGGGTGATATTACAAAGCTGGGTTGC
Organism: Tenrec ecaudatus; assembly: GCF_050624435.1. Taxonomy (NCBI): domain Eukaryota; kingdom Metazoa; phylum Chordata; class Mammalia; order Afrosoricida; family Tenrecidae; genus Tenrec; species Tenrec ecaudatus. The sequence continues at coordinate 14,331 of NW_027459130.1, read as the reverse complement.
TGCTACACCTGGGTGTGTTATGTGATTAAAAATAATGACAATGCATCCTCTTGATGGATTTTGCACCTGGGCAAATACTGAGCAGGTCTGCTGGACCACCCTTGGTCGAGAATTCACAGCTAACAACCCCTTTGGTCTCAGAAGAAAATTGTGGCTGCTAGCTCACACTTGGAATCCAGGTAGGGCAATGTTTAAGCACTTCACTGTTAACCGAAAGAGCAACACTTGGAATTCACCAGCTATCCCGAGTGAGAAAGATGTGACCATGTGCTGCCACAAAGATTACAGCCTTGGAAACCTTCCGTGAGGTTCTTTCCTGGCCTATAGGGTTGCTCGAGTCAGAATTGACTTGTCTTCCATGGCATTGAGCTGTTTTGAGTTTTGAATGGCTGAATTGGAGACTTCAGGATTGCAGGAAGATTTGAGAACAGCCTGAAATATGCAGGCGACCAGCCTTGCTTGCTGCAAGGGAAGAGGAGTTGAAGCACTTACTGATGAAGTTCAAAGATGATAGTCTTCAGTATGGATTACAACTCGAGGTTAAAAGAACAAGAATCCTCACCACTGAACCAATAAGCAACATGATAAACAGAGAAAAGATTTAAATGATGAAGCATTTCATCTTACTTGGACCCATCCACAACCAACGCTCATAGAAATATCTGTAAAGAAATCACTGGATAAATTGCTTTCAGTGAATTTGCTGCAAAAGGCCTTTTAAACATTTTTTTTGAACCAAGGTGACTTTGTCACCTTAAAAACTCAGGAGTATCCTATCCCAAGGCATGATTATTTTCATGTGGAAGCTGGAAAATGCATAAGGAAGTCCCATGAGAAGAATTGATGCATTTGAAATATGGTCCTGGTGAGGAATATTGAATACACCAAGGAACTTCTAGGAGAACAAACAAATCCATGTTGAAAGAACTACAGCCAGATTGATTCTTAGAAGCGAGGATGGTGACATTTGGCTTCATGTACTTTGGGTGTTATCAGGAGGGACCAGTCCCTGGAGTTGGACAGCATGCTTGGTCAAGACAAAAGGAGGACAAACCTCCACAAGATGAGTTGACACAGTGGCTCAAATGTAGGAATGGCTGTGAGAAATGCGCAGGGCAGCGTGTTGTTTTGTTATGCTGTACATAGAGTGGCCATGAATTGGAACCAAATTGACAGCACCTGGTTACGCAATGGACTAATGGCAAGATCAACCATTCAAAACCACCAGCCACTCCTCAAGAGAAAGATGAGGCTTTTTTACTCCTGTAAAGAGTCACAGTGTCAGAAAGTCACAGGGGGAATTCTACCCTGTCATATAGGGTCACTGTGAATCGGCATCGACTCTACGGACGTGAACGGCAACAACAACAACAACAAACGCACTAATGGTGGCTGGGTACATGTGCAGACACCCATCCACTCGCACTGGAGCTAAGTTAGTGGTTTCAGCAGGAAGCTTACCTCGGTGGTTTCCAGAACTCCCCTGGGCTGAACCAATTTACACCAGGTCTTTCAAATATTCCTGGTACCCCGGGCATCTCTCATTTCCCAGAGTTGGTTGCATGACTTAAGGCCTGATGATCATGGGGCCACATGAAGGACGCCTATGTGCTCCAACCACTGCCTTCCTAGAGAGTGCTGTGGACAATTGCCTTCAAGTCAGCCAGCTGACTCATGCGGACTCCATGCGCTACAGAACTCAATGCCCACTGGTCCTACCCCATTCCTTCAATGGGTTGTAGATTTGACCCCTTGTCAGCTGGGGGGTTTTCAGTGGCTGATGGCTTGAAGGAGTTCACCAGGCCTTTCCTCCTAGTCTGTCTGTAGGCAGAAAACATCGCTAAAATCTGTTCAGCATCATAGCAATATACCAGCCTCCACTAGCAGTTAGGTGGTAGCTGTAACAGGAGGCGCACTGGCCAAGAATCAAACCCAAATTTCCTGCATGGCTAGTGAGAATTCTGCCATGGAACCACCATTTCCTCTCTCCTGGTTTCTAGTGTTTATGTATATAAGATTTCAGTACCTTCTAACAAGCAGTAAGTAAGACTGCACCACGGGTCACCTCTATTTAGCTCTCCCCCAAATTTTTCCACATGAATTATAAAGTGTGTGACAGTTGTAATATGTTTCTCTTTTTAAAAATTGCTGGGTGAACTTAAAACAGCACAAGGAAGTGCCAGCAGAGCAAAATGATACCCACCTGCTTATTTATCTTAAGAGAAGAAAAGTCTTGAATGCATTCACTCAGGTGAAAATATCATTCATGGAAAGAAGTGCCTAATGGTCACCAGGACCCATGGTTAATCCAGGCGTGGTCATCTGATTCCAATCGATCAGACCTAGCTATAAATCACTTATATGTCTGGGTAATTAAAAGCAAATATAAATTTTCAAAAAAAATAACGTTGCATGGGATAGAAAGAGAATACATAACAACATCAGACATAAATATGCCTCAAGACAAACTCATTGTGCACATCAAGAATACATAATGGCTCTTGCTAAGATGCGTTTCCCACTAGACCCTACCCCAAGCCAGTAAAAGCCAGAAACTCTACAGGACACTGTGGATTGTACTACTCTGAAATGGGAGCTGTGTCTCTAGACCGAATTTGGGGCTGTTCGTGCTGAGGACTCACCAATACCTGCTGCAGTGACAACAGTCCAGGTGAGAATAAGGAAATCTGGATGACAGCCAGGATATAGGAGCACTGAGACCTCAAATTGCTTCTAGGCGAGCATGGCCTAATGGGCTTCCATTTCTGCACCTCTGGCAGGAGGAGTTTGTTCTGGAAAGTAATGGTTTCTAAGGAAGTATTTCTTAAACTTTCACATGCATGCACTTACCCAGGTTCCTGGAAATCGGGCTGGGGGGCAGATTCTGATTTTGTGGGTTCAGGGTGGGGTCTAGGATCCAGCAGTTCTAGAGGCCCTGGTACTCTTGGGCTGTTAACCACAAGGAGAGTAGTCCTAAACCACCAGCCACTCCTTGGGAGAAATATGAGGCTGTAGACTCCGGGCAAGAGTGACAGTCTGGGAAACCCACAAGGGCAGTTCTGCCCTGTCCTGTAGGGTCTATATGAGTCAGCATCAACTCGATGGCATTAGCATGGGAGAAGCTAATGCTGATGTTGTTGTTTCCTTGACCTATCATACTTTGAGTGGCAAAGTCCCAAGGGCCTTCCCGGATGTGATGGCCAAAAACAGTAGTGTTCACCCTTGGTCATACTTTGGAATCCCTTAGGAGCTTTCAAGCCTCCCATTGGCCTGCCCCCATCCCAGACCAATGAAGCAAGGCTTAGTGGAAGCAGGATTCAGGTCACGGTCAGTGAGAAAGCCCCCTTGGCAATGCCAACGTACAGCCAGTGCAGAGTCGAAATGGTCGACGACTCCACATGGTTCCATATACTTTGGTGAAGCCAGCTGTTTGGGCAAGGTTTTCAGAGTTACCACCCATGTAGACTTGTTGGTGATAGTGCATTAAATAGAGCACATGCAGTGCATTGCATGAGTGGCCCATGTCATGCAACCACATCAGGGGGATGTTGAGCCAATTTCTCTGGGAAACCAAGGGTGTTGGCTCCATCCTGATCGTTGGCAGGGTAATGGACTGACACAGAGGAAACTCATTCTCTTTGTGGCGGTGCACTAATGGGTTCTTCACAGAAGGCCAAGTCCATGGCTTCGGATGCAGATGCTCACAGGGCTGAGGGAGCAGGTCAAATCCTAAGTCCGAGGTGGGTGTTTGCATATTTACATGCCCTCACTGCCATCAAGTCCATTCCAACTCACAGGCCCATGGGACTGAGTAAAATGGCCCCCGTGGGTTTCTGAGACTGTGATTCTTTAGAGGAGTAGAAAATCTCCTCTTTCTCCAGAGGAGCGGTTGGTCATTCAAACTGCTGACCTTGAGATTAACAGTCCAACTCCTGACCGCTCTTGCCGCCGTCAGAATTCTATTTATATACACAAGTATATATATATATATATATATATATATATATATATATATATATATATATATATATATATATATATATATATCCTTTCCCAAAAGAACTCCACATTTTCAAATCATTCTTGACACTCATGGCCTTTTTTCCTTTATAGCCATGCCTTTGGTTGAAACACAGATATAAGAGAAATATTTATCTACTTATAGGAGTACAAAAGGAGCTTTGGTGGCATAGTGTTTGCATGTTGGGCTGCTAACACCAAAGTCAGCACTTTGAAACCACCAGCCACTCCGTGGGAAGAAGAGTCTGTCTACTCCTATAAAGAGTTACAGTCTCAGAAACTCACAGGGACAGATCTACTCTGCCTCACAGGGTCACTATGAGTCAGCATCACCTCCCTGGCAGTGAGGTAGATTTTGGTTTCATAGAGATACAAGTCAGTCCTGAGCTGCTAAAGACAAGGTTGGCAGTTTGAACCCACCAGCTGCAGAGAAAGAGGAGGCTTTCTATTCCCATAAGGAGCTACAGTTTCTGAAATACCCACAGGGGAAATTTTAACCTCTCCTGTAGGATCAATATGAGTCAGAATCGACTTATCGGTGGTGAGCAAGTGGAGGGGACCCTAAACAGGTTCCGGTGGACCTTAAGAGTTCTACTCATTGTGCATGCTCTGTAAAATGTAAACCAAGATTTTACTTTTGCAAACATTATTTTTTCTAAACACGTCTAACTGTGAAACTATACTCGCATGCGGGTCTTTGAACCTGGTCAGTGGTCTGGGGAAGTGAAGGGCCCTGACATCCTTTATTGTTGTTAGTGCTGTCCAGTCATTCTGACATCACAGGGACCTTCTTTGCAACACAAGGCAGCACTGTCCGGTCCTTTGCCAGCCTCAGGAGTAGTATGTTGGAGCCCATGGTTTCAGCTACCGTGTCCTCCAGTTCACCAAGGAGTTTCCTCTTTGTGCTGCTTACTAAACCCGTTTCTGAGGAGTCCATTCCAACTCACGGTGACGCCGTGTGGGTCAGCACCACGGGACCCCACAGAGCTTTCAAAGGCTGGTCGTTCAGAAGTCAATCAGCAGGCCTTTCTCCTGAGGGGCCTTGGATTTGAACCGCAAACCTTTTAATCAGCAGTGGTTGAGCGCGCTAACTGTTCACATTACCCGGGGACACCCAACCCTTCTTACCCTCATCGCTTCATAGGTGATCCATCTCCAATCCAAGAGGGCAGAGAAGATAGATAATACAGCCTGAGCTGCATATGTCACGTCCAAACTTTTCGGTGTCATGGAACAAATAGCCAAAAACCTTGATGAAATGGCTGGGAAAACTCAGTCCAAATCATTCCAAAGAAATGAGTAGCGGTGCACTCTTGGGAACTTGTGCTGTGACAGCAGCCACCAGGAAGACCCCGGGAGTCCAGAGCCTTGCCACCCTAAATATGGTCACAGACTAGCAACATCAGGAGCTTGTTAGAAGTGCAAATTCTCAAGCCCTACACAAGGTCCACTGAACCAGCGTTTGCAATTTACCAAGACCACCAATGGATCGGGGTACCTGTGAAAACCAAACCAAACCCATACTCACTGCTGTCCAGTCGAGTCAGACTCAGAGCAGCCCTATGGGCCAGGGTAGAGCTACCACTGTGCATTCCCAAGACTGTAATTCTTTAAAGGAGCAGACAGCTTGTTGTTCTCCTTCAGAATGCCTGCTAATTTAGAACTGCTAGTTTGGTGGTTAGCAGCCCACTGCCTAACCGCTAGGCCACCAGGGCTCATTTTGTGCTTGTGAGAGGTCAAGCAAATACCATTAGTAACTAGAGAAGAACTTGGAAGAAGAAGAGCAGGGTCGGAACTGTGAGTCAATTTGGTCATTAGCACATTTCTGTGTTCACTTATTCTGTTCCTTCCCTTGTATATTCAGTCAACAATTCTTCTTTGAACATCACCTCTGAGCCAGGATCTGTGATATGCTAATTAAGTTGGTTTAGGAAAGGGGTCTGCCTAAGTGACTCCTGCTTCCTGGCTTTTCCTGCTTCCAGATCCCCTCTCTTTACTTCCTTCCACATTAGAAGCACAACCTTACATGTGCAGCTGATCCCTAGTTCAGGACCGGAAGTTACGTGTTGGCATGCATGCTCATAGCTCGCTCAGTGGGAGTGCAAAAAGTCAATTCCTTCAAGAGCCTAGCACAGTCTGTAAGGTTGGGATGGTGTTAAAAGTGGTGGGTTTGGTGTTAGTTCCCGTTGAGCCCATTCTGCACAGGATGCCTTCATGTGACAGAGTAGAAATGTCCCTATTGGGTTTCGTAGTCTGTCATCGTTACCAAAGGAGCCCCGGGGGATACTTTAAGGGAAGTGTTAGACTGTCAACTGCAAAGTCAGGGGTTCACACCTACCAGCTGCTCCGCAGGAGACAGATGAGGCCCTCTGCTCCCATGAAGATTTACAGCCTCAGAATCCCATGATTTGGTTGCTATGAGCCAGGGTTGGTTCCATGACAGACCCAAAGCCCACTTTCTATCGAGTTGATTCCAACTCATGGTGATCTTATATACTGTTGTTGCTGTCGGGTGCCATTGAGTGGTTTCTGACCCAAAGTGACCCTATGCACAACAGAACCAAACACTTCCAGGTCCTGCACCATCATCACATTTGTTCTCTGCCTGAGTCCATTGATGCAGCCACGGTGTCAATCCAGCTCATCGAGGGCCTTCCTCTATTGTGCTGCCCCTCCACTTTACCAAGCAGGATGTCCTTCTCCAGGCAATATGTCCAACATATTTGGGAGGCAAAATCTTGCCATATATGCTGTCAAGGGCACTCTGGCCTGACTTCTTCCAAGTCAGATTAGGTTGTTCGTTTAGTAGTCCATGGCAGGGTAGAATTTTCCCTATAGGTTTCTGAGATATTATGTCTCTATAGGAATAGATAGCTTCATCTTTCTCCCACAGTGAAGCTGGTGGGTTAGAACTGTTGACTTTGCATTTAGTAGCTCTGTGAGTAGCCCGCTATGTCACCAGAGGTCCTTTGCGTTTGATGGCAGTGGGGTGGAATGTTTACAATGGCAAGACCTTTTTCTCATGTGTTGCTACTGACCGCGGTCTAAAGCCCAAGTGCTTAGCCATTGGGCCACCAGGATTCTTCGTGGTAAGGATGTGTTCCTGCCAAAGTTCATGAACACTACACAGCAGTGGGGTTTTGGAACTGCTAGGTAGTTTACCTTAGGGACTGAGGCATCCATTACGCATGGTCAGCAGTCTGAGCCTTTGTCCCATGAACGAGTGGTACACCGCGCATGCTCAAAGGCTCAGGTTCCCAGCCAGGAAGGGGAGGTACACCTGGCTGTGTTCTGCACCTGAATTGGCCCAACAAGGCCAGGTGAATTCAGTTCAGCCAATGAGTTCAACCAGGGTCACCAGCACGCCCCACCTCTGGGAGTGATTTAAAAGGCAGGAGCACAGATCAAACCTCGTGATTTTCAGGGAAGCTTCTAAGGAGATGCACATTTCTGAAGAGCCCTGCAGGTGCCTTTATAAACCTGAAACTTCTTCTAATTCTCATAAAACTCACTTGGATCACAAACTAGGCTTGGAGGTGAATGCTTTCTCGTGTGTAGCCAAGGAGCAAGGTATATCTCTATCCTGAGAGATCTCACAGAACCATTGATTGCCTTGGCATGTTTTGGAGTCCTGATGGTGTCATGGTTATGCTTTGTGCAACAGTTTAAAACCACTAGCCACTCCACAAGGGAAAGATGGGGCTTTCTATTCCTATAAAGAGATACATCCTCAGTAACTCACAGGGGAATTCTACCCTGTCCTATAGGGTTGTTATGAGTCAGCATTGACTCAATGGCAGTGAGTGAGTGCCCTGGCAAGTAAGCCTTGGGTATCTACATTGACTCTCAGTTTCTGGTTAGCTTTTCACCACTTCACCCCATGAACGTGAACTGTAGTGGATGAGGGTTGGGAGCTCTGGCTCTGGGGCTGCTTGCTTGAATTTTTACATCATGGCCCTGCCCGTGATGGGACCTTTGACAGTTGGGCAAATGAGCTCAAGCCCGAGTTTCCTTTTCTGCAGCATAGGCTGAGGAAGGAGATGTCTTCTTTCTTGTGTGCTAACTGACTTTTACCAGTTAGTATGAATTAGATCTTTCCACGAGGAAGATCAGGGAGAAGGGGGAAGGATGAAGCAACTTGGATAGAGGTGAAGGCAGCGTGAGGGGTCAGAGAGAGATGAAAGGACCACCATGTCACCTTTGACTACTCTTAGTGAGGCTGGCTTGGAGTGCAGGAAACGGGGAGAGTGAGGACACGGGCTAAAGGCAGTGCTCATTCATTACTTCCGGGCAGAGTTCAGCCTTTGGCATGTTTGTTGGATGCTGGCGCTGTGTTCATCCAATGAAACTTCAAACTTCTGTCCTCTCATTAACCCTTTGTATCTCCTTTGTTCATGATTTAGAACTTCTATTCTCGGGTTCTCATTAGAGCCCCAGGAAATCAGAAGTCACAAGTCACTTCTGTTTACAGAGAGGCCCCCAGCATGCAAAGGCAGGAGGGTGTGTTAACAGCACACCGGTCCAGTGGCTGGTCACGCCCATGCAGTACATTCTCCATCCCTTAGCTCAACAAAAGGAAAATCACCAAAGAAAAACAATTTTCTTTTTCATGGATATTTACTTTTTCAGTTCCCTCCCCCACCCATAATCTGTGTGAATTACAATAGAACACGCACACAAACACATACACACAATTTTCTGCCAGAATGTGTTACTCCAGTACATTCTACCCTCCTCCCTCACTGCCTCCTACCCTTTTTTCTCCTATCTACTCTCTTGCCATGACACCCAATGGACAGGTAGGGGAATTCAAATTAGACCACAGTCTCAAATGTAGTTTAAAGCTCACTCACGCACTGCTATTGTGCCAGTTCTGACTCATAGTTACAGGATACAACTGTCCTTGTGGATTTCTGAAACAACAATTCTTTGTGGGAGTTGAAAGCTGCCCTTCCTACAGGAATGCAGCAGGTGCGTTTGAACTGCCAACCCTGCAGTTAACAGGCCAATGTGAAGGGATTTTGCCACTTTGCCACCAAGGATCCTAGCATGAGGAGAACATTTATTAAATCTTCCATGGTACACAGGCAAGGGGGAGACCTGAACTACAGCTCTCGGGATTCTTGGTGCCTCGCTGTGGACAGTTCCAGCCGCATCGGATCCAGGCTTCCCAAGATTTGCAGAGCCACCAGCATAGTCTTTGCTCCTCTCCAGGATTCACAATTGCTTCCTGGTTGCTCAGGTATGTAGGAGTTTAGTGGTTCTCTAATGCAATCATCCCATTTTGCAAAGAAGATGCTGATGCCCAGACCGGGGAGAAGATTATCTGAGGCCACTGAGAAGGACACCATCACCTCAAGTCCTTCTGAACCCCCACAAGTTTCTGCCAACAGCACTGAGCTCTGGGTTACCTACTCAGTCTTTTGAAGCCTTAGCCAGCTGATGCAGCTGCCAGTTGGATTGATCAGGGTATGTGACCCAGAGCTCCTTAGAACGCGCCCCCCCCTAAATGCAAATTTACTGCCATAGAGTTGATACTGACTCATAATGACCCTATAAGACAGGGTAGAACTTCCCCTGTAGGTTTCTGAGACTAACTTTCAGCCTTTCTCCTGAGAAGTGGCTGGTTGTGTGGTGGTTTAGATCTTGCAGTTAGCAGCCTTTTAGCATGAGAGGTAGGGTCACATTTCTGCTCTGATTATGCTCCATTTTCTGAGATGCCAGTGCCGAGGCTCCCCCCCTGCAGGTAGCAGTGAGATTTTTCTCACTAAACTGCGCTGGATGGGAAACTTGGGGCAAGTAGTGCATCACAGCCAAGGAAGATCTCATTGATAGTGCAGTACTTGAATAAGGTAGGAAGACACAGGAGTGGCCATGTGGCGGTGGGGAAAGTGTTCCAGGTAGGAGACAGTCAGTGCAAAAGGCCTTGTGATTGGGTTCTCCAAGCTTCTTCCTGGAACAGCAAGGAGACCAATGTGAGTGGGGCATGACACTCTGTGTAGTGAAGAAAGATGATCACTGTGTGGGCCTCCTGTATGATTGAGAAGCCAAGGGGAATTTTTAAACCCTAAGCCAGATCAATGCTCAAGGAAGCATCAGTCAAGACATCAAATGACACGTTGCATTGGCTAAATATGCTACACCAGATCTTTTAAAAAGACTGAAGATCAAGGATGTTACTTTGAGGACACTGCCTGATCTTGTGCCAAATCTCGCCTTGGTTGTTAGGTTGGAGTCCATTGTTGCAGCCATGGTGTCAGCCCATCTCCTTGATGGTCAGTCTCTTTTCTTGTGGACCTTCAGTTTTACCAAGCATGATGTCCCTTTCCATGGACTGGTCTTTCCTGATAAAATGTAGTAGCTACCAGGTTGGATGTCATGCCTTTAGAACAGTGGTTCTCAACCTTCCTAATGTTGTGACACTTTCATATAGTTCCTCATATGTGGTGCTCCCCCCAACTATAAAATTATTTTTGTTGCTACTTCATAACTATAATATTGCTACTGTGATGAATCGGATGACCCCTGTGAAAGCATTGTTCGACCCCCCCTCCCCATGGGGGTCGCGACCCACAGGTTGAGAATCACTGCTCTGGAACATTTTCATCATAGAAGAGAGTTCGGTTGCACAGCTCTGAGTTAGAGGGTGAGACGCGTTATTTGACATTCATTTGCTGATGTGTTTGCGAACCCAGTGGAAACACCCGGGAATGAGCATCTTCTTTAGCCATATTCCTGGATCATTCAAATGCCATCTCCCCTGTGAATGCCTCACTCCATCCTTGGCTTTCCATACTTGCCATATGAAAATGGGATAATATTTCAATACTTAGCATTATATATAACCCAGTATTTGGTAGTCTGCCTCAAACAGATGCGAGTCTCTCTCTTTTTCTACTAATATTTAATTTTGATATGTGAAAACATACAAAGAAAAATCTGTTCCATTTCAACCCTTTCTGGACACAATGTTCAGTGACATTGGTCACACTCTTCATATTGAATTAACATTCTTTTTCTTTCTATTCTAGGTGTTTCTTTTTACTTAATCTCTCTGCCACAACCCTCTCACATATATTTTGACTTATCTGTAGCCCATTTAGTTTTGTGCTGATTTTTTAAAGACTGCAATACTCAAGGATGCAATCCTTTAAGAGCTAAATTGTTATTTAGTTTAAAGATGACTTCAGGGGACAGTTTCAATTCAAGGTTTGAAGAGTAACTCAGGGTCATAGTCTCTGGGACTCTTCCAGTTAAGTAAGTCTAGATAATTAAAGAATTTTAAATTATGTTCCACAAGGTTCTCCCTTTCTACCAGCATCCTTAGGAATCATGGTGCTATGGTGCCTGCTAACCTCAAAGTCAATAGTTGAAACCACCAGCCACTCTGCAGGGGAAAGCAAAGGCTTTCTGTTTCCTTAAAGAATAGCAAGCGAGGAAACCACAGGGGGTGTTCTATACTGAGTCAAAATTGACTCCATGGCAGTGAGTTTATGTTGTTATCGAAAAAAGAACACATTTTAATGGGGGCTCTGACAGGTAATATAACAATCCATAAATCAATTAGATCAAGCGAGTTTGTACATATGCTGCCACCATCATTTTCTAAACACTATCATTCTACTTGACCCCTTTGATATCAGCTCCTGTTTTTTCCCTCTCTCCTCAACCCTCACACCCGTACTAAATTATATATAAATTAATATCTTTATACACACTGTCTTCTGTGTCCCTCTACCCATATTAATGTTATTCGGCCCCTAGGCTGTGTGTGTGTGTTCTAAATCCATCATTGTTATAAGTTCCCTTTTCCTCCCCTTCCCTACACAGCCACCCTGTGCCCTCATGGTATCTGAGTCAGTTCGAGTTGACCAGAGAAGCACATTCATAAACACTCATGTGTCCTAAAAAAGCTTTATATAGAAGAATAATTGTATATTAAGAAAACATCCCAGCCCAGTGCAGACCACGTACATAAGTACGAAATTAACCCATATATCAAATAACAGTGTGTAAATTTTTTTCAGACTTATGCAACACATGCAATGACACCAAGTGCTGGAAGATCACAGGGCAGTCGGTGGAATGTCTTATGGACCCAGTGGAGGTGGAAAGTGGCATGGCTCTCCACATGACTCCTCCCCGTTCAAGGCTCTGGCTGCCGTCAATGTAGATCCATGTATCTTGTCAGCAGGAATATCAAGTCATGGGTGTCTCTCACCCCCAGGAAAGAATACAGAAGTTGCCAGAATCCTCAAGAGAAGGCCATGCCCACATTGAGACCTCACTGGCTATGGCCTGAGTGACAGTCTGGACTCCACCCCTATGCAAGATGATGGGAGATTAAAAAGCTACCACTGTATCGCTACTCCCATTGCTGTTCCTGAGGATTTTATCTGTCCTGGATTCCGTGCGTGGTTGCTATATTTTTTTAATGATTTTTCTTTCGGCATCTATCTGTGGTGTCCCTGATCTGAATGCCCTGATGCAGTATCTGTGAGTCTCCTGTGAGCAGGGACTGTGTTCTCTACATCTGGGTCTTCTTAAAGCTTTGCAAAATGTTGTCATTTGAATAACACTCAATAAATATTTGTTGAAGGAATGGCATTGCAGGTGACAGTCAGTACCTATTCTCCCATCAGTTTTATGGTTGGCAGTCTTTTTCCTCTCAGACATATAGCTGAATCATTACAATGTGAGGGTCTGAGCCTGGTTATATTATTGGGACATGTAGTCAAAAGGCAAAATATGTTTGCCTAAAGCACCTTTTGAGTATGATGTTTCAATAAAATGAATTGGACAGATCCTGGCAGCAGACATGTTTCAGCCGCTCACAAGGTATGTGGCTTTGGGTAGTGTACCCTAAGCTCTGAATTCAAGGTAAGTAGTTTCAATGGTCAATTGCATGTGAGAGCTGGACAGTGAGTAAGGAAAACTGAAGAAGAATCAATGCATGTGAATGATGTGCAAACAATACCGAAAGTCGTCTGGGCTGTCAGAAGAACAAGCAAATCCCTCTTGGAGAAAGCACGGCCAGAATGCCCCTTAGAAGTGAGGATGGCAAGTCTTCATCTCACATCCATTGGACATGCTATCAGGAGAGACTGGTTCTTAAGAAAGGACATAATGCTTGTTAAAGTACAGGGGCAGCAAGAGGGAAGAAGACCCTTGATAAGATGGATGTCCACAGTGGCCACAGCAATGGACTCAACATGGACCAACGACTGTGGTGATGACACAAGAGCAGGCAGGGTTTCATTCCGTTGTACAGTTCCGGTCTCTGGTACAAAGGAAAATAACTTGCCCTATCCTGTGGGGTCGAGGCTATTGTGCCTGCTCTGTATTTTGTCCTAAGGTCTTGCAGTGTTGTTCTTTATACAGTGTTGTTGTTATTAGCTGCTTTTCTGTCCATTTTGACTCATAGCGACTCCCATACATTTCAGAGTAGAACTGTTCCATAGGGTTTTTAAGGCTGTGACCTTTTGGAAGCAGATTTTCAGGCCTACCTTCCTTAGGCACCTCTTGGATTCTGGGTGGGATTTAACTGCCGACCTCCTGGGTGCTAGTCAAACAATACCCAGGGAGTCCTCCCACTGAATAGTGTGAGTGTATTCCCACCTAGGGTGCTCCTCTTCCAGTACTTGTTTGGACGGTATTCTCTTTTGATCCATAGGGTTCCATGGACTCATTTTCAGTAGTACATCATCAGGTCTTTCTTCCCAGTGTGTCCTAGCTTGGATGCTCTGGTGAAGCGTGTCCAGAGTGGCTTGCTCTGGTTATAATTGTAGCTGGTGACACCGCTTACAGCAATCAAAGCTATAGACAAATGACAACATGATGACAAACTGACAGATGGGTGGCAGCCTAGGGAAGGAATGATCAACACAACACAACCTGAGTGGAAATCGAGCTATGGAGTCTCTGAGAGTCCAGGCTCTTCGTCCTGGCACAGCCTGGGGCAGGGCCTGGAGCCAGGAACTGTGGCTGCTGGGGTGAGGACCCCCAGCTTCCCCACTTGGCATTCCCTCCCCAAACACAGCGGGCAGCCTGTGGGAATTGTCTTTCCCCTTGCACATGACGGCACTGACGAGCATAACGCAACCCTGCTGGTGGTTAATGACTGGTGACATTTTGAGGCCGCTGCCCACCTTTGGTTGAGGGAATTTGCCAATGCTCGGAAGTTGTTGAGCTCTAACGAAATGCAACCCCTGCAAGCAAGCACTGAGTCAAGTGCACGAGGTGTGGGGCACTCTGACATCCCCGTGTGACCGTGAAAAGCAGGCTGTGGAGCAGTGGTGGCTGCTGAGGCTC